>NC_141324.1:16415625-16870625 GCF_037954235.1 Aulostomus chinensis
ATCAGTGTTGTGATGCATAAACAATGTGCTTTATTGTTATCAGCTGTCAACTGAGAGGAAGCAAATCCAGTGAGAACAGAGGTAACGCTGCATGACGTTCCAGCAATGTGAGCAGACGTATCATCCACAGGACTCGCTGAGCGTGACTCCAGGCTAGCCAGGTGGATTCTTGCTGCCCCGCTTTCACAGGGACCCTTTTCTGGGTCACATACCAGCGTAACTACCTGGAGTCTTTCGGCTTCCATGTGGAGGTCTTCTACTTAGAGAAGTCCTACAATGGTATTTTGTCTCTGAAGTATCGTTGAAATTATCATTGTGGGATTTTACTGCAAAGTTCCCATTTCTTCCTGTTCTATGTATTGTTACATCTTAACAAGTAGTAATTAAACACAAGCAACTGCAAGGCAGCCAATATGAAGCGCATTCATTATTTTATTTCAGAAGCCATCTTTTATTTAGTTGTTTGTTCTCAATTTGTGTTTGAACTCGTGCTGTGACTCAATTAAACTTTTGATTTTAAAAAGTAAATCCCACTTATTAATCACGATGGGCAAAGTAATGAAAGTACTATCATCTGGTCGTATATTTTGGTGGGGGGTAAAACAACTGCATGTGTGGTACTGGAATAAAGAAACTTTTTGAACCTAATCACAGTTGATTTTGAAATAAAAATCTCTTAATTTGCTGAGTAAGACGTCTCAGGGACGACCGAACGCTGTTGTCTGACGCGCTTGGTCCGCTCTCTACGTCGCAGCCGAACGTAGCTGCGTGGATCGTTTGCATTCAAATAAAATGAGGCTGTTATTTCAAAATTGCAGTCATCAACATTAACAGCACGAGGGTTTTTGGGTTTATCCGGCAGGAGAACAAAAAAACCCGCTCTATAGATACATATGCATACATCTGTAACAACACACCAGAGATGTTCCTAAACAAGAGTGATATTCCATCTGGGTACACTGGACCATGTAAACACACTCCTCCTCACTGGGGGTTGGGAGGCTGTTGGAGAAAGAAAGAGTGAAATGATCAACTTGATCCGTCATGACTAACATATCGCCGCTTATTCATGCTCAACAACCCTCTAAGTGAAATGTTATATTCGCGAAAGAGTTTGTTTGCTATCAGATATCACCAGACACGTTAATCGCTCGAGTCACGTTCCTGCAGCAGCTCTCATCTTCTGAGCTTGAGTCACGTTTTCCCTTCCTTCTCCTCTCCGGTGATAACGGACAGTCACGCATAAGAGGCGTCCCAGAGGAAAAGACATACGTAGAACCCGTGCTCAGGTACCTGCTCACGTTCTACACGACCTTACTGAGGTTAGAATGATCTCACCTCCAGATGACGACGTACCACGATTAATTCACGCTTCGTCTTCCACGTGAGATCACTTTGGAGAGAAATGACGCTCAGTTATCCAACAGCTCAAAACCTCGTTGTTAGATTACAGTTGTGCTTAAAATGCAGCAAAAATGTTCACTTACGCATGCCAGCGTTACTTCCTGGGCAAGGAACTGTGGATCATACAAACACGAATAGGCTTAATATATCATAAGTGCTTTTACAATACCCAGTGAACACCGTCCCTGCACCGTGCGGCTCACCTGAGTACGTCCTCAGCTGACAGAAGCTGACTTTGATCCCATCCTGTCCCACTGGTGCCGCCACCACCGTGTAGACGTCACCACACATCACTTCCTCGATATCACAGTATTTACTGTCGGCAGCTGCGATACAGGTGTAGTTGGCTCCTGTGCCAAACAGTTCTACTGTGTGGTTCTGGATCTGAGGACCCAGAGAGCGCCAGTACACCCTTAAGGAGTTGTTGGCTCTGCGGTAGAGTTTGACATTTGTTGGGCAGCAGGCGCCTACAAGAACGTGAGAAAAGGGGGTGTTAAGAATTCGTTGGAATTATCTTGGTCAACATTTATTGCCTGTCTGTCCATGACGGAAAAATAATCCCTCCTCAGGTTTCTTCACTTATTTTCTTATGGGTTTTTGTGTGTGTGTGTGTGTGTGTGTGTGTGTGTGTGTGTGTGTGTGTTGCACGCAACAGAGGCTGTAACGCTACCCCGGGCAGATCCGTGCCAGTGGGCTGAAAGAGTCGAATAGACGTGAACGGTGATGGTGTTGGTGGGCGCTTTAGCCACACAAACTAAAACAAACACATTTCTCAATCGTTTTTTCCAGGGTACGCAAATTAGCTTTCAAAGCAGAAAAAAATGAGTGCAAGAAGAAAACAAAAGGGATTTAAAAAAAAGAGTCCTTTGTACTGTTGGATGTGATTGTGTTCTCTTCCATCCGTGAACTAGCAAAGAAATAAGCTTGACAAAAATGTTTTTTGATTTATTTTCAAGTGTTTCTGAAAATGAATTAGAGAGCTACAAAGATGATTCCTCAACCAATCATCCTCTTTTTATTTTATGTTTTCATTTTCTAGGATCTTTTTCTTACGCGTTTGTTTTTTGTTTATCAAGTCGTTTTTTAATCCCATGATGTAACTTTTTGATTTTCTCTGTTTGGTCGTCTGGTGCAGATTGACGGAACTCTGTAGACTACATGAGCTTGTTTGTTACGATAGCTAAAAGCTATAAAAAAAAAACAACTTTTTTTTTGTAATAAAGAGAATGAAATTTATTGTTACTAAAATATTTTCCTGCTCCGTTTGATTTTATATATCACGTAATTTCAAATTCACACATACTCACTTGACGAGAACCCGTGATATTTGCACTCCGACTTGTGTCCGGTGCTGCTGATGGCCTCTAGGTGGACGCTGTAGTTGGTGCCACAGGTGATGCATCCCAGCAGGCAGTGGGTGTCAAGAGTGTGGCACTTAGCATTCCCCCGAGTTGAAGTCAGGGAGGTGATGTAGGAGCGAGCTCCACCGCCAGCAGACCACGTCACGTTTGTCATAGCTTGCGTGACCTGAGTCACATTAACGAACATGGGGCAGCAAGGACCTTGGGGAGAGAAGTCAATATGTGTTGATGTTCAGCTGTCAAACGCCTCTGAGGCTTTTCCCTCTGATCATGGGTCACAAGTTATAAACATGTCATAAAGTTTGACGATGCAAAAATTCCAAAGTTCTTGCACTGAACTACACAAATTGTGACTTTGACTTTATTTGTCATACCTGTTTCCAAAAGTTTACTGTATCCAGGTAGACTCTGTCCAACAGCTGTGGTGGCCACTGCCGTGACCTCGTAGACGGAACCGCAGGGCAGCTGTGTGAGCTCACACCAACTGCTGCTTGACTGGCAAGTGTGTGTGTCATCATGTGAGCGTCCCATGGCAGTGATGGTATAATTTGTGTTGGGGGTGTTGGGGGTTGTGAAGAGGACTCGGTATGTGGAGTTGTTGGACTGCGTCATATTGAGGATCTCTGGAGTACAAGGAGCTAAAGCAAGACAGACAGGAAATCAAGATTTTCATATCAAAAATGTGATTGTGGCGTTATAATTCTCGAGATTTTATTTTTTTTAAATGCACTTAAGATACTTAATTGTCAATAGTTAGATTGATAAAACTCTCACAAGTGTCTACATTACCTTAAGCAATGATGTTAGCTTAGCTTAGCTTAGTATAATTTAGCAGCAAAAATACACCCAAAATTAAAATTGAAGTGAAAATCGTACATGGGTGCCTTTACGAGTGTGTGTGTGTGTGTGTGTTTGAGTTTATCACTCTCGCTCAAACTGAACACATCTAGAAATAAGTCATTAATACCTGTCTCGTGTGTGTGTGGCGCGCATGTTTGATTGCATCCTCGTAACTCGCTGCAAGGCGTGACCACCACAGAATACGCCATGTTGCACTTTAAGTCTGACAGTGCACAGGCCGGCGCAGTGTCATTACAGTGGATGATGTCATCGGTCTGTACTGCTGTTGTCTCGTAAAGCTCTGCCCCTTTGACTGGTGACCATATGATCTCCAGGGTCTCTGTAGACACCAGCTTGATGGTAACTCCCTCTGGGCAACACGGAACTGGCAGGAAAAGATGAGAAAAGCAATGAGTGCTGGGCAAGAGCAAGCCATTTTTTTATTTTGGCATATTTAGTTCCGCCTTCTTTTATCAAATTGTTGACCAAAATACATATTTTTACTGAGGCGCAAGTGTTAACAGCACACTAGCTCTGATCCAGGTGTCCTTGTAACCATGCCAATGATATTGTTACCAGGTATTGTGAGAACAGTGTAACACCTACACCGTCATTTTTAATAGTATGAGTTACACCCATGTGTGTCCCAGCTTGGAAGTCCTATTGTTCCAACAGTGCCTTTATGGAAGAATTCCAGGAAGCTCATTATCTTCATCTGAGATTTAGGGTGCAGCTGCCAAAAAGCCTTGAAGTCACGATTTATGACGTCAAAGAACCAAAGCTCGGTACCCGACCAGAACGAGGATAGGAAGGAGGCATTGTGACATGACAAGGTGGTTGCTGAACAGTCACATTTAAAACTCGACATGTCGAATAACAAACATTTGCCTGTCATGTTAGGACTCATGTGTGATCGCCCTACTGGTGGTGTAGTTGCGCACGTGTGCAGAAGGACTGGAGCCGGCCAGGTTGTAGGGGAAGACGGTGGTGAGGTAGGTGTAGCCACACATGCAGGAAAATTGGCAAGTGGTCCCCGTGGTGTTACACAACTTTTCAGTCCCATCGTCCCTCTTTATGAAAGTCATGTAGTACTCCACCAACGGCACCTCATCCCACACCACGGAGCAGTTTCCAGGTTCGGGCTCCTCCACCCATATGTTCTCAGGGGGACACGGGTCTAACAGGAAGAACAAAAAGCATCACAAACGGGGAGGGGATCTCACTTTTGATAGCTCTACCCATTGTGAAATAACTTCCGACTTATGTTAGCTTATTAGCTAAGTAGCTGCCTTGCAGACAATTCAATGGGAAAATACAAAATCCCATGCTAACACAGTATTTAGTATGAGAGATTTTTAATAACTCAGAAGTCTTACTGTGAAAGTATTAATAAGCAAGATCCATATTTTCCTGGGTAAATCAGACCGTAGGTATTTACAAGGGCAGGACATCATATAAAACAGAAGATAGCAACCACATTCTCGCCAGATCTGGGCCATGTTTGACGCCTCTGGCTCTGGTGTGCGCCAGATTTGAGAAAATCATATATCGCTGTAAGGGATTGTGTGCGGCTAGCATGGGTTACCATGACAACATGTCTTAAGTGGGAAAGAGAGTCTAAGAAAGTGACACAATAACCAGTTGCGTAGAAAAGGTCCATGTAATTACCAGTCGTGTGAGCAAAAGTATGACGATACTTGGAATATTGAATAGGAAGTATGTGATTTCAGAGTTGGTGTAGAAAAATGATAAAGCTAGAGCTAGCTACCTGTAGCCAGTTAGCTTAGCCCAACACAAAGACGAGAAAAAGTTGGTGGAGCCAGCCTGAGTCCGTTTTAAGTTTTCATATATACACACACACACAGATTCACTGTCCAACATATATCTTATATCTGTTGATTTTTTTAATCATTGGACAGAGCCTGGCTAACTTTTTCAGTTCTCTAGTCTTTGTAGTAAGCTAACTAATTGCTAATAGTAGCTTTATATTTACAGATATGATTTTTCCTCAAACCTTCAGTGAAAAATTGTCCCAAAGTTTCAGACTAATTACTTCAGCAAGGATGCTACTGTGCCTGATTTGCATGTGCATGGGTGTGGTATACCCACAGGTGATGTAGTCTGCTGGTTGCGAGGGGTCGCTGGGTCCAGCTGAGTTAAAGGCGGTGACAGAGACCGAGTTTCTCTGGCCACACTCCACGGGATTGATGTAACAGTAATTATTGCCTGTGGTGGTACAGTTTTGGTTGTTAGTGGTCCAGGCTATGTAGCTCTCTGCTCCTTGCACTGGCATCCAGTACACGGCGATCCCAAGAGATCGACCCTGAGTCACCTGAACATGGGTCACGTCTGGGCTCAGCGGACCTGGAAATAAAATCCAAAAAGACACACGTATAGAGAGCATTAGAGGGTACGTTGGTGTTCCTTCACGGTTGGATTCTGTTGTGCTTACGTGTGATCTGGCACACAGTGAGGTCGTCTCCAGTGCGGCCTTCAGAGTCCCAGGCTGTGCCTTTGATACAGTAGGTGGTCCCTGCCTCAAGGTTGTAAAATGTCATGCTGATGTCAGTGGTGTTCAGTTTGAGGCGGGAACTGGAGCCTTCTTGGATGATGCAGAGCGTGTAGAGGACGGCATTCTCAACTGGCGGCCAAGTGACGAGGATGGTGTCGTTGTTGGGGGAGGTGGTGTTCAACTTGGGAGCCATCACAACTAAAGACAAGAGAGTAATTAAAGGTGTAAAAGAAATAATATAGATAGATTTCTTTATTTCTTCTAAGTTTTAAAAGAGGCGTGAAATAAACAAATTTTCACTGTGATTATATTTCATGAACTTCTCCTCTGGGAATAGAGGCAACCTAGTTCTCATGGTTACTCTTTTCATTCTATGAAAACACAGAAGATGGATACAGTTTCCACCCTCCTGCATCGGCTGCAAAGACCGTAGGTGACAATGGGCTGTGAAATGACACGCCAATATGGCTGCCGGAGGGAGATTGCAAGCTATTGTCCTGGAGCACCAACAGAAAGGCTGCATTTCAATCTTCATACACTGATTACCATCTCGTGTAAACTGCTTCTCATGTTTAATGTCTGGACAAGAGAAAGTGACAGGAAATGATCCTCATCAATGCCTTTTCTCCATGATTCGTTATTTCATTATGAGAATCCCACATTAAATAGTTGGCTGCCTCATCTTTTCTTTATCCCCTTTGTGAAATACTGTAGCCTCATCACTCCAGTAAGAGAGGATTTGTACCTGTCCTGGCTTCAAGAGGGTACGAAGGCTGGCTCTGCCCCCCTGAGTTGACGGACATGACGCTCAGCTTGTAGTCTGTGTAGGGCTGAAGCTGCACTATGGTCCCTGGGGAACTGCTCACCAGCGTCTCAGAGAAGAGGTTACCGGTCTGGGACTCTGCCCTGAGGATGTAGCTGGTTGCCCCAGAAACCTCCGTAAACTCCACAGTTATGCTGTCGCTGTTCTTTGAGTAGGCTTCATCAATGACGGGAACCTCAGGAGCTGGAGAACAAAGTCAATTAGATACCAAATAGATCACGTATCAATCATTCCTTCCTGCGCTGCCGTTACTGACCAGTTGTCTCCTCTGTCTCTGCACTGTTCAGGACATTGAGGTCACCGTCCATGGCTTCAAGCTGCATGGTGTACACTGTGTTTGGTGACAGCGAGCTGACAGAGCCCATCACTGAGTTGCCACTGAAATGAGCAAAAACGGACCCCTCTGGAGAGTTTTTAGGTGTCGCCGTGATCTTGTAAGACCTGGCGCCGGTGTGTCCGGTCCACTGCACTGTCATACTTTTAGATGTGACCGTAAACACCGAAAGAGTGATGTCTGGTTGAAATAGAGAGTAAAATCAAGTTAGTGAAAAGAAAAAGAAAAAAAAAACCACTTACATAAACAGTAGGCTATTAAAGACGCAGTTTATTTACCATTTTCAGCCGTGCAAATCTGAAAAAGGACAAAATGTGTTATTGAATCAAACAAGGCATGATAGCTTTCTAGACAAAGACATCATTCCAAGAGCGGAAAGTTATTTGTATCAGACATGATTTCCTGAAGCAAATTACCCCTGTATCAGGTTCGAGGAGCATAAGAGGCAGCAGGCGGCACATTAACCTTCACTCAACACAGACTTCAGCAGTGCTCGGCGCAGGTATTTCTTTCAGGTAGGAATGAATTTGTCTATTGAGCTAAGGCAGGGCACGCCACACGCACTCGTTGAAAGCAGTGACACTCAAAAGAGCCTGTGTTCAAGTCATTCTTCCGTACACCACTATCTCTCTGGATGTAAATGATTGGAAAATGCACGACTACATCCTACTGATTGACTGCTCTTTGTAGTAAACAAGAGCAAAACAACGCAAAAGTAAGGAAATGATTTTCTTACCTCCACAAGGGTCAATATCATGAAGAGCTTTAGCATCTTTAGCTGTGTTGTACCCATGATCTTTACAGCCTGGAGGCAAGAGATGTGATGCTCTTTACTGAAAAAATGACTTCAGGAAGCAGCTCAAGCTTAAGTTTAACTGTTCTTTTTCTCCGCCTCTGATGAACCGACAGGTCCTTTATTGTTTCAGCAAAATACCAAAGAGCCCAAAAGCTGTAACTCCTCCCCTCAGGGGTGCTTGGGTGGGATCAGAGTGAGAGGAGGAAGCTCACCTTTGTTAAATGAAGATGCAGCTTAAAAACAATTATTGTGTCTTTAAACTCCTGCAATAGAATCATGTAGCTTTTATCTCCGGTTGTCTTTGTCATTTACGTATCACTGGAGAGTTTTGTTGACTTTCACCTTCCTTTCTATAAAACTAAACGCGGGAATGCCAAAGAAAGAGTTTGTTATCTTTAAAACATTTTTAATCACCTTTTTTTTTCTTTCCCAAATTATGTTTGTTTAGTTTTCTACCCGCCCTTCTTTTGTGGTTAAATACAGGGGAGCCATTATGCAGTACAACCTGGTGGCTTCTTGAGCTCTTGACCAAATACTGCTCTCTTTCATGTTCTGTATCCACTGAAGTGGGAATCACTGCATCGTCCCAACTAGGGCGGTGTCAGCCTCCCACGTGTCTGAGCCAGGAAGGAACGGTTGTGTGTCTATGGATGCATGGCTGCAGGCTGCATGTCTGGTACTAATACCAATACCTCTCCAGTGATACGTAATAATACCACAGCCTCGAGTATCTGCCAATAGCAGTATCAATAGAATACATTTTCCTCTCCGAGCAACTACTACATGAATACATGTGTATTCCTGCTTCACCTGTTATCAAAAAAAAAGCCCACTTGTAAGTGTGGAACAAATATTCCACTGTTTTCACTACTTCATAGAGACAGAAATACATGTACAATACGATACGACTAGACTCAGTGACTTGACTCATGCCGTCCAACTGTGTTGCTCCCGACTCTCCTCTCCTCCCATCTGGCATGATTCTAAATGTATTCTGAAGCCTTTACATGGGAATTTGGATCAGATTAAACTGGCCCGGATCAGAGATACACAGCGGGTAAAATAAGTATTGAACACGTCGCCATTTTTCTCAGTGAATAAATTTCTAAAGGTGCTGCTGATATGAAGTTTTCACCAGATGTCGGTAACAACCCAAGCAACCCCTGCATGCAAAGAAATCAAACCTTAGATGTCTATGAATTAAGTTAGGTGTTTAAAAAATGGAATGACACAGGGAAAAAGTATGGAAGGCACGGAAAGCCAAGACAAGCCAAGGTGTCGCATAAGAAACATCTCGTGATGGGTAAAAACAAAGAGCTCTCCAGAGACATTGGCAACCTTATTGTTGCAAAACGTACTGATGGCGTTGGTTCCAGAAGGATTTCTGAACTTCCCAGTGTTCCAGTGTGTGCTGTTGGGGCCGTAATCTGGAAGTGGGAACTATTTCATTTCGGCATAAACCGGCCACGACCAGGCGCTCCTCGCAAGATTTCTGACAGAGGAGTTAAAAGAATGGTCAGAGGAGTTGTCCTAGAGCCAAGGGGCACTTGTGGAGAGCTTCAGACAGACCTGGAATCAGCAGGTACAATTGTTTCAAAGATAACAGCAAGTAAGGCGCTCAACAGCCGTGGCCTGCATGAGCGCTCGCCACACGAGACTCCACTGCTGAAGAAAAAAACACGTTCAAGCTGCTTTAAAGTTTGCTGCACAACTTTTAGACAAGCCTGTGAAATCCTGGGAGGATATCGTCTGGTAAGATGAAGCCAAAATTAAACTCTTTGGATGGCATAGTACACACACACATAATGCACATCACCCCAAAAAAACCAGCAGGGAAGTTTGGAGGTGGGAACTCCAGGTGCCTGGCTGTTTTTCAGCATACAGTAATGGCAAACTTAATATAATGAAGGAAGGATGAATGGAAAACAGATGATACATTCTTGATAAAAATCTGCTGGCGTCTGCCAGGATGAAGGTGAAACGAGGGCGGACATTTCAGCAAGACAACGATCCCAAACGCACAGCCGAGGAAACATTCACTTGGTTTCAGAGAAAGAAAATAACAGCTGCTAGAACGGCCCAGCCATCACTTGACTTGAATCCAATAGAAATTCTACAGAAAGAACTAAAGATTATTAAGGAAGAAGAAGGAGAAGAAGATTTGAAGACTGTTTGTGTGGGTGAACGGCCAAAATCACACCGGAGCAATGCATGCATCTAGTTTCTCCATAGAGGAGGCGTCTTGAAGCTGTTGTTACCACCAAAGGCTTTTGTACGAAGTATTAAATAAATTTCAGTGTGCGTCCGATACTTTTTCCCTCTCATTCCATTTTATTACACATAATTTATGGCGTTATTTCTTTGCGTGTTGGTTGCGTGGGTCGTTACCATCATCTGGTGAACATTCCATGTCAGTACCTTTAGAGATATGTTTCCTGAGAAAATGTTGGCGTGGTTTATACTTATTTAAGGCGCTGTGTATTTCCGATCATATATCTCTGAATGGGCCGGTATGGGCCGATACCGACTCAAAGTATCTCTAATTTCATCCAAACTGTGTGATGTCACTGTGGTTTCTAATAACTAGTGGTCCTCAGCAATACCAGTGACGCTGATATTAACTCAACCGGAGCTCCCCAGCAGTTGGTTTATACCATGCTGGTATTCATTTTCCAGTATTACCTCGCAGCACATTGGACCCTGACAAACAAACCAGCCTTCCCAGGTGTGCTTATGTAGCCACCTACAGAAAACCCGCACATGTGCATCACTGTAACCTCATACAGTACTTTATACTACAGGGAACTTTAACCTTCTCCACAGAAATGTGTACAGCACATAGAAATATTTCCAGTTCCAATGACAAAGGCGACCCTTCATCCATGCCTGTGAATGGTACGGTTGGCGTAATAGCGCTGGAGTCCCTAGTGGCCGAATGCATCAGATGTGTATTGTGAATTCTGGCTGAGGGGATCCCTGAGGAACGTTCATGGACAGATCCTTTTGTGCACAAAGGTTGAAAGCAGAAACCTGATCAAATTTAACTTCACACGAAAGAGAAAAACACCGTGAAGAGATGGAGTTCGGAGAACAAAAACAAATCGCGTCGAATTTCTCAAACCTCCCGGCACATTTTACAGATTAAGATTCATTAAAAGAAAACAATGATTTAATGCTTCTGATAGCGCAAAATATAATTGATCAGATCATCAATTTAATAATCCTCATCAATTATTCTACTATTTATACGAACCTCACTTGAACAGCATCAGTAGGGAGTCTAATCATTATAAAAAATCACGTCTTTATTATAGCTTTTTTAATTAAGTCTTTTATTGCACTTAATTATCATGGTGTTATCTTGATGGTTTGAAGTTTTCTTTAATTCCAAAAATCTGGAAAAATTACAATCATATTTTTTCTACATTGTTTCTTCGACAGCTGTTTTGCTGGATGGAATTGATAGAATTGCCTATATTTGCTTGCTGAGTCTTCTAGTTTAACCTTAGAACGACCTTCAACAACAGCATAAGTGAATTGATTTACAAAATTTTTAGCTCACCAAAGATTTCATGAACAGGTACGGCACCAACATCCAAAATGTCAGTGCAGGACGGAGTTTAAGAGTTTAAACCCAGATAACAGTTGGTCCCTCCAGCAAAATGACCTGTAGTTATTCTTCTAATGAGCTTTCCCATCCCTCAGGGGACTTGACGTGGAAAAGCCACAACTTTAGAGTCAGGTAAAGTATCTTTGGGTGGAAATGAGGTGGTCAGTGGTTGACTGAGCCTCAGGATGAAGGTGGGGGCCAGTTGAAAGGCCCCAAATGATGTCCATCCATCCATCCATCCATCCATTTTCCACTGCTTATCCTGCTACAGGTCATGGGGGGGCTGGAGCCTATCCCAGTTACCTTCGGCCGCCACCTCAAATGATGTGTGAATCTTCATTCAAACACAAACTGCTCTGGAAGAACTAGTGAGATTTGCACTGCATGGATTGATGAACCTTGGAATTGCCTGCAGTTCCACCACCAAAGAACAACTGCAGACCACAGATTTGTGTTGATATGCTGAAAGTTGACACTGTCACTGAAACCCTCTCTTCCAAAAGTTAAGAAAATCTCTCTTTAGAGCCTTTAGAACTTTTTCTGTGGTGTTAAGTGTGCACAGGCAAGTGGTCATGGATCCTGATAGCAAAGTGAGCGCTGCCTACAACCAACTCTTGTAACATTTCATTGTTAGTTTTTGGTCTTGGAGAGTTGAGGACTCGTTCTGGCTGGTCCGTCCTGGCGATGGGCTACAGGTTACCGTGAACATCTCCTCTCTTCAACAATCAGATGTGTCCAACAAGGAATGTTGTTTGGCCACATCTCCTTTCCTGATACCTTCTCGGAACAACAGGTGAACTCGATACCCCACAACAAAAACTTGAACACCGTCCAGCATCAGCAGGCTTTGACAGTGACTGGAAAAGGGGCCACAAAGGTGTTCAACAGAAACTCAGTAAGAAGACACTCTGTCGCCAGCACCCACAGGCCTGCAGGACGTCCACTAGAGACGGCAAATGAGCATATTAGCTTAGTTGATACTCACTGGAACTAAAGACAGAGGGGATTTCACTGAAACATTATAGATCCAATCTGACCGACTTTATCATTTGATTTAACTTTATCTCTTTAGCCCGTGGCTGATTTTGTGAGATGGATAACTTACATTTAAGAAGCGCTAAATGAAAAACACAAGGATACGGTGACAACATGTCTATGCACATATAGTTTGTATGTTAATGCTTCATCTAATGAGTGACAATGCAGAGCAGAGAAAGTCATCACTCAACAGGTTGTTGTTGTTGTTTTTTACATATTAGAGATTTTGATCATTTACAATGAAAGATTTATGTACAAGTTTTAAAAGAAATAAGTCACTTACACCAATCAAATTAAATGTAAAGTAGATAGTAAATATAGTTCAGTGGCATTTTCAATAAAAAAAAACAATTTACTTTCAGAGAATTCTATTTTTCATTTAATTATTTTCCAATTTCAGGCTTTACATCTTTTCATTGCATTTATAATTAAATGTACATTTTAATTTACATATATTAATAAATATTGTATAAATATACTGATAAAAGGATCAAATATCTTATTGCAAAGGCATCATTTATCACAGGAACTAGAAGGTTAACAAGATGAACTCTTGGTTTTATACATTATGGTGTTTTCTGCCCCCTGGTGGCTGAGCGGGGTGTAGTTTCCTGTGGAGTTTGGCCTTGGCAAGGTCAGCTGACAGGCTCTTGGCCATGTGATCTGTAGTCCTTTTCATGCTGCGGGCCACCTCGATAGCTATGTCGAGAGTCCTGTTCATTTCTTCCTCCTTTTAAAGAAATGATTGTTGTATGGATCTTTGAAATGTTACATAAGAATATTCAGCAGTTTTAGGGAATGTCACCTTGCTTCTTGTCTTCGTGGTAACCCTTGGGAACACTGGGGATGGCGTCCGCTGGAAGTACACGTCACTGGGCAGGAGAGCTGTGTCTGACTGTGTGGAACGCATCCACATCGACTGCAAAGGTGGTTCCCTCACTTTATAGCTGAAGAAAGAAAGCCCAATTTTTCTGCAACCTGCCCTCAGTTGTGATGTATTTATACTACAGATCAGATACGTGTTTACCTCGCAGGCAGACTACTGGAGGAGCCATAGTTGACCTGCAGCAGGGGCCTCTGGTGAGACGGACGGGAGAGGAGGGTCCACCTCTCCTGGGAGTAAAAGCTCTCCGTGATGGTTTCTGATCACACAGGAATAAGCACCCTGGGATGAATGCTAATTACACACAAAGCTGCACTGATCTGGAAACACGTCAGTAGTCCTGTTCTTCACGCTGACGATTTTATGAATATTTCAGTTTTATTCATATAATTCTATGTTTGAAGAATATGAATACATTCAGCTTGTTTCAGTCTAACTGACAGTCACTTACTCTGTGGCCTCTGCTTGGCTTTACTGTCTCCCTTCAGACTAGAGCTGCTCTGACCAGAGGAGGTCCCTGAGTAGATCCCCTCTGATCCTGCAGGGATTTATATGACATAGTTTACCCATCTTAGATATAATAACCCAATGTAAACGATAAAACAGGAATAGAAAGGCTGATCTATGTATCGTTTATCATGCATAGTGAAAAACAGCTGTGGTTTTGACCTGCACAGGTTTCTGCACCCTGAAGCTTATGAGGGGACGCAACAGTTCGACTGCCTCTCCTGCCCCCTACTGGCGAACTAGGTGACTGCAGGAAGATGTCAGAGCTGTCTGTAGCAGGAGAGCGTAGAATAATGTCAGCACACACATTTACAAACACAGATGTAGAGAAACACAGACAGACAGGGAGTCATTTTGCTGTTGTTAAAGTATCTGGGTGCTGGGACTTGTGGTGCTGGTGGGGGTGGACCACTACCTTTGCTCCTGGTCTGGTCCTTATCTGAGGAGCTCCAGTCCTCTATCCTCATTTTACTGGAGCTCCCATTTTGTCTGCTGCTTATCAGATTGCACAAACGAGATAATAACATTGTAACATAACAATGAGAATAAAATTACCATCATAGTCTGACTGAATTATGCAACAAAATGACTCCTGGATCCTCATATCTTGGCTAACATGTCTGCCTCTACTGAGTCTGCCAGTGGTACCTCTCCTGGTCAGTTCCCCACCTGTTGAAGCCTGGTCTGCGGTGAGTTCTGGGTCTGGTTTTGGACCTGCGCTCCTGATGAGCCTGCCTGTATTTGGATGTGAGGTAATCCATCCTCTGAGCTAGGTGAGGCAGCTGGACCAGGCCTTCCTCCAGCTCCCTCTTCAGCCTGGACACCTCAAACTGCAGGGCCAAGATAGCCCCACTGCACACACACATACATTCACTGATTTGATGCATCTTTTAAACAAAATGGCGTAATTACAACAACGTTCAGTGGCCACATGGTGGATACTGACCTGTTACAGGAGCACAGATGGTCTTTGCGAGCTGTGTCCATGGTGGAGCTCAGCACGGGCTCAGAGACGTGGTGACGGAGCAGGACAGACCGGCTGGGCTCAGACACTGAACAAAAATGACTTTTTAATTATTTGATTGAGAGCAAAACTTTAAAAATAAGGGTTTACTCACCCTGCAGCCTGACTGAAGGCTCTTGAGTGGCACTTTGCACCCACAGCTCCACTGCAGCAGTGCAGTACTGGGTTTGGACTGAAGGGTGGGGGTCTGGTGAATGGATGGTCGTCTCCTGGTGGGAGCCCTCGCTGTCGGAGCTGCTTACTCTGTCACTCTGTATTCTGTTAATGGAAAATTTCAGACTACTGTATACCTCACCCATGTAATGTGATCCAGTGCTAGAAGAACTGCGGCGTTCCTATAAATCTCATTTGCAAGCACCATTATTTTTAGGTTGATAATTCTTGGAACGTATCGTTTGTCTTTTGTACCTTTCTCTGAGAAGATTCAGGTGAAATGTCCCATCTGCAGCTCGTCTCAGGTAAGAACTCCCAAACCCACTGTCTGTCTCCGGGCTCACAATCCTCTGACAAAGAAAAAAAACACTTCAAGGTTTCCTTTATTGTCATTTTGGCTTCTGTACCTCCATACATTCCCTTGAAAGACAATAAAGATGTGAGTTAAGTGAATAAACAGTAAAATTATTGAATAAGTGAATGTTTATGCCCACATAAAAGCCATAAATTAAAATGTCATCTTTAAATGACATTGTTGTGATGGCATTAAGAGCCCCTTAAGTGTCAATTTAAAGCACGTGAAGTGGCGTTAGATTTAGGTTGGGGGTGTGAGGACGGAGTTGGACTGGCTGTGCAGCCTGGCAGATGTGCTGTGGTTGCTCCTGTATCTTGAACTTTTACATCATAAAGATCAAATTTTAATTCAACATAACAACAATTGCCACTTCAGCGAGCTCAGCTCAGATGTTAACGCTGCAACTGACCTGTGAAAGAGATGAAGGGATGCGGGGAGGCTCTGAGTGGTGTTGAGGGTCTGTGGGTGCGTCAGAGACAGAGGAGACCTCCACAGCCAGACTCACGCAGTCAACCTGCTCACCTTCATCGCCACAGCTCAGAACCCTGATGAGAAGAGCAGCTGAATGAGGATGGAGCTCCCTATATGAAGACTTCCTATGTCACACACACAAGCATACACACACACCGACCTCCCAGGTGTCTGCTGCCTCTCTCTTGACGGCGAGCTGGTTCCTCTCTGATATGCTGAAATGTTCCTACTAACTATCCCCTGTGATAAGTTGTGTTCTCCCTCCTCATCCTCAGCTGCAGGGACCTCCAGAGAGCTGCCAGCGCTCCTGAAACAGAACAAAAACACTCTTCAGCGTCTGTACGGTGGAACCGGACACCAACACTGTACCTGAAACACTATCTGGCCACAGGAAGGTTGAGCACCAACACACACACACACACACCCAAGCACCACTCAAACAATCAATAGCTGGACACAAAGGTGACAATGAATCATTACCTGCATTGAATTAACACTTGTAGCTGTTCGACTAAATGATTCACTTAGGATGTACATTATTCTCTCAGATTTTAAAAGACCAACCAAAAACAGAGGATACATAAGTACCATGAACTGTAGAAGCCAGGTACGCTGTATTTAGGTCGCGAGTCATTGGTCATACGCTCACATTCCTCCTCTTCCTCCTTTCCTTCCTCTGCCTGTATCTGCATCTGATAACCTGCAGCAGGCCCCTGCAAACGTGAGACCTGGTAGATTAGAACACAGAATCTCCAAACTAGACTGACTTCAGACTGACTTAGTGTAAAATAATTAGGACACGCAGGTTACTGTTCACACTTCACCTCCTTCTGTGTGTGTGTGTGTGTGTGTGTGTGTGTGTGTGTGTGTGTGTGTGTGTGTGTTGGTCACCTCATGCAGTGGCGAGTGATGAGTTGAGACTGTGGGTTTACAGAGAGTCTTCACAGCCTCTGTCATGGGTGTTGGGGTGAGGGGTGAGAGAAGAGGGGAGATCTGCAGGTACAAATTTTTGTCTATCAGCTCCTTTATGTCCTCGAGCTGCATTCCTACTCTGAATATGTCTCCCTCCACCAGCCTGCACACACATGGGGCAACGCATGAATGAATGGATGGCGTGACACACAATGGGAATTAGTGGGGGTCGTTTTAACCTGCTGGGGTCAAAGGTGCCGGTGTTCCTGCTCAGGCCCATGTAATTCTTCATCTCCAACATTCTGTGCTCCTCCTTCTTACTGATGTACTTTCTTTCCAGCTGGTCCTGGGCTTCCATCATGCTCCTCAACATCTGACACAAGACAATGTTCACACACACACACACACACACACACACACACAGAAGGAGGAATTACCCAACACTGAAACGGTGTGAAACCACACGCAGGACGAAAACACTACTTACCATTTGCTGTTCCTCGCTGCACACCGAGATGTTGCTAAGACTTTGTTTGAAATCTACCACCTGAGCGGAAGAAGTTTGCTTTTACATGTTATACATTTCCCTGTTTTTTTTCCTTGACATTTTAGTAACATTTGGCTTTTGTCCAAACTAACCGTCTGCATGAACTGGTCGATGATGCCTCTGAGCTCAGCTGTCATTTTCTCACCATCACTGGAACCTTCTAGATCAGCTGTGTCCAGCTCCTTCATCTGTGTGCCTGTTAGCTTCTCATCAAATTTGTCTGAAACAACGACAGAAATGTCAGTTCTCTCACTCTAATTCCATTAATAATATCACACGCACTAGAATTCGAACAGATCAGAGGAATCGATTCGTCAACCAGTAATGAATTTGTTACAAAAGCAAAGAAGACCTTTGTGTAATTAGAACAGTGTCATTTGACCCCATTTGTCTCCATGGAAACCAGTAGCATTTGACTGGGTAATGCAAGCAGTGAAGCAAAGACCCGTCATAATATCAGATGTCACACGTACCTGATGGGGGAATTTGAGGAGCCAAAAATCCAAGATGGCCTCCCTCACCTATGTTTCCTTGCTCATCATCATCAGCACCATCATCATGCTCCAGAATAACAGTGGAGGACAACTGAGGCTGAAAAAACAAACAAATTCATGTAACTTCCACTAAATATGGAATTTAACCTCATTTTACTCAAACGTCCTCATTGTTTACTCAACCCAAGACTTACATTGGTCTCTATCCTCATTTTATCTAAAAGATTCTCCGCCTCTGCGTATTTTGTTAGTAGTTTATCATATTCAGCCTAAAGAAAAGAGAAACTACACGTCAGACGTACTGTGTAGCCGGTATTATATGATGAAGTAGAGAAGTATCATGACTCATCCGACCTGCAGGTGATGCACCAGCGCTGGAGCAGTCTCTTGGTCTGGCTCTTTGAAGACGCGGGGCCAGTCTGAAGGCTGAGCTGAGTCCTCCAGGACTCTGTTGATCACTTCCAGCATCCCCGGAAAAGACTGGGCTCTGTTCATGCTGTTGCGGGCTTGAGGAACAGGCCTGGCAGGACCACAGGGCGACTTAGGGATTTTTACCTTCGGGGCAACCTTGGAGAAGTCAGGGGGTGGGTAATGGACTTGACCTTGGCCGTACTTCATCTCGCTGAAGGACCTGGCGCGTACAAGACCGGGGGGTTTCTGAACGTGACCCTTGTCTTCAGACTTTTCCTGTCTCGTAACATCTAAAGTGCTCTTCTCTCTGCTGCCCTGGACTGAGCCTGATGTCACGTTGTCTGAAACATCACACATGACATCTTCTTCTGTTTCTTCCGCCAAAATTTTGGATGCTGGGTTGCTCTTTTCATCTGTCCTGCAGCTCTGATTCTCAGAGGAAGGACTATTAGAATCTGTGCTGTTGCGTGTTGGAGGTGAGCTTAAAAGGGCGTCGTCTACGCTCTCTAGCAGGGAGACCTCTGGCAGGGTCTCGGCCTCAATCAGCAGCTCCTCCTGGGAGAAATGTCGCCCCAACAGCAGGTTAAAGTCCAGCCGGTGGTGATCGACACGGGGAAGAGTGCATGGAGGAGAAACCTTGTGGTTTTCCTGTCTGTCCTCCTCCTGACTTGAGGGTGTTAATTTCTCAGCATGAGGTGTACTAGCATCAGCACCCTCGTGCTGACTCAGCACATCAGGGCTTCCGTGAAGCGTTTGCTTTCCATCGGAGCTTACATTGCTCTGAGAGCTTCCTGTGTGGTTGAAGTAAAGGCTTCCAAGGTCGCCATCATAAGGCAGGTCCTCCTGATCCTCGTCACTGGTATCATGCCCGAGGTCCTCACACTGCAGTTTTAGGGGCCCCTCATCCTGCATTGTGTTGGGTCTTTGGGCAGACATGTGCAATGTCCTGCTCTTGCTTGGGACCCCCCTCTTACTCGGGCTCCTGACAGCACTGGATTCTGAGGAGGAGTCATCCAAAGCTGACATCTCGTCACTCACTGCAGGTAACAGACACCAGTAACATCAGTGCCTGTTCAGAGGCCCACATACTTCCATTCAGAGAGATACTTCACCCAAAAGTGCTGCCGTTAGCCGTCAGTCACCATTAGCTGCATTCTGGAGTCACAAAAATGTGATGCAGCAGAAGAAACAAATCATCTTTGTGAGCTCAGGACACCTATTTGTTGTACTTGAGGACAAAATAGGGTTTTTGGAAGAATTTTTAGACATGACTTTTATAACTTACAACAACTGCTCCATTCTGATTCTGTTCATATATCCCACGTTTGTGTCCATTAATGTTTACTGTTTTGCATTATTCCATCCATTCATCGTCGTCTTCCGCTTATTCCTTACTAGTAAGGGTCGCGGGGGGGCTGGAGCCTATCCCAGCATCTACGGGCGAGAGGCGGGGTTCACCCTGGACAGGTCACCAGTCCATCACAGGACCAACACATAGAGACAGACAACCATTCACACTCACAGTCACACCTACGGTCAATTTAGAGTATCAATCAGCCTCGTCCTCTCTTGATGTCTTTGGACTGTGGGAGGAAGCCGGAGTACCAGAGAGAACCCACACAGGCACAGGGAGAACATGGAGACTCACACAGAAAGATCCTGTGCTGGAGCCGGGACTTGAACCCAGAACCTTCTTGCTGTGAGGCCACAGTGCTGACCACTGCACCACCGGTTTTGCATTATTGGTTTGTCAAATTCGATTTTTACATCGATCACATTTTTAATCCGATTCATTTATCAATGGTACATCATATTAACACAGTCCCAAAGTCACCGTGTTGTTACTGAAAGCATCGAACAACTCTTCACCAAATAAATGATGCCATTTCTGTCTATATGTGTCTGTGTAAACTGTGCTCACTCCTACAGTCACCACCAATTATAGATTATGTAGATTCTTCTTGAATACAAACTGTGCTACAACAAGTTAATAGCATCAACCGGGGACTCACCATCTACACAGAAGCTGGCGTCTGATGCAGCAGACTCTGCCTGGGAGAGACGCAAAGCTAAAGACCTCTCCAGATCGCTAAGGTGGAGACTTTCATCCTCGCTGAGGTCAACAAAGATGCTCTGCTGGATGCACTTCTTCCAAAGCACCTCTCTTTGAACATCCTTGTCACACTCCTCTGATTCTCCCTCCATGCAGACTTTCTCCCTACCACAAAATGTGAGCGGAAGCTCTTTGCTCCAGCTCACTTCACCTGTGGAGGGGGTAAGAAAGGAGGATGCAACACCTGTTCATCACTTAGCAACGCAGCTTGTGAAGTGACAACACTGGATCAAAAAGTGCAAAGCTCTCAATTATACACACACACACACACACACACACACACACACACATACATATATATCTGTGCGTAAATTTATATATACACACATATGTATACACAGATATATATCTCTGTGTGTATATGTACATATACACATACATGTATATATATATATACATATATATATATACACATACATGCATATATATATATATATATACACACACACACACACACACACACACACACATGTACACATATACACACATATGTGTGTATGTATAAACCCACCAGTGTATCCTATTCTCTAAAAATGTATTTATGTTAAATCTGCAAAACGTTCATTAGGGTACTCAACATAAATTAAGTGCAGTAAAAAGTACTATACTCCCGTTCTTAATAATAGGAACAGTATACTTGAGTACAAGTACTTCAAACTAAGTGAAATGTTCTACTAGGAGTGTTGAGAGAGCTCTGACATCGCCACAATCAGTACTCGCTTCGGTGGTAGTACTGCGGTAGTAACTCACGCTGCAGTCCGTCAGTGCCAAGTCAGCTCTAGGCTCGTCTCTGCCGCAGTCACCGTCCCGTCAGAACCGAAACTCCAGGCTACCAGCGACCTGTCCGTTCTTGACATATGGTTCCTTGGGCAGGTTTAAAGTTCTGTGGCATCATTAATATTGTACATGGTCGTCTGGCAGCGTGAGTGTGGTTGCTTGGTAACGGTCGTGAAGCCACTTAACCACAAAAAATGGGTTCATTTTACAAGTGATAATAAACTACCTTGCGTTACTCTATGGATTGTGCTTCTGTCTGTGGATTAAAAAGACAGGTGTGTCTTTCGTGGGGGAGTGTCACACTAAAACACCCATGAGCACGGACACACGCCACAGCCGCGTGGTCCCTTAACTTCACTTTGCTCTCAAAGAAGTAAGTTAGTGGTCCGGGGGAAGGTACAGCCCGAGAGATTGCGTCACTGGTTTCTTCTGTTCAAATCTCCGTGACCAATCAGAATTAACCGGGGCGTGGTTATCTTTGAATACCGTCCTCTGATTGGCCGCTTGGCAAAAAAAACACATACTGGCACGCAAGCGTTTCTTCTTACTCATCGAAGTTAAATAGAAGTTTAACAGAAGTAAAAGGACAATGTCGCGCTCGACTGCATAGTAAATAGCCTGGTTCTTTACTAAATGGGACTATTTCGAGCGCTTTTGTTTTTGTGACAAACTGGACAGGAAAAGGACTATTCACCATTGTTCGAACTGGATCGTCTAACGTAAGTTTGAGAGCTAATGAGCTACGTTAGCTAGCTAATCTTGGTGTTTACTACCTGCTCCCAAAGTGAAATGAAATCGGTTTAAATGAACAGAGGCGACCAGTTGAGATGAATGTGGTCTAATCTGTTAATGTTAACAGTGGCTGATCAATGGTCACTACCTGCTCGGAGTCATAGATTTATAGATTGTAGTTGTAGAAGTTTATGAATTTACTATCCGTTGTATGATTAATACAAAGAAAAAATAGAGAATAATATTTGGAAACTATTTTAGAATACAGTGTTGTTCCGCGCATTTGATAACCTAGTAAATATTAAAATTATAGTAGTAGCCCACAGTCTCAGTAAGGACGAACCGCATCTCACTGAGTTTCACAATCACCAGTGTTCCCACTGTGACTCATAGTTGACTTCAATGATAAATTCATACGAAACCTGGATGCTGCTGTCTCGAAGCATGAAGGGAAAAGTACGGAACGTTAACCAACCACATGTTGCGTGAGTGTGTTTAGATTTAAATGTATTCACTGTCTTTGCCTTGCAGGCTTCCCAGATTTACTGTTCCTGTCAGGAAGAGTTACCGGTCAGTACCCAGTTTGTTGTTGTTGCCTCTGTCTTTTATTGTGGTGCAGGGTTTTGCTGGCTCATGGTCTCATGCTGAATGAGTGGTGGGGTCCATATATAAAACTTGCTTCAAGAGGGAGAAGTTATTTAGGTAAATCAATGGGATGGAAGCACAAAGAAAATAGATGAAGTCATGTTGTGAGTCAGACAGCGCAGGCTGTGATTAAAGCCTGCAAAGCTGACAGGGATCACACGCAAACACTGCAGCCCTGTGAGCAGGGCAGGTCTGATGGAAACACACCCTTTTGGCATACAATGGTGGAAAAGGCTGCTTGCACACTGGCACACAGCAATTCGTAATTCTAAAAGCCATGAGCAGGAACATGTACAACACAGAGGCGCTTGGCTTGAATGCAGCAGCAAAGATGATTTCATTCTCGCACCACTCTTCGCCGCCGCTGCTTGATTTCAACACAGTTCTATCTATAGACCCTAATTTGTCAGAGGGTATTTCTGTTTAGGGCAAACTAAGCATGTGTCATGGAAAGACTCGTGTCTAGAAATCTGCTACATCAGCACCAGTGTTCCCCTTCGCACTCCTACACTAGCAAGCAAACACACCCATCTCCTACATCTGGATTTGCCACCACACTGTTTAGTGTCTTCTACTTGTTCCAACCTCAGTTCAAGAGTGAGCAGATACACATGATGTACTTCGGAGGTGCGTTAAGATTTGCAATCACCTAAATACTCTTCTTCCTCATTACTCAATTAATCCGATCATATTCTGCTTTTAGGTGGTCGGACACAACCCGAGAATTACAGTGTGTTCAGCCATTTTCTCAATAACAGGAACACAACGCAGCGGTGCAAGAATGAGTCCTAAAACGCAGCTGTAAGTTAGCATTGTTGATCCGGTTCCCTCATCTCGCAGTCGGCGAGTTTCTGTTCAAATACCTGAAATAACATCTGTGCTGAAGACATTAGTGTAGGTAATAATGTAATGTTAGATGTTTATCTCTAATGATTGAACTCGTACTTCAAAAAAACTACAAAAGGGAAGATCGTTGGAGAAGATGAGCTACATGTGGAATGTAATTTTTTTGTTTGCCTCTGAGCTGATTTTCAGAAAGAACCCCAAGTGGGGAAAAAAATCAATAAAAAGCAAATATTTATATAAAGTAAAAAAAAAAGTATCGGTATTGTCTAATGGCCGATATTGGGATCGTTCACGTTCTGCAGAAGTTTTTCGTGTTTGCTCTTAATTTGTTGTTTATGATGTAGAGATAATTTTGTAAATATCTGATTACTTCCTTACGTTTTAGAAATCAGAATACAATTTTTTTGTTACAGCCATCATTTTTGCATGTGTTTTCATAATTTAAATATCGTATAAACATGTTTCATACGGGTATCGGTAATAATCCGACATCGTGCGTCCTCTGTAAAAACGCCACTGGCCGTTGGTTGAGGGAATCCACAGCTGCAGGCTGGTGATGTAGTTTAGTGCACCAGCAAGTCTGGACGTGGGCCTGAGTCTGAACACACTAGTTTCAACTGCCAGGATGCAGTAAAGTTCAGTTAAGGATTCAAATCCGTCTATCAGGACTTCCTCAGCTCATCAAATATCTGGTGTGCCAGGGGAGGGGCTGAGAGGTTGGGGCGCACGTTGGTATGGCTGGTATGACTTCATGGAAACATGAGGTCATGATGAAGCAGTCCATCTTAGTCTTTCTTATCATCATCCTTCCTGTTGCAGTGGAAATCACACACACACACACACACACACACACGGTAGAATGATATCCCTTTTCTCCTTTTGTCAGCTTTGTTTGCAATTCGGCGCTTCTCTTATAATTTGGTGACAGTTTTCATTCATCCATGCAACAGTGTTGTTGCTTTTTCCTTCCATCTCTGCTTGCATAGGTGTTCATCTCTTGCTCACCTTGTAGGATCTTTTAGCACACACACACACACACACACACACACACACACACACACACACGTGCTTATCCCCACGCCTGGATCTTTCTTAGAAAGACAGCTCGTCTGCGCCGCCGCTGACCTCGTCTCTTTCATTCCCGCCCTGCTCTCTCACGTCCTGCCTGACCCGCTTGTGTGCACGCTGCTGTTTGGTTGGTGTTGCCATGGCTGCGTGCAGCCCGAAAAGAGGCTTCACATCCAGCATCTTGTATTCTCTTCACAGAAGGCCACTGAGGAGAGAGATTGAGGGGCTGTGACGCAAAACACACACACACACACACAGTACACGAAAGCAGCAGCAGCAGCAGCAGCAGCAGCCGTGTGGACTCAGGACTCTGCAAGTCTGTGCGACTCTCATGGGGTCTCCTTCCCCCCATTCAGCAGAGGGACAATCACACTTGACCAAATTTGGTGATTTTTATTTAAATCTTTTTGTGTTTTGTTTTTGTTTTGGTCTGGTTTGTGTTTAATTACACAGCCTTTTTTCTTTTTTTGAACTTTTTTTTTTATTTCCCTTGTTGGCTCTTTTTTTTTTTTTTTTTTAAACGCAACCATTTTTTCCGGAACGAAATTGGGATTTTCCCTCATATTATGCACTTCAATGGACACCGGCGGCTCAGTGGTTAGTACACGAGCTGAGGAGCAGTCCTTTCATGTCCGCTACAGGTAGGAATCCCTCTTCTCTCAACTCAAATATGGTCGTAGAGCTCTTGTAGTCCTCTGACTTTTCTGTTTTCCTACATTAGTTTAGAAGGAACTCCTTATGAATGCATCAGGAAATGAAAGGGCAAAGTCGCCATTTCGAGTTATTTGAAAGCTTGTGATGTAGAGGCGTATCACAGGAGGTGCCGATGCTTTCCTGGTGATACGGCGTGCTACATTGAAACCTAATTTCCATTTCTGTGCTGACTAAAAGCAGGTGGGTTTTTCTAAAAAGGCGTCAGCCAGCTGTCCAGTGCTCTTTCCAAACCGCTCCAGCTACCTTCAATATTTAACAAGCCCTGAAAAATTCATCACTGCTGGCTTTGTTTGTGGCCACTTGAACTTATTTGGATAGAGGAGGGGTCAGCATTGTGTGTGTGTTTTGTTTTTTCTCCTTTTGGTCCCCTGAGTCCAAAATTCTCAGTGAATTATTGTAATCTGTCAGGCGCACGGCCGTAATCTCAGGTGACCAGGTTAAGAGGAGACAAGCAGATTAGCCGAGTAACTGCTGATTCAGCCATTTCCCTCGCGCTCTTGGAATTGGGGATTAATACGGTGACAGCATCAGACGCGTTCTCCTTGAAGGTTTTCCGATGCTTAAATATCTCTGACGTCAGACGATCAAGCGGCATTGATGTCATAAAATAAAAACAAAACTAGTTTTAGAAAATAAACGAGAAGTCAGGGTTTTTTTTTCCCCCGGTGGTTAAGAGGTTCTCGGGTGGGTTGGAGGTCTTCTGTCCATGAGGAGGAGGCGGAGCTGCTTCCTGTGGGAACCTCAGTAGATGCCGCTCAGATGCTCCACGTGCTGTTGTTGTTGTAGGACCAGAGACGCCAGCAGGTAGGCCAGCAGCTGCACGTTGTTGGTGTGTTAGCTGAACCGCGTGCGAATGAAGACACAGGACAGTTGTGTTGTTGTTTGTGCGTCATGGCGGCAGCAGATCCTACATGTGACGTGTTGAGGCGTCGTTTGTTTGATTGAATGTATTTCGCCACCAAACAACTTGGGTGGTGTGTCCAGATTCTTTCTGTCCCAACAATACAGCACCCTGGTTTCCTGAAACACAGAAGTTGGCAGACCAATCCAGTTTTTTTTTTTTTGCGTTGGATAAATATGACGCTTAATCTTAATCCGCCTGTAGATAAGCCAGCAGCCATTGTCTGACTCTGCTTTTCAGTGGCGTGTGTGACGCCTTTGTCACGCCGTGTGGCTGCGCTTCAACTCACGTGTTAAAACTCTTTTTTAGTTTTATTTATATCCAGTTTCCTGCACTACAGGGAGCAGTTCACTGCATCCTCTAGATTTCAGTTTGTTTGCAGTGTGGAAGGAAGTGTCGTCGTCACAGGCTGCGCTGTCAGCGACGAGCTGCGTCTCCTATCTTCAATAAGAATCAATGCTTTTGCAAAAAGTGCTAACGTTAGCTTTTGTGACTAAATCTCATAACTGTCAATCACAGCTCCACCCCGCCTCCATCATTGGATGTAAAGGCAACTGCAAAGGCGCCACTATTTCCAATGTTTACAGGGATCCGTTCGACAAATGTTACCAACCAAATAACAAACCTCTGTGCATCAGATCCGCCTGCACAGTCAGAGGACAGTCACAACCACCAGGTCCTCTTTTAAAAGGGAATAAAGGAACTTATAAACATCATTCTTCTCAGTCCTGGTTTGACTCGTAAAGGAACCCACTTGACCTTCAGCCTGGAGGATGTGAGATACAGCGTAACAAACAAACCCCAGTTGGCTCCATTGTTCTCTGGTGGTGGAAGGAAGCAGCGGAACAACATTCCCTGCTGAAAGCTTTCGCCGCAACAGAGCTTCAGTTCAGCAGCAGGGAGTGAACACGCTCGCTTGTCCTTCAAGATTTTTCTAGAGTTTCTTTAATTTTTGATTGTAATGATTGTATTTGCCTCTGAAACAGCCACCTCAGCATTTTCCCTCCAGCCAGATCTTCGTTTGACCTCTTCTGTGGCCTGCAGGATGGAGGTGTCCTGCCTGGAGCTGGCGTTGGAAGGCGAGCGCCTCTGTAAGGTGGGCGACTACAGAGCAGGCGTCTCCTTCTTCGAGGCGGCCATCCAGGTGGGCACCGAGGACCTGCAGGTGCTCAGTGCCATCTACAGCCAGCTGGGAAATGCCTACTTCCACCTGCACGACTACACCAAGGCCCTGGAGTTCCACCGCCATGACCTCACCTTGACCAGGTCCGACCCTCACAAAGAACCCACACAGACCTGACACATGGTCACATATTCTTATTCTGTCTGAAATGTGTGTCACGCAGGACGATTGGAGACCTGCTTGGAGAAGCCAAAGCCAGCGGAAACCTTGGCAACACGCTGAAGGTGCTGGGGAGGTTCGATGAGGCCGTGGTTTGCTGTCAGAGGCACCTGGACATCGCCAGGGACATCAGTGACAAGGTTTGCAGGTTCAAGCACACAAAGCAGCACCAGCATTATAACCTGTTGTTAAAGAGGTGTGTGTGTGTGTTAGGTGGGTCAGGCGCGAGCTCTCTATAACTTTGGGAACGTGTACCATGCTAAAGGGAAAAGTATTTGTTGGAGCGGCGCTGAGCCTGGAGATTTCCCTGAAGAGGTGATGACAGCACTGAGGAAGGCCGCTGAATACTACGAGTGAGTCACTGTTTTAAAGTAATTCTACACCCAAAAAGTGAGTTTTGGCCTTTCAAGTACTCACAAATAGGATTCCTGATGTCAAGGAGGTGCTTTTCCCTCCTGCGTTACTTCTTTGGTACCCCAAAATGCACAAAGAGCCAGCGACGTATACTTGGCTTGAAGCTAGCGGTGACTGGCTAACCACATCCAAACCGTACAAAAGCGTTTGTTGGTGTTTGTGGATCACGGAGCAGTAATGAAGAAGTGGATTATACCCAGCTAAGCAATTGAGTGTTGGTAAAAACATGCTTAATGGCATCTGTTGTTAGCCGTCAACCGTTATTAGCTTCAAGCTGAACGCACCGGCTCTTTCCGCACTCTGGAGTCAGGGAGAAGTGATGCAGGAGGGAAAAACCCAGGGCTGAAGTCTCCGGCGCAACCGGTCAATCAATGGTTGTTTTGCTCTCATTCGATTAAAATCTCATTGGTCGAGCAATCAGCGTGTTCATTTCATGCGGAGAGAGGTGCTACAACAGCAGCAGTCCAGGTTAATCCAAACAGGACCGGGTACTGAAGGTCTAGTCAGCACCAAAATGTGTTAATATGTTCAGTGCCAACTTTTCAAAGACTTTGTAGGCTTTTGGGCGACTGCGCTTGTCTTTGGTTGAGAAGCTTAGCTTAGCTCGAGAAAACTGGTTTTTGTGACCTCAAGGCACCAACTTGTGAGTACTCGAAAGGCAACTTACTCATTTTGAGTGAAGTATCAATATAAACAGCACAAGCTTATGCAATATTTTGTGTTTGGATTGTATGATTGTGTTTTTAGAGCAAACCTGTCCATAGTGAAGGAGCTTGGCGACCGGGCTGCCCAGGGTCGAACTTACGGCAATCTGGGCAACACACACTATTTATTGGGAAACTTTCGTAAAGCCGTAGCTTCTCATGAGCAGGTGCGATAAATACAGTAACAAATAAACACACCGCGAGTGTGTACAAGACTAAAATGTGATCCTGTTTCTTCCTTCCGGTCAGCGTCTGCTCATAGCGAAGGAGTTTGGCGACCGTCCTGCAGAGCGCCGCGCGTACTGCAACCTGGGGAACGCTTACATCTTTTTGGGGGACTTCGAAGTAGCGGCTGAGCATTACAAGTAAGCTTCCCAACGAGTTTGGTCCTAATATCTGTTGGGGAGGAGATAAGCGTTTCATTCCGGCTCCGTGTTTATCAGGAGGTCGCTGCAGCTGGCGAGGCAGCTGAAGGACCGAGCAGTCGAGGCCCAGGCCTGCTACAGTCTGGGCAACACCTACACTCTGCTCCAGGACTATGACAGAGCCATAGACTACCACCTGAAACACCTCATCATAGCCCAGGACCTCAACGACAGGTGCTCACACTCACTACGGCTGCAGGAGGAATCTCGTTATCTGACTGTGTTACAGTTGCTGAGTGTGTGTGTGTGTTTGGTTTGTGTGCAGGATCGGAGAGGGCCGTGCCTGCTGGAGTCTGGGAAACGCTCACACTGCTTTAGGGAACCATGACCAGGCCATGCACTTCGCTGAGAAACACCTGGAGATCTGCAGAGAGGTACAGAACAACGTTTAGTACTTTTCTGACTTGGCAGGTAAATAAATCTTCAGGTAGTAAGAATGTGTGTGTTTTCCTTCCTCCAGACTGGAGACCGGAGCGGCGAGCTGACGGCTCGCATGAACGTGTCAGACCTCCAGATGGTCCTGGGTCTGAGCTACAGCACCAATAGCTCCACCGTCTCTGAGAACAAGGACGTGGACTACAACCAGCACGGTGAGGAACTGTGACATCACCAAAACCCTCACCTCTCAAAGGTGATGAAGATGTTTGAACCATTACAATGTGTTTCAGGAGCGAGGCCGAGGATGAGCAGGAGACACAGCATGGAGAACCTGGAGCTGATGAAACTCACACCGGACAAGATGAACGTAAGAAGTGCTCCTCCTCCACCACAGCCACCTGGAACTCCTGTAGAACCGCGCTCATCATCTGTGTGTTTTGTATTCAAGGGTCAGAAGTGGAGCAGTGATATTTTAACCAAACAGACAAAACCCTCTTTGGCCAAGAGCTCCTCCAAGTTGTTCTTCGTCAATCGTCTTCGTGGGAAGAAGTACAAGGCTTGCGGCTCCAGTAAGGTGCTCCAGGACACCAGCAACACCCTGGACACCAGCCAGACACCTGTGCAGGGAACACAGAAGGTACGTAGAACACGCACACACCACCTGTACCGCCATCTTCTGGTGACATTATAAAGCGTATTTTATCCACTTCTTTTTCCCAGTTTGCTTAAAAATTCACTATGACTTTAATGGAGACACATTTGAAGACTGTTTTCATGTTTTGTCATGATTAGCGCCTCAGTCCTGAGATGCTGGGAGACGAAGGCTTCTTCGACCTCCTCAGCCGTTTCCAGAGCAACCGCATGGATGACCAGCGCTGCTCCATCCAGGATAAAGGCAGCAGGTTATCATTGAACAGCAGGCCAGAGTCGCCTCCCAGTGCAATCAGGAAATGTGAGTGTCAGAGCGTTTTCAGTTCAACCCCATTAAAACTTATCATCTGATAATACTTGATCTGTCCGTCTGTAGCCGTGTCCGAGTCCACCAACGTCTCCAGCGTACAGGGCCGGCGGCTGGAGGAGACGTCAGCTGCCGGGGGAAGCCTGCCTGGACTCAGGCTCAATCAGAACAGTAACCAGGCTGTGCTCAGCCACCTGATGGCCAACGCCGACAACACAGAGCCTGACGATGACTTCTTCGATATGTTGGTCAAGTGTCAGGTGAGATGGTTTTGTTTTTTTATTCTTCTAATCAAATAAGGTCATTTTCTGGTGATCCCAGATCGCAAAATTTAATCTGGCATCCTCCACTAGGGGTCTCGTTTGGATGACCAGCGCTGCGCCCCTCCCCCTCCTCCCATCCGCGGGCCCACAGTACCAGATGAGGACTTCTTCAGCCTCATCATGCGCTCGCAGGCCAAACGAATGGACGAGCAGCGCGTCACCCTGCCCTCTGTAGCCACCGCTGCAGGCCGGCAAAGCTCCAACTGAACCAAGCACTTACGGGACATGCAGGCGTTTGTTTATATTCTTGGCGTGGTGATGTCACTCATACAAAAGCCTCCTGTTTGCATTTGTCCTCATGGTTCAAACAAAACACTGTCAGTGTCGTATGTAGTACAGAACCTGAAAACATTCTTGGCACAACTTGCACTTCACCCACAACCTCTCAGCGGTATCAGGGACTAGTGTTTTAACATTTTCATGATTGTACGTTTTCATTTCACCATCTGTGTATTTATCAATACACAACTGCGTTAACTTTTGTATAAATTGTACTTTTTATGATTGTTATCTTTGCAACTGCCGTCCTACCACCGTAAGCTATGGTGGTTGAATTCGCCGCTGTGTCCGAGTACAGCATCTTCTTCATGTACTTAACATTTAAAAGTTTTGGTTAGATTGAGTAACCGAAGTCCGAAAATGTACATAAGCTATTTGTAGCAAAGAGAAAATAATGAACTCAACCTGTGTACAGCCCTTATATTCTTTTGTACTAAATGTTTGAGTGAGGTCAGCAATAAAAGCCTCTTCTCAGTTGATTGTTTGACTTTTTCTCACTTATTCACACTTCTACTGAAACACAGTTTGTGTAAAAGACACTTTATTGAACGTACCAGCAGACTTCAGTTAGCTTGAATTAATTTAAGCCACTTTTTTTAAAAACAATAATTAGAAAGGCTTCATACAAGAGCCACTAGCATTTCAAAAACATACTAATAATACCTGTACATACATTAACACAACTGAAATAAATACATCTATCCATGTATTAGTTTGGCATTGTTTGTTAAAACAATATACTATACATAAGCATAAAAACTTCCAATGCATCTTTCAGAGGATAAAACAAAGTTAGAAAAACAAAGTGCATTTAAATTAAAAAGGAAAGGAAGACAATGTCTATGCCCCGAATACTGGTTTCAAATAAATAGACATCTGTGCTCCCATTCAGATTCTTTGTGCATTACATTTAGACCCTTAAAGACCGCCCCCTACTGGTGGGATACAGAGACAGCAGGAGACGAAGCAAAGCTCAATACTGGAGGCCAAATAAAAGTCACTTGTATTTCCCTTTGATGCCAACACAACAAGCACTCAGCTCCTGGCAAGAAAAAAAAAAAAAACGACTTCCAACTTTAAAGTAAATGCCAACAAAAGCTAATTTATACAGTTGGAGTTGTGACGCTGTGCTACAGTAACATTACACACCCTGCAGGGAAGCAACAGCTGACTGATTCAGCCTCCGAACAGGGGAAAGCTCACTACTGACACGTTACATCTGACACTAGAAATTCAACTTTTGTTTTTCCAACCAATAGCAGCAGAACACCAGCTATTAAAATGCTCAAGGGGGGGGGGGGGATGTAGAATTTCACAAAATTTAGCAAATGTTTTTGCCAGTTTTGTAGTTTTTCCATGTTTGTTATGGACACAGAAATCAAGAAGGCACCATCCTGGAAACTGTCCTATATCTTCATCATTTCCTCAGTGGGAGTACATGCAGCCACTGACTGGAGTAAGTGTGTGTGTGAGTGTGTGTAGGAATTGAATATGTAGGGTAACATCATGATGATTAAGGGAACCAAGGGAAGAGTTTTACCCGTTCATGACAGTGAAAAGAGCATGAGCAAAGAATAAAGGAGAACATGCAGCGAGAGATGAGTTGCAGCTTTGCATCTGTGTGGATGCGAGTAAAGATTCCATTGCCTTCTGTGTGTGTGTGTGTGTGTGTGTGTGTGTGTGTGTGTTTCAGTGCGTTAAAAGAGTGTAACAGTGTTGGGAGAGAAAGAAACAGTGTTGATCTGGGAGAATGTGTGTGTTTCAGGTGATAGCAACTGTTGGTGTGTGCGCTATGGGTTGTGAGTCCAGAGTGTGACAGTGCGGTCAGCGGAGGATGAGAGGAAAGAAAGGTCTTCTGTGTGCCACCGGCACTGAATCACCTTGTCACCGTGCTCTCCCACCACAGTCAGAGGCAGCTGCTTGGTCAGGTCACCTGGAGAGAGACACACAGACACACACACAGAAATAAAGCTCAGTGCCACACACTTATACCAACATCTGCTGATACGGATGGCCTGCAAACATTGTCGTGCATCCCCAGAAACAATCACTCACTCTTGTAGCTTATTCAGTTTTTATATCCAAGACAAAGACACAATAAGAGCTCCATTAGAAATCTCACTAGCTACAACAGTGATGTTAACGCCGGGTTTCTAAAATTTTCCATCAGATGACAAAAATGACACCAAAAGCAACATTACACAGATGTTGCTAAGGACACAGCTACCTAGTCCTGGAACAATTCACTGGTGAATTCTGACAGGTGCAGCAAGAATGCTACACATCAAACCAGATGACTCCTGCAGTGAGCCAGTGAGTGTAAGGAGATCATCGCCTCCAATGTTTATTCATTTACTCTGCAGTCAGCAGAAGGAAATGACATCATAGCCCCTAAACAGCCAGTAATAAAAAAGCAGGTTAACATTAGTAAAATTACTTCCCTGTAGAGTAACAAGAGAGGGGACGCTTCAGATCAAAAAACTTGCTACTATACCTACTAAACTTTTTTCTAATTTCATAGAAAAACCCCCCAACAAGGTTTAAATCAGGTGTGTGAAACTAAAATTGCCCCTTCCCTTTACTGTTCATGTGACACAATTCAGGAAGTTCTTCTCCTTCACACACCACATGACCGAGCAGCTACAGTCACACACTGGATGATCATTCACGAGGAGTCTGTGAAGCGAGAGGTGACATGGGAAAGATGACCAACCAAGCGCGAAACAAACAGGATCTTCTGATCCAAAAATAGATGCCTGTGAGAAACTGGTGATCTGAGCTGGCTGTGTGCAGATTTGCAGTGAGACACCAAAGAAGTAGACAAAGAACATGAGAAAATTGGGATGTTACTGTTTGTACGTCTTGACAGGGCAGAGATGGTTTCCTGAGGTGTTCACTAACACACCACCCCTGCTCAGGTTTGGCTGTCATGGCTGAGGCTCGTTCTGATGGGGAGTAGCTCTCATCCTGTGTCTTATTCACACTAGCACACAATTATTCTTAGCATACGGTGGCTTATGTGAGCTGTGCCAGTAGACTCGACGTACCTTGGAGGTTGGTGACCATGACCTTGGTGTCGTAGGAGCCAGTGAGCAGGTAATGTGCTCCAGGAGAGAACCTGACGGAACGTACATCACTTGAGTGTGGTCGATACACCTGGACAATACGTCCTCCTCTTATGTCGTAGAGCATGCAAGCGCTGTCTTCCTGGCCTGTTGCTAAGAGACGGCCACTAGGATCCACTGCTACCGAGGCTACAGGACTGCCTGTGGAATAAAATAATGTAGCAGTAAAAACCAGCACGGTGAAACCATAATATCCATTATAATCAGTATTTTCTGATGACGAGAGCCAGCAGTGCTATTAATAATGTCCAAGCCGCTGTATGAGCTTATACCTGAGCCGTGGAAAGCAGTTCCCACTACTCGCACACAGCTGGGCACCCTGAGGTCCCAGAAACGAACCGTCTTGTCCTGGGATCCGGAAGCGATCATCCAGCCTCCCCACGTATAGAGAGACAGAATGTGACCTGGACAGAAACATGACAATGAAACCTCTTGCCGCTGCCACACGCAGCAGAGGACGTCTTTCTGTGGTCTACGCTGCAACATACCTGTGTGTCCACTGAGCGCGTGCAGACCCTGCCCTCGCTGACAGTCGGTGGTGTAGATGTTACAGTCTCCCGCGCCAGCGCTGATCAAGATGGCGCCACCACTTTCTGGACCCTCCATGAACGCCAAGTCTCTGATGGTGCCGTCATGCATGCTGAACTCCAGGTCTGGTCCTGGAAAACACACACAAACATACACACACACACACACAGAGGCTTGTTAAATATAGGGTGCACCAAGGCCAGGACTAGACTGGTGTGTGCCGCTGACGTCATCTCAGAGGAGTGTTTCAAGCAGAACGTGCTCACCTGTGGCATTGCACGTCTCTGCGCTGAAAGGTAGAACTTTGACGTATTTGTCATTGGAGCCGGTGGCGAGCAGCTGACCACAGTGGCTCCAGGCCACGCAGTAGATGGAACCTTTGTGGTGCTTGTTCCTCTTGAAGCGGACAACAGGCTGCTTCGCTAGACTTGAACCACTGAAACAAGAAAGAGAGGAATGGTCAGCGAGTCAAACATTCAAACAGCAGCTTCCATGTCCCAACATGAACCGAAAGAAAGCTTGTGTTTTTCAGACTGACTGAACGTGCTACCTCGTGTCCAACGTCTCTGGATAAGCGCAGACACGTAGCGTTTTGGAGTTGGATCCGACTGCGTAGAGAGTTCCAGATGGGTGGAAGGCAACAGCACGGATAGCCTGAGTATCCTCAAGAGTGTGGATTGGCACAAACAGGTTTTTTGGTTTGTCGCCCTAGTAACACAAACACAAACACACACACATATAGATTACACATAATTAGCAGTATCATCTTTAAGCTTACATCTTCCAAACTGTCATGATACCAGTGTGACTCCAGATTAATAACCTTCTTAGTGAAATGCCAAAGGAGCATCAGTCTTAATCATCTTATACTATGATGGAAGCAAGATGGGCTGTGCTCAACTTAAACGTTGACATAATGTTGGCTAACTTCCTCCTGCTTTATACTAGAACAATGATCAAATCAAATTTACATCAGCACAGTCAAACAAAGGCGTACTTCTTGTAGTACAAATGCTTCTTCAAGTGTATTTTTAGAGGTGGCTTGGCTGCTGCTGTGTTAACGTACCTCTTTACCCTGGGACACAGAGCCTGGAGAGTTACCTGCTTTGTTTTTCTGACCACTGTCAACAAACAAACAACACAATAACCATCAGGAAGCACTGCACTGCTTCAGCTCTGCAACCAACCTCAAAACAAAGACCTACCTCTGCGAGACCACGGGGGACTCATTGGGAGGTGGGACAACACGGCCTCCTGCTGTGTGCTGCGGGGTGCTGCTGAGTACCCCTCCCCCTCTGCTCCTGCTCTGTTCCGGGGTTGCAGATGGAGGGTTGTTATTGTCCTCAGATGCGGGAGTGTTCCCGTTGCCGTTACACTGCTGGGCCAGAGACTTCACCTCCTCCATTCCTACGTTTAGCTCCTCCAGCTTCTGGATGGACCTGAGGAACACACACACAGTCATTCATTAACCCTTTGTTTCTCATACTCTTCATCTTTTTAAGAAGAGCTACCTCCCTTCCCTCTTCAGGTTGTTAGCAGGAAAGCCTAGTCAAATCTATTCTAAGTGGGAAGGCCAAAGGACAAAAGAAAAGGGGAAAAAATGAAGCCATTATGCACAAGCAGCCTTGTGAATTATGCAGTGGATACAGAGGCAGGGAGAGGGAGGACTGGGGACAACTCCCAGGGGAATAAAATCAAAGGGTCTTTGTCCTACACTTCTTCTCTGTCACCAAAATCTAGTGGTGGGTGTTTGACAGCGCGCTAAAGTTTCAGTTGTAGATGTTTCAGTTTATGTGTCTGTACATAATCACGCGTAGCATGAATAGAGAGGAGACGAGCGTCCCATGTGAGGAGACGTGGCAGATCAGCACAGATGGTGCAGTGGGAGAAGGGAAGGGAATCCTCAGGGGACTCATAATTTTCATGGTTACATCTCCTGTGGTCTGACAAGACATTAAAAGCCCAACAGTAATAATCCAACTTCATTCAGAGAGATGAAACTGAGCTAGCTCGAACGTCTGGTTTGTACATCCTTCCTCCACCCCAATCCTTCAAAAACACTCCCGTGCAAGGGTTTAGTCTCAAAGTTATGGCGTTCACACCGTCCTCATTCATGAGGTGACTTTTGTATTCTACTGTTTTTAATCACAGCATTTGACCACAGAATAAATAAATGCTATCTGAGGCTTCAGCTGATGAGGTGGACGGGGTTGAGTAGATGCAAGCACTTGGGTTTGTGTAGCCCTGTTTTCACCAGACTGTATTTGTGCACATGAGGTATCGAGGACAGTTTCTCTCTCACTGGTACTATTCTGATCATTGCTACCACATGTGAGAGCAGCCTGGTGTGCGTGTGTAAGTGTGTGTGTGTGGAACAGTTAAGGGCAGAGTGGAAATGATGTATGTGCTGGGTGCAGAACAAACAAAAAAGTCAATATGTGGCAGTCAGTGTTGGGCAAATGGTGGGCCGCAACAAATTCAATTGTTCTGAAAGAGGTCAGAGTAAAAGAATCATCAAAGTGGTCCTCGTGCTATTATACAGGGCTCAACAGAGTGAGCATGTCACTCAAATTTGTGACTAAAAGAAGTTAAATGCAAATGGTACTTAAGAGTGCAAGTGAAAGTGCTAAATACATCCACTACTTCTTCAAGCAACAACCAAGGCATGGCTGTACTGCGTTACGAACGGCAGTCGGGGGAGGGCAACACTCATGACTCCTCCAGCAGCTCCATGCTGCGTTGCAGGTGTGTCCCCATGGCGGCTCGGTTCTCCACAGAGAATATGAGGTGGGCATGTTTTTGACCAAAGGTGTGTCAAGCTGCACAGAACACAGTCTTTAGTCTTTACTAAGTAAAAAACACACAATTTTAAGAATCTGCATTGTACTCCAAAATGTCTTCATCCATTCCTTGGGGGAAGGAGGAAGTGTAAAGCCCTGTTATAGATCCATGGACGTTCCCCTGTCCTGTCCAAGTCACATGACCAATAGTGCCTCCAGCGTGCACCTTCATCTCAAGCCTCTCTTCTCATGTTCTTACCTGTTAAGGAAGGTCTCTGTGAGGCTGTGCTGCATGTTACTGGGTGGGGGCTCCTGCTGCACCCCTCCCTCCAGCAGCATCTGCTGGTACATCTGCCTCTGTTGCTGCTTCTGCTCCAGGTGCTGCTGCACACGCAGGCGCTGACGGTAAAACTCCTCATACTTCTCCGTCGAGTCCCGCAGCTGAGAGTTGAAACAAAGCTCTTCATAAATCATACACATAAAGAGCGACGCTTGGAAATATGACTCGCTGTTTGGTTATCTCATCGGCAGCTGCGTGCATTCCATCAATGCACAGTGGATTGGAACAGAAAAAAAACATATCTGAAAACTTGTCTCTGCGAATTTGATCTTATCTAACTTTTATGGACAGTAACAAGCCTGCTTAACACACACAGAAGCTTGTCTACATCAAAATGGCCACCTCCAAGTCCTATTCACATCATTCACAAGCAGCATTGTGACAAGATGAACCCAGCTCCACCTCAGCCTTTTATCAGATATGAGAGGATGAGAGCTGAGAACAGGTCACTTCCCCTCTTGGCCCTCTGCTTCCTGTCCTGAGTATCTGACAGGAACAGACCTGCGGTGGGGGGGTGGGGTTGCAGTGTGCCGGCTCTGCAAAAGGATGGAAAACAAGAACAGGAGGGTTGGAGTGTGACACTGAGGCCACAGGGGCCCCAAAGTCTGCTTCTGTTTCTGGCCTCTTTATGCGTCTCCAGGGTGATGGTGAAGGCGGAGCAAAGCACTAACTTCACACTGTTCTGCACAGAATAGAAAGCCTGAACCAGACAGAAACACTGTGTTTATAGGCAACACAAGGGACGTGATGACTCAGCTTTGAGGGCTGGAGCCACGTTTCCCCTCAAGATCAAATCCCACCTGGAGTCCTGCGCCCTCTTACCAGCTGCACTCACGAGTGTCATGTTATGACAAAAGGTGTCTTTTAAAGCTCTTTTATCCACAGTCAAGAATGTTTATAGTTTCACTAAACCTCGAGGCATTAAAGGAGACCTGTGAGGCTCAGTCGATGCTGCACCACTCCAACAGCAACAGCTACAACAGTGGTTTTCAGAACATTACTCAGCATTTATCTTAGTACAATTTTGTGTGGAATTTAGTCAGCAAATCAAACATTGAATTTTGTGAGCAAACACTGACCCCCTGAAATTTTATCACCCCATCTTTGAGTCCAAGTGGACATGTGTACCACATTTTAAGAAGAAAATGTACAGTTCATCCAGCAGGTTTAAAGCGACTTTATCCAAGAAACAAATTTCTTAATACCTTAATTTCAAAAATACCTTAATTTTGAATTTTTGATGTTGTTTGTTCATTAGCAGTGTGGCCACTGAGACGCAGGTATATGCGCTCTTTGGTATGAGCCTCCACTGGTGGCAGTGATGTTTCATGGAACTCAGAAATATGCCAGCGAAAGCAGGGAAGAATAAGACAGCAACAGCATGAATGTGGATCTAACAATTCAAGTTTATCAGGGTAGGAACAGATTTGATCATGCTTAGATGGAGCAGGTCTGTCTAACTTCCATCTGTGTTGGGTACAACCGTGTATTCTGAAGAACTTGGAGCAGGAAGCTCAGTCTTCTACTGTTTACGTTAATTTTCCACATTACCAGGAGCTCTGCATGCATATTGATCCCTTCAGATGCACATTTGTTTGCTTCTTTGTCTGAGTGTGTAATGAACACACACACAAGCTCTGCTGCTACACACTGCCACTCGCAGAATGATGATCATTTTAAAAATCATGTTCACAGTCCTGCAATTTTAAATGCCTGCAGGGTGACTTTGCTGCACGTAGAAGAAAACAAAATAGACCAGCCAGGTAAAAACAAGAGATGGGTCTGATACCGCTGAAATACCGCCGCAACACTCGTGTCAACGGACATCTCCACCCTTCAATAAAATGGCAATGGCAGCCATGTCAGGCTTTGTGGTGATTAATCACTGTCACACTTACTGGAGGAGGATGACTCGGACTCATCACTGAGAACAAGATTAATCAGAACTAGTCTATGTTCAATGATGTTCAATGTGGGCAACACCCACATTTCAAACCTAGCAGCTGGTCCCTTAAGTGTCACACAACAGGTTAAACTGGTTGAGCAGCAAGTGTCCCACGTTACCTCGTTCCTGTCAGCAGAGCCAGCGGAGGGTGCATCCTCGCCTGGAGCTGATGCAGGACGCGCGCTCTGAGCAGCATCTGAACTCAGCATTTTATCCACAGGTGTGTCCGTCCTTGAGCTTTACACATAAAAAGATCCGACACACATTACTGAGACATTCGGCAAGACGGAGTGCATTGTAGCTTCAAACTAGGTTTAATTCCTTACGTTTCAGGGGACTCCTCGAAGATGCTGTGGCAGTCAGAGCTCTCCATCATCAGACTCCTGCTCAGGCTCTGCCCGCCCGATCCAGGGTAGTGGAAATTAGCGAATGAGTGGGACATAGGAGAGACTCCTTTACCTGGCGCAGCCTCCCCACCACTTGCTCTCTTATCCTGGCCAGACAGCCCATATGACAATCCGTCCAGTGCTGGATTCAAGGAGCGGGACATGTAGGTGTCAGCGGATTGAGGCCGGCGCAGGGGGGAGGACGGGTATGGAGACAGTTTGCTGATGAGAGGAGTGAGGAGATCAGAGTAGCCGGTCTTTGCTGGTTTGACGAGGCGGTCCACATGGATGTTGAGCTGCTTCTGTTCGAAGGCGCAGGAGAAGACGGTGTGGGAGAGATTCTGCATCCAGGAGAGCAGGGACAAGTCCAGATCATCACAGCCATTCCCGCACAGCATGTCAACGCCCAGAAGAACCTCGCTTTCGGTGATCTCCTCACCCGTTGCCTTGCTCTGCACACAAAACAGCAAGGAGAGTCAGTCACTAACAGAAAGTTCTTTAGCAGTTCAGACACAAATGAGAGTTCAGACCAGACCTGGCAGAACTCGACGCAGCACTCATAGAGGACTCCCTTGAGGAGCAGTTGGAAGAGGCGATCCCTGCTTGCTTTGAATCCAGCTTCGCTCAGCTTCCTGTCGGCAGGGATGAACTCTGCCACCATGGTGCAGGCCTCCTCAAAACACTGCACCCTGGCTGTGCTCGGGTTCCAGTCCTGACACCAATCACACATGCGCAATATTTTTTTGTTACATAGCTAAGATACAACATTGAAGTCAAATGTATTATAAACTACTGCTTATAATCCCTTGCCTTAAACTCAGCGTGGTTAGTGAGGCGAGGCAACGTGAGCAGCAGACACAGTTTGCTGTAGTCGTCTTTAGAGGGACAGAACTCTTCCAGGGCGTGGAGACACTTGACTGCTTCCTGCATGGTGAACTCCAACTGGAAAAACACAGTAGACATTTGTGACCTGGAGTTTCTCCAAAAGGGACAAGCAAGGCACGTTACATCAGAGTTTTATCTTGAACCACACCCGAGGCACGGATGAATATTAAATGTCAGTGAGGCTGAAAATAAAAAACAGCTTCAAGGCTGACGTGCAAGAAATCAGACACAAACATTTTCACCGATTCTGAAAATGTTGTTTCACCATCCTGGAAAATCACTGTTCCCCCAGTCAAGGCTCATCCCTGGACTCACTAATAATGTTGAAGGACGGACACCCACCATCCACTGATGCCTAAAGAAGTCCGTCCTAATCCGCCACTGGCACAGTGTCACCCGCTGCATCCAAAGCTATACCTTGTGACAGCGGGGCCACACTTGGCCTCACTTACAGGTATGAAGAGGGCAGAATGAGTATCTGATCTAGTAATGGGATTCCTCATCATTTCAGATTTCCAAAGATTTGAGACTGATGAATTGGTTCTAATAAGAGAAATCTCTGTACATTTTATATATACACACACATTACAATATAGTACACTTTTATAATACTTCTTCTTTTTTTTGTTACAATACAAAAATAAGGTGGGAGCCACAGTCACTGTCTTTTGGGGCGTCAAACTGATCAAAATGGGTTCCATTACAATTCCAAAGTCAAAACCAAAAGAATGTCTGACTACTTGGATGTATTTTCAATGTATGTGTAGTTGCACTGCAATTTCCTGAGACCAACAAAATGCTCTACTTAGCTTTCATCTGTTGTCTGTGAGCATGCTTCATGTTTTGTTAGCAGTGACTAAAAATGCTGTGATACGAGCATTATTTAATTGCTGGGCAACATTTTTATGAGTCTTTCTTGATTAAAAAACAAAAAAAACAAACAAACAAGAAATCTAACGAATGAACAGAAAAATGAAACCGTGCTAGCGTCATTAGCATGCATGTTCCATCATAAGCTGCTGCCCATAAGTTACAACAAGGGTGGAGCTTCGCTCATCCTAAATTCACACACATGCTGTCAGGTCAAACTGAAACTGCAAGCACCTACAAATATTATGCTTTCCATCCATCTCTTTGTCACAAACAGTTTGTAACTCAGACAACCCTGCCTCTGGTTGCCACATCAGGAATTCTAATTAGAGCAAAGCGACAGGCAAACTACAACCAACATGTTAGGGTAACCGTGACTTTGCAGAGGGCTGGAACATTTCCTTTTGTAACGGTACTGAAGTAATTTCTTTGAATACAAAAACAAAATGTGTCGCACCAAGTTGTGAGCTTGTTCTCAGTGCAGCTCAACCTTCAGAAATGTGCTGGAAATACAGAAGTCTAATCTAAAAGAAAGATTATTTGCATGGAAAGTGTTCATATTGAATTGGTGGTTGGAACCCAGAGTCCTAAACAGAGACTGGACCGGCTTCCAGGACGTGAGCTTGAGCCTTCATGTTTGTTGTAATGGTAACCAGCTGCGCTCAGTCAGAAGACAAAGCAGTGGAGAGCCTTCAGTTTGAGGATGTTTTGATTTATAGGAAAAAAAAATCTAAAGGTTAATTCAGTAAATGTAGTAGGGCTGAAAAACAGATTAAAATATGCAGGTGTCATATTTGCTACGTAACAAATGTTTGAAGTATTCTGGAGTTGTCTTGATATCCCAGCATAGCAACAGTATTCTACAGACTCAAGACAACATACTTGTTCTGTATAGATCCATATATACATCCCACATTGTCATTTCAAAAATATTCTTCCACTAAAAATTTGAATTATGACACATAATGATAATTCCTTGCAGTAGTCTGAATCATAAGTGCAGTTGCAGGCAACTTGATATTATTCAGCGCTTCAATGTAAAACTTTGACTCACGTGCTGCGGCTCGTCTTCTGCGGACATGGCATTATTCACACACAGAGCTTCCAGAAACTTCTGTTTCAGTATGATGTACCGGAACCTAACAACAACAACAACATGGCAGTATGGAGACATGATATGAGACATCCTGACAGGAAGGGAAGCCATCTCAGTGTTGCTGCTGCTTCTTGTATTTGCGCCTGTGTTAATATGTAAACATGAACATGTACAAGTCCAATAACTGGTAACATAGAAACACAAGTCATTGAACACACACCTTTTGGTGTCAAACTTGTCCATGCACTCCAATGGCTGAATGAACTGTAAGACCTCATCCCACTGGCCATCAAGCACCAGCTGCCTGCAAACACACACAGGCAGCACATGTGGAATCATGACTTCAAAATCCAACTAATGTCTGACTCAAATTCTTTTTCTACTGAGATATGACAACTCCTCCTAGTATTTTCCTAAGGACTTTTTAATCAAACCCAATTATGGAAGGCTAAAGCTGAGTGGAATTGCAGATGCAGCGACAGCGCATTTGCCCAGTGCAATTGTTGCCTACCTGAGGAAGAGCATGTCGTCCGAATAGAGCCCATTAATAACGCCGCTCTCCTTCTCCAGGGCCAGCATGCTGATGTGCAACTTCCTGGAGTTCAGAAAGTCCAGGATCACCTTGATAATCTCCACCTCCTTCACGTTTATGGTTTCCTCCGCTGTCATGGTGACGACGGGCTGATGAGCAACAGTAAAAATATGAAACAACAGTTCCTTTAATATTCCAGAATAAATAAAAGTCAGAACTCTTGCAGCTAATGAAACAAGCACAATGCTGTCATGCTGTGTCCCAACTTCTGAGACAGAATAATTAAATATGGGATGAACCACGGCAGGATAATCCAATATGGTCAGTTATAGTCTTTTAGCAGAATTATAATAATTATACAGTCTTAAGTTTTCTCCAAATCGCTGTTTTTTTTTTTTTCAAATACTAGAAAAAGGCCTTTTTAATGTTTGCATGACACATATTAACAGACCACTGCTTTAACCATGAGTTCATGAAGTTTTCATACGTCTTCATGGTTTATATTAGAAAATATTTTCAGTGTAATTGCAATAATTACTTACGGCGCATGGCCAGAATGGCAGTTTGCCATTGAAGAAAATATTAATTGTGCAGATGTTTAAGTGACTCTGAGGCACTGCCTTGAGGATTGAAGTTTGACTGGAAAGCTCCTTACAGAGGAAGAGTCCTTCATTTTGTAATATGAACGACAACAGGCTTTACTTACTCAACAGCGCAGGTTGAGACAGGAAGGAAAACCTGAGAGCTATTTATAAGTCCTTGCTCCTGATAGCTATTGTGCACCTCTTGTGACTAGGGATGAGCCAAGCCTATCCTTGGTATCAATATCGGCCAATACTGGCACACATCAGCGGACCTGATATCTAACTAGAGAGCGTTCTAATCCATCAGCCAAAATTCCCACATACATGCCCAAACAGACATGCTGTGGCATGTACCATCCAAGTAATAAGAATAACACCGACTGCAGCATGCTTTTCTTTAGGGAAGTGGTAATTATAATGGAAAACTTAAATAATATTTACATACGTTTATATTCAGATGGCAGGCAAAAAAGTACAACAAAAAAATTGTATTATGTGCAGGCTGTGGTCTTTGTATAACACTTATAAATGTGGTATTGTGCCATTCCTACTTGTACCTTGCAATCAACCAAATTAGCAAAGATTTCAAGGTACATAACAGAAACAGATGTGTGTATGTGTGTGTGTGTGTGTGTGGGGGGGGGGGGTACAAAGAGCCATCAGGCTTTGCTTCCCGTCTGTAAGACTAAACTGGGCTACAAAATCCAGGTGTGTAAGAGCATATTAGTTTTATGAATAAGGCTCATTACGATGTTCTTCTACAATTTATGCAACATTTTATTTTCTCACCGGGTTATCGGGGTATAGCGAGGGCTGAACTACTGTTTATGTATTGTAATCACACAATAATAATTATCCACATCCAGGAGGCAACTGCTGTATATGAAGGGATGCACGCCCCTCCACATGTGGAGTTTCCAGGAAAAAAAAAGCATCTCAATGACACTTCGAAGTATGACATGTTTTCCCATCTAGTTGGGTGAGTTTCAATGATGAACACAAAATGCTGGCAAGGTGTCGGAAAAATTAGCATTCTCCAGTTTAATAATAATGAGCTGCACTGCTGCAGTCCAGCAGCTATGCTAGCATGAGATGTTAGCTAATAACACTGGCTCTGAGCCACAAGTCAAACGTTGTAAGAAGCTTAGCCTACTTGTTAGCTTCGCGTAGCAGCTAATAGCGACCGGATTAGAGCAAAACTAACAAATGGTTACCGTTAGAGCGCTTACAAAGCTGACTAATTTGACCAGCGGTAGGAAGGGAGGGGGGGTCTGACTAGCTAGGCAGGCCGACGGGGGGAGAGGCATCATCCGCTAGTTAGCTGGCCGCCACCAGCGATCGGTCGGGCGGGGTGACAGTCCCCCCCCAGCGACGACACGAATGTGGTTCAACTCACCTGTTTCTAAAAATACATGAGAAGAAACGCAGCCTCGGTGTTTCCCTGTTGTTTCCAGACGCTGTCACGACGGCACCGCTCAGTCCCGCCTGTGCTGCCTGCTCCTGTCCCCGCCTCGTCTCACCGCGTCTCCTCCTTGCTGGATCTTTCTCCGCCGCCCAGCCCTGCCCGCTGCTTGCGCGAGCTCCGCCTCCCTCCACCCTCCACACGCTAAACTTCATCCATCAGCAGCAGAAATACTGCGTGAGTGGCTGTCTGTTCCTTCTGCAATAAATATGTCCAAACCGTCAGGCCCAAACACACGTACAGGCAATCTTTGGCGTTGAATATCACCATTGTGTTTTTCGTTGCGTCATGTTTATTGTTCCATCATGAGGCTGGTCACTTCCTTCTCAAAGAGCAAAAAATATAGGCTACACAAATGCATACCACTAAAATGTATTTCAGAGAAATGGATTAGAATTGGGGGCGACACAGTGGTGCAGTGGTCAGCACTGTCGCTCACAGCAAGAAGGTTGGAGTCCCGGCTCCATCACAGGATCTTTCTGTGTGGAGTCTCCATGTTCTCCCTGTTCCTGTGTGGGTTCTCTCTGGTACTCCAGCTTCCTCCACAGTCCAAAGACATCAAGAGGGGACGAGGCTGACTGATACTCTAAATTGACCGTAGGTGTGGCTGTGAGTGTGAATGGTTGTCTGTCTCTATGTGTTGGTCCTGTGATGGACTGGTGACCTGTCCAGGGTGAACCCCACCAATTGCTAAAAGGCTGCTGGGAAAGGCTTCAGCCCCCCACCCCATGACCCTCAACAGGATAAGAAGTAGAAAATGGAGGGCTGGATGGATGGATTAGAACTGAATTTGTGCATTGGCAGATTGAATCTGCCAGATTCATGGTTGAAGTCCTGGAATCTAATCTGGATCGGCCCATCATTCTGACATGATTTATGAATGACGACAGTAAAAGCCCACAATTCTGATATTCCATCCATCCATCGAACATATCAAGATGAAGGACAAACATACCGAATCATGATTTGTTTTCTATTGAATTATGAAATATGAGGCCAAAAGCCCACATGATATGTAGGCAGATGGTTGACAGTGGGGTGTGAGAGAGCAGCAGTCAGGCCTGGTGGTGACTGTAGTGAAAACACTCATCACCCTAAAGACCATCAACACAAACACACACCAAATAAACCTTCACAGGTACGCATTCATTTATGAGGAGACAACAGATCTCCATACCTTTGTATTATCATTGACGTGTTTTTTCGAATGGAACAACAGAAAAAGCACATCCGAGTGACAATATTGATTTATTTTTCACTCGTGTTACAAATAAACCGTTTTTGAAAAATGATGGTTTAAACAAAAACAAAAGTGACGGCAGCAACAAGCCACAAAGGCTAGAAAACACTGGTTTGTTCTTCTCTCATTATTACTGTTTATTTTCTCATTCTTTCTCTCAAGAGAGAGGCTAAACGTTGAACCGACAAGATACTTTTTCCCATCCTTTTTACTGACTCACCAGGTTTTTGCATGTGTGTGTGTGTGTGTGTAGTATTTCATAGCTTTGATATGCCAAGTTGTTTTAAAAACTGTTCACAGTTGCCTGCAGCTCCCAACCTCAATTTAAAACGTGGCCTCTGAAATTTTTCAAAATTATTTGGCCTGCTGACGCCTCAGGATACTTGGATTGCTTTAAATGAGCTCCGTGGAGGCAGTATTTGGTTGAATTGTATATATTTATTGCATTATTAAAATTGGTCACTACTCACTTCAGCAGCCGTACATTTTCCTGCAAAACAGCAGCAGTATTTTTTGGGTGAAAAAAAAAATTAACCGGATATTCAGTCGACGTGAGGGTGAGTAGATAATGAATGGATTTGGAGTTTCTGGTGAATTGTACTTTTAAACAGCCTGAGGTCTCAAACAATGTTTCCCAAAGGCTGGATTGTGGCCCCTTTGTGAGCCGTGAAAGGCACAACAGGTTGGACGCCGGAGATCATTGACAGTTAATAGCAGCGCATCAGACCTGATTTGATCAAGAGCTCATATTTGCTTTGGCTGTGTGCTATGCTAAGAGATGCTAGCAAACAAGACACTTCAACCATGCAAGCTGTGCCGCCATCTAGAAGGTAAACATGGACAATATTTATCCAAACTTCAAGAATTATGGAACAATCAATAATTGTATACTCACATTTAACAATGAAGAAATGTTTGTGGGCCAGCAGATTTTCAGATATTTAGTGCAGACGTGACAATCTTTAAATAATACTTCATTCAAAATGTGTATCTAGCAACTGAAGTGTGAATTTTTTTTTTTTTATATAGCTCAAACAATATAAAATAAGATGAAAATGTTGATATTAGAAAATGAGCTTGGGACATTCGTGGACAGTTTTGCTGTTGTAAGCCGTCTGTCATCGTTAGCCTCAAACTAAACACACATGGCTGGCTCTTTCTGCAGCCCAGGGTCACAAAGAAGTAATGCAGGAGTGACAACAACAAAAAAAACCCAAAAAACATTTTTGTGAACTCAAAACACTTATTTGTGAGCACTTACACGACAAAATGTACTACTGCTTAAATTTGGGGATGGCTTTGGGCGGCTCATCCGTCAAACACATTCAAATATAACGATTCATTATTTGGCACTGCAGAGTACAAGTGAAAAAAAAAGATGACGATAGCAGTGGTTATCAAAGGAGAGTAAGGCGCTTACCTTTGTTATTATCGTTGCTCTGAGCAACGATAATAACAGGATTCAAGAGAATAAACCAACCACAATATCAGAATGAGACACAACCAATACTGTTGATAGCCGGCATTTTAATAAAGCTCAAAGGAATAGAAAAACACAACAAAAATCCATGAATTGTTGAGCGTATTTCATAAAATGAAAACAAATAGTTGAAAAAAAAAATACCATGATTTTGTCAATAATCTCACTGTATTTTCATACTTCACCACAATCGAGCCCGACCAAGATTTCATACTTTCCACACACTTCCATCAACTTCATCAGTACACACCTCCACCAGGTAAATGTTGTTACAAAAAATATTTCTATATGCCAAAATATATCTGTACAGTGTCAACACATACTTGAGGAACACATAATAGAAATGTAACAGTAAAGTAAAGTCGGAACATCTTTGATTTGACGACGTTGGACGGTCTTCAAGTGCGATTACAGTCGAACATTTATTTACAATTGTGGACTACTTTGAGGGTAGTTAAGATCTAATGGACAAATATGCACATTAAAGTGACATTTTGAGTATTTGTTAGTTTTAAATGCAACATGGTGACGATTTTAAAATTACTCTTAGATTGCACAGACTGATGACACTGGTGAGGGATTCTGGTCAACCCTAGGACTGACGGTAGTCTTATCAGTGACGAGTGATCACACTTTTTGCATTTTTGCACAATAAAAAGGCCCCAAAATGACAACACCCCCCATGATAAAACATAAAAGCTACTCAAAAGCTACCACAAGCTGACTTGTTCATTTTGAACTGGCATTATATACAAACAAATTTAACTTATTTAGTAATATTACGTGTCTTTGAATAAAATCTAAGACACTCTTAAAATATCTTCAAAGCATTATCAAAATGAAATAAATTACGAGTCCATTGCAGATGCTTTCCAGGACAGTTTGATGGTATCACACTTGTGGAAAGTAAATGCAACAAACGAGGCATTTTCCTCACTCTTCTTGGCACTTTTACGACACACACATACACAAATCGCAACTGTTTTCACTCACGTATAGAAAAAACGTGCCTGTGTAGCAGCAAAACTCATCAAAAAACGCTGCCAGGTCACCCGTTGGATGACCTCATCATCATATCATTGCGGGTACACACGACCTCTCCTGCATCACAACACTTTTTTTTCTTTTTCTGACAGGCGCTGACAAAATGACACGGTAACTCACGGTGCATCCTGATGACACGAAACAAGCATAAGGCCACACATGATCAACTTAGAGAAACCAAACGGCCTCCCTCTGAGGCGTGACATTCAGTGCTTCAGTGGTTCAACTAGGTAAGGCATCGGCCCGCCTTCTATTTTCTGGGGGGGGTTTTTTTGGCACACGAGAAGATTGATACACATGCTGTCAGGTACACACTTGTGTTCATTTAAGTGTCACAGCTCAACGTCTGTGAGGCCTGTTTGTGTTCTACATTCCAGTTGTGATTTTTAACAGTGGGAACCTTGAATGAATAAGGAAAATCCAAAAGAATCAGTTCCATAAACGCACGTTAAAATGGTGCCCGGGCTTCTACCACTACTTGGTGTGCAGTTTCTTGGGCGTCCCCTGCTTCTTGGTCTGCCACAGATGGCTGGCGATGGTGATGGCGTCCACGCTAGCAGACATGGTTTTGGCTGGGATCTGGCTGAACTGCTTCCTATCTGAATTGTATTTATAGAGGCCCTCAATCATCTTTGCAGTTATGCTCTTTGGCCCGATGCCGGCCAACCTGGTGATCTCCTCTGTCTCAGGGCAGTAGGCGTACACCGACCTGAACTGGCAGCCGGCGTCACGGAACAACACAAGGAAGTTATTGGCTTCAGATTTCTCCATTTCCTGCAGAAAAGAATAGTTATAACTCAAGTGTTTGTTAACACAGGAGGACATATTCACAGTATAGTAGAACATACATCAAGTATCTTGTTCTTCTGCCCTTCGTTGACCTTGCCAGCCAGACAGCAGTGAGCCAGAGCATTCTGGATGATGTGCTTGTTTGACTTGGCACTGGGCTCCTTGTACAGTTTGGGTCCTGCAGGAATGAAGTGCAGCACCATTATGAGATTATAACATTCCAGTAGCTGTGTGTGTCAACAGAGCCACTAATACCTGTGTACTCAGTGTTGGATGGGGTGGAGGAGGTGGTGGAGTCGTTCTCCCAGTCCTTCTCGCCATTGCGACTTCCGGCGGAGGGGCAAGAAGAAAAACCTTCTGCAGAGTCGGGCCTTGAGATGATTTGCCAACAAATGGTACAAACATGACAAAAAAACACACAATAAATCCATAGATGGACACGAGTGTGTACAAGATGCATACACAGACATGCACACACATACACACACACACACAAATGAGGGAAAAGCAGGTCAGACACTACGACATAGTTCTCCAAACCCTGCCTGTTGTCTAATGTGACACACTCCCACGAAGCGGTGCAGCGAGGGACGGAGAGGCATGTTCAGCCAAGCAAAGCAAAACTTTGTCTTTATGGCTACTGTTAGTAGAGGAGACATCACAGAGCAGCCAGCAGAGAGGAGTTAGCAAACAACATCCACAGAGAGCAGAAGACAGCGAAGACGAGAGAGAGCAGGAGGCAGAAAGTCACACAGCTTCACTGAACAATACTGCAGAAGCCAAGAACTACAACGATGGAGTCTGCTGAACTGCTTTCATCCGTCTACTTTCATGTGTTGAAAGATATCTAGAATGATGATCAGATGGAGCTACGGAGCCTTTTACTCAGCAACAGCTACAGTAGCGTGAACCTGCTGGGACAGCTGCTACCGTCGGAGGCATTTACTAACCTTCCCTTTCTTTCTTTGGGAGAGTTTAGAAAGAACGGAACATGAGAGGAAGCTACTTTATTGCCTCTGAGGGAAGCATGCAACGTAGAGGAGAGGGAGACAGAAAGATGTCCAGTATTACACCTCATGAAGGTTTAATAAGAGAAAACATTCTCATCATCTTAACTTCCCATTATTTTCATATATGGGTGTGGACCGTTGGACAGAAACACACACACACACACACTGCTTTAAGAACCTAATAGTTAAAGGAAGTTGGGCGACTCTGCCTGCTATCCATCACTTTTAGAGCCAGACAAGCTGACAGACACTCGTCTCTCCTCTCTGGATCCATCCGTGAGCTCCAGACCCCAGCGGGCGGCTGACTGCCAGTTAGCTGAGCAGAAGTGAACGCTAGTATACCGTCTATCTGCTTGTCTGGCTCTAAAAATGATTGACAGTAAGTGTATTACCCAAAGCTCCTGCGAAGTTACTGGATTTGATCAACAGAACAGAGTTCACAATGTGCCACTCACTGTTGATAAATGTGATGATGATAAATGTGACCTTTCATCTTAAAAATATGGCGTAAGTTAACGGGCTTATGTACATGTTCCAGCTTTTGTGTGATCTGTGAATCCAGGGCAGCTTCTGAAAGACATCTAAAGTGAGACTAAAGTGAGAGGGTCTTACCGACTGGTCTTCTTGCTGTCTGGATGGTTGCTGTCATTATCAGCCAGATTTAGTGAGGCCAAAGAAACACTAGACACAGAAAAGCCTCGAGGACGGACCCCTGCAACACAACAACACACAACAAGCATGGCTCAGCCACTCTTACGGTCGTGTGCGCGAGGTTTGTGCGTCACCCACCTGTCGATCTCACAGAGGGAGTCGACGAGTCCATGACGTCCCTGTGGATGGACTTGGGGCGCGGCTTCTTCTTGAGACTTCCACATCGGGGCTTGATGACTTCATCCATGTCCTCCATCAGCTTGAGCTGCTTCCTCCTCAAATACTCGTTCTTGATGTAGTCTCTCCTCGCCTTCTCGTCGTCCTTCTTCTGCTGCTCCTCCTCTGCTTTCAACCTGAAGGAGGAGGAGATACAGAGAAGCGTGAGCATTCAAGTGTGGTTTAACCCGTTACTTCTTCGACCCAACACCTACGCTAGAGGTGCTCTACGCACGGGAACAGTTTCTAAGAAAAACAATTAAAACTTATAGACGAACCGTGCTGCTTCCTTCTTTTGCTCCTGATCCTGCTCCTGCTGCTGCTTCTTCTCCTGAGCCTCCCTCTCCCTCCTCAGCCTCTTCTCCAGCAGGGCAGCTTTCTTTGCCGCCATATCCTCCTCTGCTTTTGCATCATCCTGGTATTTGACGGGTGCGGACAACATAAAAACACAATTAAACATCGTCATAAAAGATATTTATTGTCATGGCTCCCTCAGACATAGAACTGATGTTTAATCTTGGTAGTTATATGAGCGCTTCTCCCTCATAAAGAAACTGAATTGATGTACAAATTAGAAACCGTCCCTTTAATCAATTGCCTTGTGTAAACAAAAAGCTTTTGTATCTCTCTAGGATCATAATGTACTGATCTACCATGAGCTGGTTTCTTGGCCTGGATTGACTCAAGTATTGTCTCTGATCAGTTCACGGCTCAACAGACACGTCAGTGCTAACGTTGTGCCAAACTCACACAGTAGGAGATTCTTCCTGTTGCTGCCTCCTGCATGCAAGAACCCTAGAGCTACAGACGATATTACTAATGAGCAGTCAATGACCGGTGCATATCAGATGGGATTATAGTTTTTTTTGTCTCCAGACTGTGTGGAGTGGCCTAATAGGTGTCTAGGGGTGAGCATGACCAGGAAGGGAAATTTGGAATTAAAGATATAATTTGTGGGAGACCTGAGCGTGCCGGAGCGTCACATTCCACAATAAAAACCAACAGGTCGAAGCATATTGCCAGAAGGTGAAACACTTCTCAGTTTGAATTCATACGCCTGAGTAGCTGCAGATCAGTGATTGGCTTTATGAATGTTATTCCTTAAGCTTGTATCTGCCAAAGCCTGATAATAATAAAATACATAAATGATTAAAAAAGAAACAAGTAAATGCTAACTTCCTTAGCATGACCTGCAGTGTGAATCCAGTCGGCTTGTCGGAAGCTTTGATGAGTAACTGGAAGTATGAGAGTGAGATTGAAACCCTGGTCCCTTACTCACAATTGATGGGTTTAGAGTTTTAGAGGGCTTGTTAGTTATGTAATGTAACTCAAGTGAGCATAGTAGAGCTGTTGTAATGAATCACTTCTGCCATGCTAGTAAAAGCAAAGACATGGCACCAGCACTCTTTTTCAGCTTTTTCAGGTGCTCACGAATCATCCCTTTTACTTAGCAAGCATTTTGTCCTGTTACACACAGCTGCATAATCGATTGACTTACTTTGCATTACAATTACAATTACAAATGTCTGATACAATCCGTTTGGGATCAATAAAGACACATGAATACTATGATGCTGGCAGGCTTTCAAGGTTCAGGTTAGCAGATGGTTCCACAGAACGATGTCGTAGCTAATTCAGCTCCCTCCCTCAACGTGGGCTGGCTTTTGAACTCGTTTATCCTTTCCACTTATCGGCTCTGATGCAAATTACTCACTCCAACTGTAAGAGTAATGTCGATTTCAGTTAGCTTCTTTATCATTCATTCATCAGTTCCACAGCTCTGGTCAGGAACATTCATCAGAATATTAGAATTCTCGTCAATAAGCTTTGTGTTTCCTCTTCTGAGTTCCATCACCTTCCCTGGGGGGTTGAGGAACAGCCTGTGTGGTGTTGGTAACAACACAGAGGCTCAAGTGCATTTTTTTTGTTTTTGTTTTAAGGCTTAAACTACATACAAGTCTGTTTGTCCAGTCTGAGAATTCACTTCATTACCACAATTAAGATCACTCTTGACGCTAGAAAGGTAAATAATGTGTCTGCGTGAGTGTAGAGTTCCACAGCTCCAACCAACCTTGAAGAAGAATCCGCAGCACATCTTCTGGTCTCCACAAGTGTCTCCTCCAGTTTCTCCCTCTCCGCTCACCTCCTGATTCTGGCTCTCTGGAGGCTTCAGCCCAGACAGAGTCACCTCCACCAGCTCTCTGCCCTCCCGGGGGGCTCGGCTACCTGCAGAACCTTGGATCTCTGACACTGGCTGACGCAACACCTCTGATGTCCTCGACTGTTGGTCTTCATCCTTCAGCTGACCCTTCTCCGCCTCCCTCCCTCCATCTTTCTTCGCTTTGGCTGCTTCTTCAGTAGGAGTGCCAGCACTCCTCTTTGCCTCCAACTCATCTTTGTCCTTAGTGTTTTCTATGCTGCCCTTGGAGTCCTGGTTCTTGCTGCCCCCCTCATCATGCCCCAAATAGGCAAAAGAGCTGACCTGATTTTGGCTCATAGTAAAACGCCTCAGTCTTGGTAGGCTGTCCACCGAGGTGGGGGTGTTGAGCATTCGGCTGAAGGGTGTGACCTTCAGCTCGTTGGGCCGAGGAGTCCGAGGTGTCCTTGCATGGAAGGAGGCTGGCCGACGCTTGATGCCAGACGAAGAACGATTGGTAGGACGGGGAGAGCCTGAAGAGGACAAAATGGGAGACAAGGACCCCACTGATCCTTGGCCCGATCCCCGACCTGTGACACTGCTGCTCCGTAACTCACGGAGCTGCCTGAGAGGAGGAGAAGACAAAAATATCTAAACAGGATAATAGTGAATAACATTCCCCTTGACTCCATTAATGTCTTCCTGTAAATGCTACCTGTGTGGAGATGGGGCAGGGGGAGGAATGACCCAGGCTTGTTGCTGGTGGTCTCTCATGGCCATGATCTTCTCCTGCTGCTGGGACAAACGCTGCATCTCAGTCTGAAGGAACCCCAGTGACGTGTTCAGCCTCTCAATCGAGCGAGTGTATTCTGCCAGGTCAATTTCACCCGGAGTCACACCTGTATCACCACATTAAATTAGCGGGTTTCTATCCACATTCAACGTTCACTGTCAAATTAAATCACACAAATATTTGGTGATTTGTAGTTTCCCACCTCCATCTTCACAGGGAGATTTGGGAGCTGCTCCATCAGGCTTGCATCTCTCAGCCCGCTCCATGCTACCCTGGCCAGCGTCCTTTGAGGAAGTGAGTGGAGCTCTGGAAGGCGTTTCTGCTCCACCCGAGCTGGAACTGAACGGGGCGATGACGCCTTTTCTTTTCACTACATTCAGAAATGCTGTTCTGCCCATTTTTTGACGATGACGAGTGAATGCTTCTTCCACCTGAGAAGAGAATCCAATGAATTCCACCTGAGAAGATTCTAAAAACAGGTTTACATTTTCTGTATTTACTTACCTTCTTCTTCTGGGCTTCAATGGCTCTGCGTTTCTCTTCCAGCTTCATCCTCAGCTGGATCATCTCTGAAGCTATCAGATGGGAGGGGTCTCGAGGTGACGGTGTTAAGGAAGACGGAGAGGTGATTGGCAAAGGGGGCGTGGAGATCTAGAGAGAAGATTACATTCATTTGTGATGTCAGTTTTAGAACGAGGATGTTTGTCAGACGCCCAGTGTGAGGGACAAACCTGAGATGAAATGGGTTTTGGCGGCTGTGTATATGGCAGGTTGAGATCTGAGCTCTCTGGTGTTGTTCCTCCGCTGCTCCTTCCCTCAAGCTTCCTGAACTTCTGCTCTGCAAAGCTGGTCATCCGCACCAGACCTCCTGCAGACCCACCAGAAGATGAGACAGGGCTGACCGTGTGGGATCTGGGCAGTGAGGGGGCTGTACTTGTGTAGGGGCTGCTCCTGTCCACTCCGTCACTCCTCTCAGGGTTAGAGTCCCCGACCCCTTTAGGCCTTCCCTCACAGTTTCTCTCCCTCTCTGGCCTGTTAGGAAGAGGGCACGACCGGGTCACGCCCTCACAGTCTGGGTCTATATCTGAATAGTCTCTCAGAGAGGAGGAGTCTTCATCCAGGCTTTGGATGTCCTCTGTCCTCACATGGATGCCCGTGTCCACTTCATCGGTTGAAACAGAGTTGGGGTCGTGGTCATTCAGTCGGGCCTTTGCTGAAATTGGGTCATCTCCTTGACCTGGGGCCCCTGAAGGTTGTGAAGGCTCTGCACCGTGGAGAAAGAAGCCATTGTCCCCACCTCCCATACCCAGGCTAGCGTGAGGCCTCTCTGTGTCGTGGATAATCTTCAGGGCCTCTTCGATGCTCGGAGGAGTGGAGGGGCTGATGTGGCCGCTGTGGTTACCATGGTGATTGTTTGGCTTGTGACTGCTGTCAGGGAGGACTCCATTGTACCTAGGAGCAGTCGACGGTGTATTTAAATGACAGTCAGCTTTACTATTCCTCTGCTTTTCAGGGGTCTTATAGAATGGTTGAGACCTCTTGGTCAGTTTGAATTTTTAAGGTGTACAGTTAGCTGAACTAGCTCCTCACATAAGAAGAGGAATACTGAGAGACAACACAGTGGCAGTGAAAAGTAGCTGCTTTATAACCAGGTTCGGACCCCCGTCATCTCAACATTCAAATAATGTAACTACCCAGAGGCTCCTAAAAAAACAATCACAAATTTTTTGGTAAAAATGGTAACAGTCCTGTATACCTGCTTTGGTTTTTGACGGAAAAAGTATTGTTCCTCCCCAGGGATTTGTGGGGAACGAAGTCTTCATCCTCCTCTGGTATGTGTCTACTCTGGCCATTTACATTAACAGGCATTAGAGAGAGGTTGCGCTTCATGCCACCTCGAGATGCATAGTGAACTTTGAACCCCAGGCCGTCACTGCTTGCAGAGCGGGTCATGCCGCGGAGTGAGGGTGCATCACATGGCGGCACGGTCGGGTCATCCAGGGGAATCTCAAAGGAGATTCCCCGGGAAGAGGAGGAGCTGAAGGGAAGGAAATCTGCTGTTAGACGGAAGCAACAGAACACTTCAGATAAGCCTGGTCTTGTAGGGCAAGAATATCAAATACACACCATTTCTCCTTGGGCCATGTCCCAACACAACCATCCACATAGGTCATGGAGGTAGATCTCTTCATGACACCTGTTTCAGAGACAACATGAAGAGCAGTGCTGAAATATTCAACTTCACAACAGAAACACCTGGCTATTACCTCCAGATAATAACCAAAATATTCCACTCATAATTTATACCCCTGAGTTGGCAGTGAATAAAAATTCAATAATACATGTAAACAGCAACATGACTTCATAGAAGCTGCAGTGTAGCTTTCAGCCACTAGAGGGACCCATGAATCAACACAAAAAACCTTCTGTTTTCTTCAGGTACTTTCTTTTAGTCACAAAAAACAAAAGCTTTGTAAGTTTAAATTTAAGACAGTGGACAATATTCTGTAAAAGATGTGTAAAAGTGAGCTGTGTTGGCATTCTGCATGCGAGAAAAAAACAACCCGAAGCCTTCTTGATGACTAAAGACGTTAAATGATGTTTACCTTCAGCAGGGATGCTGTTTGGACTCTGAGGTCTGTCTGCATAGCTCTGTTTGACTGGGCTGGTCACAGGAGCCATATTTCTGCAGGATGTTACAGGATCACTAACTGCAGGGGGAGCGAGACACAATCTTGAGTCTTATTATTAAAAAATGATGATTATGGTACATTTAAATGATTGTCATCGTGGAACCACAGAAGAAGCATGCTGATATTAGTGTGAGATTGTACTGTACCATTCGGGTCAAAGACTCGGGGCTGTACAAACGAGGGTTTAACCACTTCAAACCACCAGAAAAGCTCAGCCATAAACACCAGGTAGTTACTCTGCAACAACACACACACACACACACACACACACAAACACATGGATGTCACAGTTATATGTGCTGTTATATGTCAATGAAATTGCCATGCTCCCTCTCCTCCCCTGTTGCTTTTCTTAAAATGCAACATGTCTTCCAGTATCATCTAGCCTTTTTGACAGATCAGCGAGGTCATGGCCTGTGTTGCTAGGAAACTGGATGAGGTGTGTGTGTGTGTGAGTGTGTGTGTGTGTGAGTGTGTGTGTGTAATGTACATGTTTCATTGTTAGCCTTGTTTAATGTTAATCCCATACATGCGCCTCTTAAAAGCAGCCAAAAAACACCATCTGGAGTTCAGTTTAAACATGGCACACATGCACAGAGGAGAGCAGTCAGAGAGGAAAGAATCTGCAGGCCTTAACAGATGATTTCATGGAGAAATATCATCTGATACTGTATTTTTTGGGGCCAATGATGATATTGTGGCTAAAAAAAAATACATATTAATATACACTGTATTTGCTGATATTATCAATAATATCATAAAGAATGAAGTAAATGGCGGTACAGTGGTGCAGTGGTCAGCACTGTCGTCTCACTGCAAGAAGGATCTGGGTTTGAGCCCCGGCTCCATCACAGGATCTTTCTGTGTGAGTCTCCATGTTCTCCCTGTTCCTGTGTGGGTTCTCTCTGGTACTCCAGATTCCTCCCACAGTCCAAAGACATCAAGAGGGGACGAGGCTGATTGATACTCTAAATTGACCGTAGGTGTGACTGTGAGTGTGAATGGTTGTCTGTCTCTATGTGTTGGTCCTGTGATGGACTGGTGACCTGTCCAGGGTGAACCCAGCCTCTCGCCTGAAAGCTGCTGGGAGAGGCTCCACCCCCCCCCCCGCGACCCTCAACAGGATAAGCTGAAGAAAATGGATGGATGGATGGTTGAAGTTACTGGCAAAACCTCTGCAACTATACTGCTACTATCTCAAGCTATGAGGTTCAAGCTACAGCTGCTCATTATAGCAAGGTTTTTTTTTAACTAGTGCTGCACAATTTGGTGAAAAAGTCCTACTGTGATTATTGTGTACAAACTGGTATCATGAGTCTGTACAGGCTAACAGTGCAATTTGATTAAACACACACAGTTACTAAAACACAGTCTTTCAAAATAAATCTGTTATGTTTGATATTCCCACATAGTAACTCATGGATCACTGTTGCTGACTCAGAAGATGAGTGAAAATCAAGAGTTTAACTTTTGAAAATGCATTAACTGCGACTGTGTACCTGCAGTAACTCACAATAATCTCTCCACTGGACGAATAACATTGGCACGTCATCAGTATTTGCAGATATAGGTCATTTTTTAATATATCATCATCGGCCAGATGGCAGATATCTATTTCTCTATAAGCGTCCCCTAGTTTGCTCATCTGTTGTTTATGATTAAATAAAATGTCAAAAAATGTTTGAATTTGAAATGGTCATCATGTCATGGTAATGTCATTCAGGATGTGCTAAATGATCAGCAGCCAAACACTGCATCTCTAACCGCTCCATGTGTTCAGTTGAGGCTCACGCACACTTGGACTCACAGGCAGGAGCATAGGAGGAAATATCCTGGTAAGTAAAGAGAAAATTCCACATACTGCCTATAAACTTTAATGACCAAAATAACACTAGCCACGGTGAAGTTGCTTTATTCTTTCCCATCAACATACCTGCAATAAGTGGCTGATAAAAATCATCTGTCTCAAGTTAGAAAAAATATTGATGTTTCTACTCCTCTGTACAGCTCAATGTCAGAAACAACATTTCATTTCATGTCATCAGTTAAATGAATGACCACCTACACAGGCATTGAGTCAGAAGTGAATGAGGAGCCTCTTTATAACAGCTTCCCTCCCTTCCTCAGAGTACTTTTACTACTGTAGCACAGTCAAGTCGATACAAATACACCAGAACCAATGCAGTGAACGAGAACGCCGGAGAGAAGGAGCAAAATAGAGACTAGTGTGAAAACCCTCCTCTGTGTGGTTCTGTAGTGGGAGAAGTCCAAGTCAACTGTGACTGGAATAAGAATGTCGCTACTTACGCTCTCCGCATACAGTTCACCCACCACGGCTTTGCTGCTACTGCTGCTGCTGTCTAGATGGTACAGAGATCCTCTCACAAGTTGTTCAGCCAGTTTTAAAACAAATGTGTGAGCTGTGTGAGCAGATTTTTTTTTGCTTTGTTTTGTTTGATGAACGAAGGAGAAGGGAGCGAAGAAAAGAGGCAGGCAGAGACGGGTTCAGGACTGTGACTCTCTGTCCTCTGTCTGAGAGCGGGGGTGTTTGGCCTGCAGCTTCCCTGCTTGAAATGCACCAATTCACACACAGACTGTCATATTCATTTCATCTGGCAGTGCAGCAATACTCACTGTTGCAAGAATGATCTTTATGTCTCTGCTAATACATGCACACGCACAATAGCAACCCCCCCTCCAAAACAAGAGCCAAACCCGTTACACACACAGTCGTTATTCAGTTTTTCCTTGCATGACTCATTTTTGCCCATTTCCCACCCTTGCTGTCCTTATTCACCACAACACTGCTCGTCTAAGGTTTCTTCAGCTGAATCCATGTGATTAAAGCAGCACTTACCTTTATGGAGGCATGTGCGTAGAGCATGTCCTCCAAGCTGAAGTGGCAGCAGTGGTTGAGGTTGTTCCTGCAGAACTCCTGAACCAGCTGGAGGTTGTACAGACTGTCGGCCAGGGACATGGTCTCCTTGAGGCAGATATCTGCTCAGTTAGGGGAGGGGTCGTAGCAAAGGCGAAGCAGGAAGGAAAGGAAAAGATAAGGCGTGTTTAAAAAAGAACAGACGTCGGCTTAAATTTTCCACCCATGTTTGTGTCGTAAGCAGATTCTGATTTGAACATCCTTAGAGGAATTTATGACATGTTTTCAAACCGTCCATTCCGGATGAATCATCAGGATTTTTATTCCCTGACGTTGCTCTAGGGGCGCCCTGCATGTGCTGGTTACAGCAACAGATTTATGTGGAGTTCAGAGTTTTGTATTTTTATTTTTAGACTAAATCAAACCGCCAGCGAGCAGACCTAAATAAAGTACAGCTTTCCCATCTGGACCACATGTGTATGAGCTGTAAGTGAACTAGATTCATTCCCAGGAGTCTCAGAGCACTGACACGAGAGTTGTTTATCTTTGAAATAACAGCCGGCTACTCCTCTAACGGCGCTCCGTCACAGAGACCTCGTGACCAATCACAACCCGACCCAGGGCATTTTTAGAAATGAGTGTGCTGGCTTTTCCTCATTCGCCTCCTCATTCCTCGCTGCCTTGCGGAGCCTTTCCTGCGCTATCATCTCTAACGTCGTCCTCTATTCATGTCTTTAACAAAAAGGTCACTTGTACTGCTAAAGACTAATAAAGAGTTTGGCTCATCGCCTGAAGAAGACAAGAACAACTTCATAATAACTGCAATTGTTTGAAGTTAAATGTACAAGAGACGGTTAGAGAGCAGGAGTCAGCACCCACTACAGTCAGCTTGTTTGCATTTATTGCTCATTTCTAAATGCTGACTGAAATAGAAAATGTACAGTAAAACAATGACATGTGGATGTGGTTACATGGTGATGAGGGAAGGACCCCACCTTCCAGTCTAACAGCCTGCGGGCAGTAGAAGTGCAGCAGAGCAGTCAGGGCACAGCCATCCGTGTCGTCCTTCAGCAGGTTCTCCACCAGGGGGAGTGACGGAGCGCTCCTCTGCTGGGCATGCTCCCTTCTGTATCGAGCCTGAAACCATGGCAACGGCACAAAGACATTACCTATATGTGTCATCGGGGGTGGATGTGTACAGCTGTCTCTCTGATTGCGCCCTCACACTCTCACTTACTCACACACACACACACTCACACACTCAACCACACACACAAGTTAATTGAGGGAATGTCAAGCACAGGCAGGCTAAACTGAAATAATGCAGATTAAATTGATCATGCAAATAATCATATTAGATGTGGAGTTACAGTGACTTCTTCATTTGCTATTTTTCTTTTTGAGAGGTGCTTCTTTTTTCTGAGACGAGAGGCCACAACAGGCTCATATTAATTATTTGCAGCGTTATCCATCTGCTGTATAATTCAGCGGCACAGAGCGCCATCAAAACCTCCACTGTGGTGCTGAAGCAGACAATATATGTGATTTACAGTTTAATAATATGCTGTCAGAGCATCTTTCCGGCCTGCGGATACTCCTGCAGTGTCTCTATTGGGCAGTAAAAAAACAAACATTACTCCATATGTCTTCAGGGCATCCAAACTCCTGTTTTACCTCTAAACCCACAGGGGTAGTCTGCATTTTACAACAGGTGATGGGAGGTTAATCGCTTCCTTTGTCTCAATAGTCCAGGGTTAAATGTCCTCTGACTGGATGCTACTATCTCTCTCCTAAGTGTCATTCAATCAGATCTCTCAGTATGTGGGGTCAAGGGTCAGGGTGAGGTGGAGTTGGCGGGTGGTTTTGTATGAACAAATGCACGATGGGTCTCAGGGCCACATGCAACGACAAACACGAGTGTGAATGTGGAAGGGTCAGAGGTTTAGGGTTAGAGACTGCTGGTGGTCTTCAGGCTGGATGGACTTACAGGTACTAATCTCCAGTACCATTTGCTAGGAGACTGGATGGTGGAGGATGTTTGGACAACAGCAGGAGAGAGCAGGAGAGGCGTTAGGCTGACAGCGGCAGGGGACAAACTCTCCCCTAACAATAGAGAACTCACACAGAATACAAACTATACATTCCACTAAGGAGGAGCGGGTCTATAATGCTATCAATTCAATGATATAATATGTTTAAACCTGCATCACAAGGGAATCATGAGATATATTTTTCAGCGTAGTGACTCATCTGATGGTATACTGTGGCACGTATATATAAATATATATGAACTCTACTACAAATTCATCCAAACAATGCTTGAGATGTATTTACTAAACATGTGAGGAGCAGTAAAAACACGAAGTGAACTTCATCTCCACCACGAACTGCAAAGTATTTGTCGTCCATATACTTTTATCAGTCAGTATTGACTATCGCTGACCTGTGGGCTACGAAGGTGACCTTCTCTGACTGCACAGGTTATTTCATTTCATTTATGTGCATTAAATGTGGGAAAGCAATATATAACTCAACTCGATGCTGGTGCCTTCCACATAAAACACCGTGTTATTGGTTAAACATTGCTATTGGATCAGCATGCGGCTCCAGCTCACACCCTAAGCCCAGGTTTCTGTATCAGGACTGAAAAAGTTAAATTGATGCGTCTTTGCATCAAAGATTGTGATGAAATAAGTTTTAAACAGCTTGGTTATTTTTGACAAGACCTCTTTGTTGCCCTAAAATTGGATCATATAACAAGAAGAAAAAAAAAGACGACAACAGAGTTAACAATAAAAACTTAATAAAAACCAATACCTTTGATATTTGGTCCACTGAACTTTATTGTGGAGTTTATGTTAGTGCACATGGAGCTCCTGATTCTTTTTTTTCTCTATTCTTTATATAAACTTCTATGTTTTTAATGAGATGTTTCAGATTTCAAACTGTGACAAACGTATACTATATAAGGCTTAAGGAACGCTGTCTTCGGTTTAGACAAAGGCAGATTGAATAGTTATATTATTACCTTGAACAAGCCTGTATGTGGACAAAGCTAATTACTAAGTTCCTTTATCATGGTCTAATACCTCCCTTTATGTCGATAAACTCTTACGTTAAAGCTGCTAAATGGAAATCCTGAAAACTCCCAAAATACCATTACTGTGTATGTAAGCACCTATGCTGAGCACAAACACTCCCACAGTATCCACACACAAAGCATGGTGAACACTTAGTCATAAGACCACTGTTAAAGATTCTTCACACTGTCCCAGAATAGAAGAGACTCACTGAGAGGAGTCTTGTGTTCGTCCATGAGTGGGCGTGTCTGTGTGAAATTAGTTCCTCCGAATGTGTGTCCTTCTCCTTCGGTGAATAGACTCCTGTTACAGAGCAGAGCTGGAGCCCTGAGAGCAGCTGACCGGCTCATCTTCCCTCCATTACATTTGGAAGTGGAAAGAGAAGATGTGTGTATAATTTTGAAGCCCCCGCGTGTCTTGTGAGCTAATAGAACGACTCAATATTGTGACGAAAACAGACAGCGAACAGGAGAAAAGTCCCACTGCACATAAGGAGTCTTTAACTAATTTAGCGTCTCGTGACATCCTGCAGGGATTTAAGAAAGTTAATTTGATTCCCTGACAGGGATGTTTGAAGCAGCTGCTTTACTACTAGAACGTAAACAGGTCATTCTATTGTGTGTGTGTGTTTGAGGACTGATGATGATCAACCTCACTTGACTATCAGCTGTCTTGATAAACCCATTCCCATTTTCTACAGTTGATATTTTTGCTCACACTGCAATAACACCGGTTTTTCAACTTTTCAACCTTTTCGTCACTGCAGCCCGAGGCGAGCTGTGACCTGGTGAGCCTGGAGCGTCACGGTTAAGCGAGTGGAAGAGGACGGTAGAGGAGCGTTTTTTGTCCCGAGGGACTGATTTGTTGTGTCATATGGCTCTTACATAACCACAAGGCCTGCAGGATGAAAACACTGTCTCTCTCTGTCACGGACTCTCTTTTAGCTACAGCTGACAATGTCCCTCTCCGTGTCTCCCACCATCAGTTCTCGCATCCCCCTGACTGGGATTATCCCTCCTCACTTTTTCTTCTGCTCCTCCTCCTCCTCCTCTTCCATTTCTTTGTCTGTTCCAAAAGCAGGGTTGTTACTCCTGCCAACATTTCTCTGCAGCTGGTCTGTGACTGAGCTCATCTGTTCCTCTGATTTGTAGGCGAGGTCTGTGTACTGTGCAGATCAGCTTGTCTGTATGTGTGTGTGGACGCAGACGTGCACTCGTGTCCAAGTGTAATAAGAGGTTTCAGTTAAAATAACAGCAAACTTTTTGGGAAATACCCTTATTTGTCATCCTCTCCAGAGCCAGACAGGAAGATGCGCAGTGTTCGTTTTACTTCTGAACTCGGAGGTTGGAAGTGAGAGTGACGTCACACCTGAGATGGCCATGTTCCAGTAGAAGAAGAGTGGAGAAGTTAAAGAAAAAAAACACAGATTGCTGATCCCTAACCCTTTTGCAATACCGACTGATAACACGGTGGGATTTTGCACCTACAAGAACGCATTCGCGTCTATGTGTGGAGCAGCAGGAATTGTGATTTCGGGGTTCCTCGAGTATCTCAGAGTAACCGAGGAAGGACGTCTGATCTTAGAGGGAGAGATTCCTGTCGAAATTTTCAAATAGGAACTTGGAAATTCTGACTTTCAACTTGAGTGTACCAACAGTGTTTCCACTCTGTGTGTGTGTGTTTTATCCGAGACCCACAGAGACATGCTGACCGCTCGTTAGTGTAGCCCAATGACTGTTTGTGGATGGGAAGTGTATAAGGCTGAGTTACGCTAGTATTTACTACAATCCTTTATTCCCGCAGCATACATTTAACGCACCAGTGCATTTTAGCTGCCGCATCAGGAACTGCTCCTGTTTTGTTTATTGCTCGTCTTGTCTGTCTACCATCTGAAAACATATTTACAAAATAATGGTCCCTGATCTGTTGATGATTGAGCTTCATTTGTCTTGGAAATTGAGGAGCCTTGCTTGTTTACTCTACTTTACAGCTGAGCTGGGCTAATCACCTGCAGGACCTAGCATCATATTCATTTAATTATTTATCTGGTAAACACGGCTATCTTGCCACAAACTCAATGAGGGGATTAAAACCACACTAATATGTAAAAGCAGGAGGTAGTTCAGGTTTAAAGAAGGGAAACAGCTGGCCCGGTGAAAGCCACCAACTGGCACCTCTAAAGCCCATTAATGAGCATCTTGTTTGTTTACAGAAAGTGAAATATCAATTGGCACCGTGTTTTTACATAATATTGCTTCAGCTCAGTTACTGGCTGGTTGCCTGGCAACCAGCCAAGAATCAGTCAGACAATTTTCCACTGTAAAGTTAGGAATTGTTTGTTACAGTTGGTTTTCTGTGGGGATTTAACAAACCAGTCTCATCCTTTGTCTTTGCCCTGAGATCCAATAACCATCTCCTGGCTGCAGACATGACAGGGATCCTCTCATCAAAGTCTTGGCAAGAAAGTACTGATTCCTCAAAATAATGACCTAATCCGTGACTTGCTGTTTGGATGCCTAATGATGGAGGGCTAGCGTTCCTACTTTGTGTGTTGCGTTGGCGTCTTGAAGGGCAGCTTCTCTCAGCTTCTGCTCTTCCACAAGAATGTCCCTTAGGTGCTCGTTCACCTGCAGAAAGACAAGAGCGTGATATGGAGGTCAGATTTCACACAAAGTGCGCATGGAGGGACTGAATGGGGAGTTTGTGTTTGACTCAAACATGGGAACAAGGGACTCCGCACATCAAATCTGGATCTTGTTTCATTTTTGTCTCAAAGTAGGTCAATGACGTGTCAGCTTTCTCTCCTGCAATGCAACTATAGGCAACTTAAAGAAGCCTGTGAGAAGATGAACTAAAGTCACGATGCAATCGAAGATACTTAACTAACACCCACTTGAAGCTTAAACCTCAGTTTTACTCATCTAATCCTGCTTTAGCAGCCCGGGAGATGTTACGTAACTCGTGGTCGTTGCCAGTTCTTCAGCTAGTTCTCTTGCAAACATGTTAAGACTTTGAAGCCGCAGTGGAGGATCTGAGCGCTAACATACTTTTCCAGGACTTCTTCTGTCTTCCATATCCCGAGTAAAACCAACAACTGTGTCCAATAAAAAGGCTGCCAGTGTAAAGAGCGTACGGATGTTGTCATCTGCTGAAGTGACAGAGAGCACCTGTGCTGGTGTGTACCTTGTTGATCCAGGTGGCGATGGCATCCTCGGTGTCATATGGCAGCTCCTGCATGTGTCTGTCACTGTGGGAGGGCTCCGCGGAGGAGAACCTGTTGATGCAGGACATTACTCTCTCTACGCTCACCATCTCCACAGTGTACGCCATCATCAGGGTGTCTATGAGCGCCAGATGCGAGCTCTGTGAAGACAAACAGTTGCAGACTAAGAAGTGCAGTTTTTTTTTTAACTGCACCCTTCTTTACTGAAAGCTTCAAACTCACAACAGCCTGAATTTATTTCTGTCTCAATGTTTGCGGACGTTGTCAATAAGAAAAAGAGACAACATCTACCGCAAGTTTTACTCCTTTTTCGGGGAAGAAAAAGTTCACAAACCTCATTGGATGCAACTCCAAAATGTATCTGAACTACAAAATAAACCAATAGCACAACTTTAATAGATGTCACATTTCCTAAATAAACTGTAAACATTACACCCACCAACCAAAGCATTAAAACAATTGACATGTTTGATAGTGAGTAAAATACATCAACCCTGCAACCTTCCCCTTGCATGGCTGTGATGAAGTAAGGGTTCTTTCTTTATCCAACTGAAATACTATCAGAACAACAAAGGAGCAGGACAAGGGTCAATATTGGTTCAGCATTTCTACTCTGGTCTAAGCTGAAGGACCAAAAGGGGCTGAAAAGTCATGCAGAGGTGGCCACTGTTCTGCTGGATAAGTAAGCTAACGGTGGCTAACTAACAATAGTAGTTGCTCATGCTAGCATCTTTAGCCTCAGGCGGGTTCATGTTGTTAGCGCTGGCGCATGATAACATCACAAAATGTGACATGAAGAGACTGACCGTATGAACTGTCTCATTACCGCTATTCCAACTCTGACCATATGTGGTTAGCTATGTCAACCTGGACAACAATAGAATAAATTAGCACAGCAACAGGGAGTGAGACACCTGCTGACCGGGAGGTGTAAATGTTGTCCACTGCACCTTTAATTCCTGCTCCTGTTGACATGTAGTCTTCTATCTGCCTTCAAACATTGCTGCTGGCTTGTTCGGGGGATCAAAGCGGCTGTGAGTCCCCCTGAAGTGAGACATTCTGTCATCAAGATTCTACAATTTGCAATGGTTTGGGACCACAGTCTTCTTGTCTGAAATGTGTTTGCGTGTCTACATGTGTGTGCGGTTTCTATTTATGAAGGTGAAGATGTATTTCTTAAAACGACTGTCAGGAGTGTGCTCAATCGGGAAAATCCCCCGGAAAGAACTGTTTTTTTATTTACAGATCCAGACATCTAAAGAAAAGGAAAGTACCGATCTGATAGCTGCCCTCCTTTATCCCCACTGAACTGGCTGGTCATTCTGAATATTTTCTTAACTGTGTATGGAGGCTCTGACTAACTTTACTGAGAGGACAGAATGAGTGACAGAATAATAACTGCTGGCTCATATCGATAAGTCGGGAATGTTCAGCTGGCAGCACGATGCAGCTGAACATCGGTGCTGTTGCTCACATCTGCTGGACACACAATCCTCGTAGTAAAGCTAGGATCTGCGCTGACACTCATCCAGTTTATTGAACTCTCTTTTCTTCTACAACTTTTGCAGTGACACGTTTCCGTTCAGGCTTCCAGGAGAAGAACAACTTAGGAAGAAGTGATTCTCTGAGTAAACAAATTGCTGGTGCAGTTGGTGGTAAATGTGAGACCTTTCCCCTGCAGGATGAAAACAGACGGCAGCCTCACAGCTTTCTGTGAGCACTGATGGAGAATCTTGATTATGAATGCACATATGCCTCCACGCTGACCTTTTAAGTGGTTTCCCTGCAGCAAAATCACGTTGGTTTGGCTTCTTCCGTGTTTTTAACTCGAACTTAAGCTTGTGCACTCACATGGATTTGCTTTGTAAGCGGAGATCCTGCGTGGCTCTGACGAACGTTTACTAGCTGTGTTACTGTAGCTCGAGTCTGTGAAGCTTCAGAACTGCTCCGTCATAATTTTGATTAATTCAGCTTGATTCATTTCCGAATACACCACCTAACTTTGACTGCAGTGAGTGCAAGTGTTAAAGAACCCATCAAGGTAGCACAATAAAGCCCAACTTAAAATATAGGAAATGATAGAGGTCAATTAAAACAGTCATCAACAGCAAAATATAATACACTGTTAGCCCGGGTCGCCTCACCAACGCACTCATTAATAACTGATACCCACAATACAACGGGAGCATGGATCTGACCCTTGTCCAGCTATGGTTACACCTCCATTACCGTCTCGTTCAAGCGTGCATGAATGAGGAAGCATCCCCCGCCAGAGTGGTAGGTGATGTTACACTTCTTCCCCTTCACCTTTTTTTTTTTCATCACGCAGAACATCCGGCTGATTAGTTCTTGATTGAGGTGTTCACACGCATGGAGTACTTCTACTCCAACAGCTCTCTCTGAGTATGTTCGTCTGACTTTGAGATATCCAAATTAGTATAACTTGGATTAACTATGTCATTTAAAATATGAACCTTATTCATAAAAGACAAATGTCAGTCTCTACTTCACAAAATTGTATCGGCAACTTCCTGACATGTCATTTAAATGTGAATTTAAGTTCAACTTGTTCAGACAATGAAGGACTCTCATCAACGCCGCTCTATCCCTCTCGCCGTGCTATTTAAAACTATTTTTTAAAGGATAGTAAAGCTTTTATGGCGCTCACACATTACCTAACTTTGAGTCATTCATTTGATGTGAGCGCTTTTACCAGCCATCAACCCCTTCACAAAGCTTGACATTCTCCTGGCCTTTCTAATCTCATGCCAGGCCTTCCCTTTCCTGTCACGCCACAGGTTAACTGAAAAACACTGACGTTCTCTCTGCCTCTCGAAATGTGTGCTTACCCAAACATCTACCTGCCACTGAACTAAAAAAACATGTGAAGTCAGGTGCTCCGTGACCAGCCGCGGGACCCGGTCCCACCAGGGGCCTGAACTCTGTTCATAACCACTGAGCTACTGCGACGACTAGCGCTCCCCGCCAGCTCCACACACTCTCCTGCCAGGCTAAACAGACAGCGTGTTCAGAAGAAACATGGCCGTTGGAAACAAACTCCTCATGGAAATAATACACAAGAAACTTGACTCAAAGGATGCCTGGTGTCAGCACTGGTCATTAACTGCTCCAGTGTCATTAATTCTGATTTAATAAAAACAAATATCTAAAAGCCAATGTGACAGTCAGCACGACGGGAGGAGGAATGTAGCGTGAGCCTGCGAGATTTTGTGGCAGATCTTTTTAAAACAGAGGAAAACTGCACTTTTTTTATAAACCGGCCTGATTATTGCGTTGCATTCCATTTCACAATTTTGTGATGAAATGACAGAAAAAGAACCTTTGGTAACATTCATTCAGCTGTTTGGAAAGACTTTGGTTGAAAAGCAAGTATGATGTTCCTAAAGTAATTGCTTAAAATAACCTCATTCAGCAACCAAGATGGTCGCAATTGTTACTTTTGTTTCAATCATCCGAACTGATGATTGGGCTTTTAGGGTGTCGTGATGAATCACTCCACATCCTCTATTATCCAGGATCAGAGCTGATACAAGAAGTCATTTACTGTGTTTGTTTCTAATGATATACAGGATGTTATATTACCTGCTTATTTAAACAAAGATCTGCCAAGATTCTACCAGAAACTGTTTTGAATTTCTGAATAAATCCTTGCGTGGAAATATCGGAGAGGGATGTAGCTGGGCTGACGGGGCGAGCGAGAGATGAGCCAAGAAGCTTAAACTGCAGATCCAAAGACACGATTTCCATGAAAACCCTCTAAGCTTTTTGAAGTCATTTGCATAAAACTCCTGAATCATTAATGAGGTCAAGGAGCTTCTGTGTGTGTGTGTGTGTGTGTGTGTGTGTGTGTGTGTGTGTGTGTGTGTGTGTGTGTGTTAAGAGCTCAGAGCAGAAAGGTCACATAAATTTAAAATCTAATCACTTGTGATTATTTCTTTCACATTAGGGGCTTTGCAACACAAAAAAATGCTAAATATAGGAGTTACTGACTGTTACGTTGACATGAACAAATTGTACAAGCTTTTGCCTGCAAACTGACATTAAGTTAAGAAATGTTGGCCACTCCTGGACTACATACAAATCTGCAATTTAACTAAATTTCTATTAAGGTGTTTACGTGTTTCTTATGGGATATTCTATTCATATTCCTGTTTACACGCTACCCAACAAAGTCCGACTATTGACTGGAGGCGCCTGCCCACATTCCATCCCTACGTTCTACGTCAGTTTCCTTCCGGACCAGAAACTGTTTTTGTCAAGTTGGGACCTCTAAAGTTTGAGTGTTTTCTTGCTAATTATGCAGAAAACCCTGCTTAGACAGGAGTTTGTAACGCTCTCAAGAAGCTGCCGCATGTGACCCAAGTTACTGCAAAAGCTCCTGTAGGACCACATGGTGCCTTCAAGGTGTGTACATGCCTATGTCTATGTATCTTCATACAGTCCTGCATGTTTCAGTCCAACTGGTCCAGTAGTTTTGCTGTAATCTTACTGCCAGACAGTAGAACACAACTTCCTTGGCAGAAGAAATGAAACCTTCGTGGAAGGTCAGTTGACGCACAACTTCAACTCGCCACACCTGCCTCTGTAGACAGTTTAGCTCCACTGTATTCTACTGTGACTTTAAAGCCACAAAAGAAACATTTTAACACTTAAATCATCTTACAGCTTCAAGAATATCCTGTAACACTGAACACACACCTCAATATACATCCAGTTAGTACCTACCATTGTGTGATAAAGAGACACACACAGAGACTTAACTGAGCTCACAAATCTACAGACTGCTATACTACTATTGATGCTAACACATAAAAGCACTGTGCAGGCTATTATTCCTTCACAAAGACATTTAATGTGAGTGTGTGTGTGTGTGTGTGTGTGTGTGTGTGTGTGTGTGTGTGTGTGTGTGTGAAATCCATGCATGGTGACAGCACTCCTTATAAGGCTGCAGAAATGGCAGACACTGGTCATTACAAGCTGTAAAAAAGCTGCACAGAAAGAGGAGCATCACTATTAAGTCTCGTTTGTCACTCTTAATATATATAGCTCTGTGTGTGTGTGTGTGTGTGTGTGTGCGTCTTTGATCAAAGCCATCTTTAGGACAGCACAATGCAGCTGAGCAAACAGATAATGAAAGTCAAGGCTCTTTCCAAAAACATCACAAGTGTTCCCTCGACTCAGGTACACTCAACAACACGGCTGGTTTCTGCTGTTTGACTTCACGCCTCTGTGTCTGTGGTGAATTGCGCAAACTGCCACTAAAAGGAAAGACCTCTCTACTGCTATATTTCCCACACACACATCCTAAAAAAAATAGCTTTCAGCGTTGTAAAGGAGAAAGCTTTTAGATGACAGCCACCACCCACCCTCTGCAGACAGGACACACGCAGGTCTTGTGCACATTGTCGGAGGTCTCTTTGTAGTGTTTGGGTGCATTTTATAAGAGGGGGTAAGGGCATGTGTGTGTGGGTGCGTGTGTGTGTGTGTGTGGGGGGGGCTCTCATTTATGCACTAGACGTGACTGGCTCTGAGACCCCGCCCTCCACCATGCTGCAGTATCTCATCTTCCTTCCTCCCTCATCTCCTTTTTACTCCGCCCGTCCCACCGTCCCCAAAGAAGGTCTTTTCCACTCCTTCTCTGGCAGGCACATGTCCTCCTACTGGCCAAAAAGACAGTACCCTTCCTCTCCTCTTCCCCTCTCTTCTGTCTATTTTCCCTTTTCACAGCATTTTTCCATTCAAGCTCTTGTAGACTTTCACCCTTTCTTCTCATCTCTTGCTCTACTTTCCTGCTTCCCCCTGGACAGCAGCCAAATGGCAGCTCCTTCCCCTCTTTCACTCTATACCTTCGTCCTCTGACAAAATGCCACACTCCTCCTTCTCCTCCTCCTCCTCTTCAGTGTGAGTTATTCCTCTGTTGCACAGTATTTGGAAAACCATGAGGTCATCATTTTCTCTGCCCATATACAATAACCCAAAATGAAAAGCACGACTTAAATGATCCTGCCGCATCCGCAAATACACACAGCCTCAAAATGGGATGATTGCACTTTTTAAAACCGGCACAGCAACGAGGAAGGATTATAACAAATAACCTGGCTGTGTCTCATGAAGGTCAATCGTGTCTCCTTAACATAAAACTGTCCAGTGAATCACCAACACACACACACAAACACACACACACACACACACCAGAGCCATAAATAGACCACACACGCATCCTCGCAGGTGTGTGAAAGCAATGCAGGATCATTAAGTGCTGCAGCAAATCTCCGCCCCTAACTCACACCTTCAACACATCCTGACACACACACACACACACACACACACACACACACACACACACACACACACACACACACACACTGTGGGACATGTTGAGTGAGTAAAAAAACCACCACACATAAAAATGTCGGATGACTTTGAATTATACCGCGAAGCTGTGAAACAGGTGGAGAGCGCGTCCAGAGGAAAGATTTGTCTTGATGAAATATGGCTCGACTGCAGTTTAAGGAACAGCAATGTTGTATTTACTATACAAGAGCTACAAAGGGAAACCATGAGGATACAACATAATGATGATGATGATGATGATGACGACGGTGAGGAGGAGGAGGAGGAGGAGGCAGGTGGAACAACAGAGAGATAGTTGAGAGTAAGAGAGGGAGGGGCGGAGAGGCGGCACTGCAATGCAGACACCTTTCGGCATCAGCGGAAGTGCCTGCTCGCCAGCGTCGCGTGATATCTTTCATAACTACAAGGATGAACACACTCGTCATCTCTTCCAATAAAAGGCCTCATTATATTATTTATCTTGGACAAGTTTGTTTACTGTATTGCTTTTTATGTGGTAAAGGAGCGCTAAATAACATCCTTCCCCTACTGCGTAGCTAGAAGCAAGTGAATACTTCAAATGGCACCATAAATCATATCTAAGTCCCAATAATTCCTGCTTTTGGCCTTGTAGGAGTATCATTTCTCCCTCAGGTTCACATATATCATGGTCTATATTGACCTAAACGCTAGCCTAAGACTTGAGATGTTGTACCATGTTGTAAATGATTTGTACTGCAATATTTTGATGATCACAGTGTTGAGATATTGAAACAGTTAAGGTGTCATGATAGAGTCATCACTGGTTGCAGTAACACAAATGAGGATTTACTGCTTTTCCCTCTTCTTTAACGCTGTTCTGTTGTCTTGTGTGGACAGAAAATCATCCTGACGGTTACAAAAATGAACTTGAACTCATCACTTTACAATATTATCTTAAAACATTTGGTCTTATCTATAAATCCCAGCACAACGAACCCATTCACGGAGGATCATTATCATGATCCTCCATCCAGTTCCGGACACAGTAGCGGCACAATAACATGCAATGCAGTTGAAGTTTGGGAGTCTTCTGCTGGGGTTAGCGACGGCCTGTTTGCCCGTTGTGTCATCTAATAACACAGAGAGCCAAGCGTGTGAGTAATGGCTTGCTATAGGAAACCCGTCATTAGGGGTTGTTTTTCTTTCAGCAGGACAAATCTTGGAGGGCAGTCGAACAGTAGGATAGATGTAGCGCTGCTCACAAACACACTATCAGATAACACACTTGGTGCCCATTTGAAGACAAGCGGGGGAGAAAAATGAAGCAAATACCATCCAGATGTATGTTTATCCTCTTGCTGAAACAACTTAATTGATTAATACAGTTCTTCTAATGGATTTCATGAAGCACACATGCTCACCGAATCTGAGGTTTGTGGACTGCTAGTTGGCTAAATGAAGCAATGTGAAGCCATAATCATAACTGTGGGCTAAATATACGCACATTTATCTCATGTTCGATGGTCAGGGATCATTATCACTCACCATGTGTATCGGCGTGCTGGTCAGATCTCTCTCCGTGACCAGGCGGTCCTGATCGGTGACATACAGGCCTTTCTGGGCCAGAGCCTGGATGACAGCGTTGTGTCCCAGTAAAGGTTTGACCGCATCACTGCGAAGGATCAGGCTTCCCGCCCGGCAGTAGAGTTCTGCAGACTGGAGCAGACAGGCCACAGGGGGCTTCAGGTGCTCCTGGTTGTACTGGTCCCTGTAAAAAGGCTCCACCAGCTCCTCTGGTATCGCATCTGATCAGAGAGAAAGATACAGAGGAGGAGGTGGATTAGCTTTCTGAAGCGAGGACGACTTCCTGTCATGTAACTGTTCCACTTAGGCGCTACATTGAACAAGCAGAAGTGCTATGGTTAGTTTCTGGATTACTGAGTTTACAGCTGGATAGAGAAGATGAGGATGATACTGGATGAATGTTTGTAAATGGATGATTTTGGACCGTTTTGTTGTTGGTAGTTGCCATTTGCTTCAAGCTAAATATGCACCAAAGGAGTGATGCAACAGTGAAAGCAACTGCTCTACGAGGTCAAAACACTTATTAGTGACTACTTGAAAAACAAAATACACTTTTTGGGTGACGTATAAAGTCTTCATCCTGGTCTTGTGCCTCAAGCCACATTGTCCCTTTGTAAACAGATGTATTCCCCCAGGACTGACTCTCTGTTTCTTTCAGAAAGTTACACCAGTCACCTCACATAGTGTCCATGCACCTCCGTCTCATGTGCATCACATTAGTCACACAAGACCCCTTCATTGGAGTGTGTCTGTGTGTACGTGTGTGTGTACGTGTGTGCATTGTGACACACTTTCATGAAACTATGTGCTCCAGTATGAGTGTGTATTCCTGGTGTGTGGGGTCATTTCCTCTCTGCCTGCGTCTGAATCACACCGAGGGAAACAAAGAATCCGTCTTAAAGGTGCAGTTTTCTCTTCTTCAAACGTCCAAATTAACAACAGCAAAGAAGACCAACATTCGACGAAACAGCACAATCAGATAAGATACTGAATGCTCTGTCGCAAAGTTAAAAAAAAAAAAAAAGACAAAACACACAACTTGTGATCAAACCTTGGTTGTTTTCCACTGGCTCTGGTTAGTGCCCCCATGATGAAAATAGATTCAGCATTCAAAGCAACAGGCAGATGTTACACTGCAGCATCGACTTTACAATAAACAACCCCCGCATCGACTCACAACTATTAAACTAAAAGTTCATTAAGACTGGTAACTTTCAGCCTTGAGCATGGAGAATTTAAGCAACTTTTGTGTGAGTTAATTATTTTACAAGTGTTTGAGATGGTTATTCTTCACACACACTCTTGGAAGAAACTTTCCATGAAGGTTTCCTTTCACTTTAGGGTCCATTTCATTCACATATAACAGTTCTCTTGTGTGTAAGATGAATTCAAAAGGAAGAGAAAGATATAGAGAAAATCTGCCTCGTCAAGGAAAAAGAAAAAGCCTCTCTTTTGTGTTAGCCATCAAAGAGGAAACAGTCAGGAAGTAGCTGCCACAGGAAGTCCAGAGATGACTGCTTCCCTGGAGACCCCCAGAGTCGCAACTCAGCATACACAAGCTTGTCAGTGTTCATCTCTGCTGATGCATTTTGCTTGGTTCAGAAACACTTCCTGTTAGTTAGCCAGTGGGTGGTGATTTGTTTTTATTTTAGATTATTACAAGTTTAATTTATATGTAGTTTATAAAAGTGTCCTCTCCGCTGACATGCTTTTATTTTGAAATACCCCCCTACTTGATAAGGATCATCGTGTACTCTCTTGGACTAGAATAAACATTACGTTCCAAGTTTGATATCACTTTTCTCCAGGATTGGAGCCAAAAATGTCCCAAACTCCTGAGCTTTATCATCACATCTAAACTATGACTGATAAAATATCACCTTTACTTAATTATTTAACAGCTCTTCATATTACCTTCATATGTCAATTTAGCGCCAGGGGACAACAAATATGACAACATTTCAAATGTTACAGTATTTTTGTTTTGCGTGGGTCATGTGATGACCTCTGAGTGGCTCTACGTCACCGCCGTTAATGGACAGCGCGAGTAACAACAATCCTGGTAAACATCCACGTGGGTATTCAAGGGAAGCTTTCAATACATTGCTGTGTTTCTGTTCGCAACACCCTCTGATCTGCAGCTGACGGGGAGCAGCAGTTTTACCTCCACCTCAACTGGAACCTTTACACTCCTGGAGCTGCAGGGTTGACTTTTCTGTGTTTTGAGTGATGCACGTGGACAGGGGCATCATGGCCATCTAAGGGAATCTGCTGCTGAATGGAAACAGAGTGTTGCTGATGCTGATGTGACACCAGTGACACGGCCGAGTGCGGTCAGGGGTCCTCGTGGGGTCTGAGCCGTCACTCACACCAGGATGAAACCGCTTGGTTAAACTCACTAATAGGTGATGTATTTTCTCTGCTTTCAGTCACTGGCGACTTTAATTTTCTACATATAAAGAATAACCAGAGTGTGTTTAAACACCCTGCTCCCCATGGCTGGATGATCGCAGTCAATCCAGTATTGAGCAAACCCAGATTGTAACAGAAAGAGTCTGACGAGTTCATGGAAAGATCCCCGTAGAGACAAGACGAGTGTGCGACATGCAACACAAGTCTTGCTCAAGGAGAAGACTCACGCTGAAACCCTGCAAAAGGTTAGAGGACCATCCAGGGAAGAGCGGGGTGAAGAGTCAAAGCCCAGAACTCACGGAGCGACAAAAAGGTTTGTTTTTCTGAACTGAGGCGATAAAATGACACACGCCACCATGGACGACCTTCGAGGGACAAGGACACGTTTGAGTTACGCAGCTGTGGTGAAACGTTGCAGGCGAGCTGTGAACCCAAATACTGGGAGCAAACCTTCACTCCTGAAGGAAATTGGTTTTAAGAGTGAAGAGACCCTCTGCAGTCGGAGTGGTCGTTTATTTTCTAGTGATTGTGTTGACCGCCTGACGTCTGGACACGAGATCTAAGTAATCCACTGGTATGAGAGAAGGTAACACCAGCCTGGTTTCCACCTCAATGTGAGGCAAATCTTTTGAAGGTTCCCCTGACCTCCTGATGTAAATCCACTGAGAGGTCTGGATGGATCAACTACGCTAGCTTTATCAGAAAATGGCGTCATAGGCAACATATCCTTACATGTAAGAATAGTAAAAGAAGTACGGTTACAAACCAGGAACAAACCAAGAAGTTGCCGTGGCAACATACACATTATCATACGTACTTTTTCCACGGATGAACATCCAATCAGTCCACACGTTCCCATTGTTGTTACCAGCCAGGTTGTTGTGTGTTATGAGGGAAACAGCCATCACATGATTTCAATGTCCACTACGTCAGAATTTATTCTGAAAATACATGTCCATCCCCCAAGTTGTGTCAAAGTCAAAAATCCACTCAAGCAAGAGTATAAACATTTTTTGCGAAGGGGAGGATTTTATCTTCCAATGTTTGGGGTGTTTCCATCCCCTTTTTTCTGATGCGATATTTCAGAATATGCATAAAAACAGGGCAATGGAAGCCGAGCTACAGCTAAAGCACTCTATACTGGACCAGCTCCAATAGTTCTGTACCGATCATTCACATGGGAAAATAGGGCCCAAGCTGGGGCCGGGGTGAGCCGCACATCCAGGATCCATCTAAACAGCAGTGACAAGTAGCTGCCAGTTACATTTGTACTCAAAGAACAAAAATCTATTCTGACCGATTGATGACTCTCAGTCGAAGCTCTTTGGCAGTCTTGAATAACTTGATGACAACTTTTGCTGCCACTGATGAGTCACTTGTGTTTAAATAAAGTCACAAACATTACACACACACACACACATCTGAGAGTGACCAAATTCAGATGATGGTAAACTAGGCCGCCAGGACTCAGAGGGCTGGGTATGAATTGGGCCACAGTTCTCAGAGATGCCGGGGGCTGTAAGTGTGTCACCTGAGGGACGAGAACAAACCAGGCAGCTGCAGCAGCGGGTCCACGTTCTCACATGCCTGCTGGGTATTCTACCTTGGCCGGTTCTCCGACAGTCAATAAAGAATCATGTGCTGCTGTGTTTGGCTCGACGGGGGATCAATGGCTGCCTTTCAGACGGCTATCGTTTGATCTCTCTCTTTCGAGGTTTGTTCCTATGTTTGATAGCACAGAAGGAGCAAGCAGCTGGTAAAAGCATTCATTAGGGGCTGGAAACCTCTGGGCTGGAATTATTCGCTTTATGAGGTCACGCTGCCAGAGCCCAGACGCACACATGTGGTCACGTGTAAAGAAAACACACAAAAAAAAAAACAACAACCCTCAAATCCACGTAAAGAAATCACTCCAGAGGCTCGAACGCTTCCATGAAAGGAAACAAACAAAACAAAAAAACAGTCGACTGATGTAGAGAGGCGAGGTAGTCATCCTCCTGGAATTCAACACTTCCAGCTTCTGGGTTGAGATGATGGTTAAATAATATAAGAGGAATATTTTGTTACTTGTAAGTCATCACTTTGTGCCGAGAGAATAAGAAAATGATCCTGTCTGTTGCGTGAGTCAGTTTTCCTTTGGTTTAAGAAGTCATTAGTCACTATTCTCTGACCTTTACTAAAGCGACTAATCAATCAAGAAAATCATCAGTCAAGAAGACGACGAGCACTAAACCAGGGAGCACTCCAATCTTTCACTGTTTCCCTTCTTCTTCTGACAGTAAATTTGAAGACGTTCGACACAAGAGACGGTTTTCACATTCGACGATCAAAGTGCACATTATCTTTGAGATCGGAGGAAAATCAAATGTTACGGGGCGGGACTACAGCGTCACTCATGACATCACAAATAGTTTGGAAGCCAATCACGGTCCAATATTCTGGCTGGACGAGTGGGATTAATACTGACGCCTCCAGGTCGCGAACAGTGAGAATGGACGTGAAAGAGGAGATAAAGAAATCTAAAAATACTCCAGATTGGAATGATAAAAATGAGTGATTAAGATTAGGACTATGTGATTTTTTTTATTTATATTGCACGCCTCAATTCATACATATTAGGTTAAATGTATCAATGCTGACGTGCAAAAATACCATTACCAGTAAGAATCCTTCATTCAAACAGTTCTTTGAGTAAAATCACAGGTATATGCACTCTAATATCCTTATTTTGCTCAAAGATAAAGTTCTCATTATGAAGTAATTTAAAACAATGTATATTACAACGTTGAATTTTAACTAATAAGACACAAATCTTAATTACTTTACTGGCAGGGTGCATATCTAATTCATCAATTAAGTCGTATCTTTATCTGTATGAATGCACCCTGTTGTCTGCGTTGATTTGTTTTTTCCAATGATTTGTGTGAATCTGTAATTCTGACGTGCACATAGTAAAAACTACATTATCTACCTTTGAACTATAGAAGTGGGGTGGGAATTATAAAGTAGCTATAACTTGGGACAGAAACAAGTATTTACTTTCAACAACTGCTCTGAATTCCAAGTTAAATCTAGCATCTGATGAGCCAACAAACAGTACAGATGCAGGTTACATAATAGTCCTGATTCCTGCAGCAGTTGAGTGACAGCTTCAGCCAATAACACGAGCTGTAATGTAGTAGATGTGACCTCTGACCTCTCCTATGTGAACTTTGAGGGATGTGGTTCGAATACACTCAGAGTTTTTATTCTGTTTACATCAGTTTTATGCCAGGGAGGAGTTCGTAAGCAGGTTTATATTTCTTCCTGTTTCCTAGATAGAAGAGAACACTCTGTATTAGGAAGGTACACGATGGCTTAGTCTGATTAGTGTTTACCAAACAGTCCCAGTTGTCACACTTGTTAGATGATAATCTGCCATGTTCAGCGCTAATCTCCTCCAGGAATGACAGCGAGCAGAGGCGCCACCTACCCGAGCCGAAAGCCTTGGCCACCAGCCACGTCAGGCTACAGGACACCTTGGCCCTGGTGAAGTCGTAGTGGTCGAAGCTCTTGATGGCAGGGACGATGAAGGTCCGTCTCATCCCTCTGTCAGCTGCCGCATCTCCCATCTTTGCCTCTCGGGGTCCCGCTAGCGTACAGCTGGAGGATCAGTCAGCCGGACTGCGGATGACATCCCATCCGGAGGAATTCGATGCAGCAAAAGCTCCCTTTCTACTGGAAAAAAGACGAGAAACCCCCTCTGAGGCGGTCTGGTGCGGGAGAACTCGACCAGCTGGAAAGCAGAGCTGGGTTACATCAGTTTTCTGTCCGAGTGTTGCGGTCTAGAGGCTGACAGCGGCGGCAGCGCAGTAGAGGTTTCCTCCATTCCCTGATGTTCGCATAGTCCGCAGACATAACGGAGAGGCTGGCATAGCGGAGGAAGCTACACCCCGACACCACCAGACACTTTCACGCACACGCTCAGGAGGCTATTGGTGCCCATGTTGTTCTAGGTCTCTCAGTTTTCCTCGCTCTCTCTCTCTCTCTCTCTCTCTCTCTGTCTGTCTCTCTTTCCCTCTCTCTCTCTCTCCACCGCGTCTCCTCTGCGTTTTTCCTGCCGCGCTGGTCTGGGATACAGCGCACTGCGCATGCGTGACCCACCCACCCAGTCATCATATTCCTGGGAAGGAAGGAGCCACCACATGTTGAAAACCCAGATGGTGACTGGACCCAGAGACGTGTAAGATGTACAATGGAATGTTCTGGAGGCCTAGGGTTTTCAGGGGGTCCTCATAAACTGATGGGTATTTAATGTTCTCTTTCATTTAAATCCTTCAAACAGCATTTTACAAGAACTGTCCCTTTCAGAGCCCTGGGGGGGACAAAATGAGGGCATAGAGAGGAAAATTAATTTAAAAAAAAAAGTAAATAATAATTATGTACATACATATTTTCATATGTGCATGTAGATATGTATGTATATGTAAGGTGTTATTATATATGTCAACAAGATGCTAATGAATCCCCCAATTTAACCAGCATGTTCAGTCTTGTGTCTTCATCTTTTCATTTTTACAAATTTCCTCCTAATTTACTGATTTCTGTCTGTGAGAAGTCTTTCTCATCACCGTACATCGATTCCACTGAAATTGTCGTCATTTGCTAGGAGCACTGAGGGAGGACAGAAAAAACAGTGTTAGCCAAAAGCGATACGAATACTTTCAAATAAAGTAATACAGCGCTGAAAAAGTAAATGTTGTCTTTCAAGTACATCCAAATAAGCTTCTTGATGTCATGAACATGGTTTTTCCCTCCTACATCACATTTGTGACTCCAGAAAGCAGAAAGAGCCAACCACGTCTATTCAGCTTGACTTAAAAAAAAACTACTAACAAGTGTCCTATAAATGTTCGTTTCGAAACTCTGAAGCACACTGTCTCTTTACCCCGCTGTAAGCTCAGTGATGCACCAACACTTTGTTTCGAGCCACACTGTAACACTTCTAATACAGGGCTACTATGAAGGAGCGGTGAACCGGAAGGGTATGAGGGGCTGCTGATATTTTGAGGGTGAAACCATTAGAGTTTCATCACATATGCCCCGTTTAAACGCTCGTGTCAAACAAAACATCTCTACTTGAGGGTCCATATGAAGCAAAGTCACGCAGAACGAAGGTTAGCACCTTACTGAGTCTCAACTTGAGTGGCCCTCTTTTTAGTGCTGTGAATATTTCTGATTTGTATTAAAGATCTCAATTAATAAAGGCGTTGTCACTTTCTCTGAATATCAAATATAATATCCAGACTTCTTAAGAACAGTGTGTCACAGAGCTAGAAAATCTCATAAATCCAATAAGTCCAGTTTATTCTGGAACTTGTTCAGTGCGTTCAAAGACGCGTTGCAGCCGTGTGGCATCGTCAGCTCTTAACGAGCTCGACTTCTTTCACCACTTGAGGTGCTGGAGACTCACTAAGCGCCACACAAGAGCAGTGGGATAGAACAAGTAGGCGCTCAGGGTGGATCAAGAGACATCAGACGCCACTCATCGTTTCATTCTCCACGCACGTGCTGCTACAACAGGGAAATAATACTTTTGTGATTGTGATTGAATGATATGTGTTTGCCGTTTTAGCTGCTAGAAATATGATTGCAAATGAAGGCTTTCTTTCTTACTTACCTATTTATCATTTAAATACTGAGCAGAGATTAATATTTGCTATGTACAAGATTTGTTTGTTTTTTTAAAAAGTATTTTACCAGAAAAACTATGAAAGTTGTTTGTTTTTACTTCATAGAGCCTGGACAAAATTATTTTGTGTGCTTTAAAACAAATAAATGTTTCAGTTGTTTGGATTGAAGCTGTGGAATTTGCTCCGGGTTGTATAAGTAATGATCAATTCAAGACAATGAGCAAAGGAAGAGGTATTCGATGTATGAACCAAAGTTAATTGTAAATGATTAAATCTAATATTTTAATAATTTCAAGCTTTCCTCAACTGTTTTCACGTCATTTTGAACCATTTTGGTCTCAATCAGAGATCACGAAGATAGAAAAATAACTCGAACGTCTTCATTGCATTGTTGTGTCGGTTTCTTGATAATTCTGAGGAGTGTTGCTCTCGTCTGACTGCAAGTATTGCGTTACCTGCAGGCCATTTGTATTTGTAATTGTCTTTTTTCAAAATCTTCTTTTAAGAACATGTTAAAAATGGAGTTTTTAATTCAAGCCCTACATCTTGAGCAGCGTGTGGGATGACCCTCGAGAGAGAGTCAGTGAGAGACTGTGTAACAGCATTGCTCCCTAGTGCCTGAACTGGGTTCATACAGCTGAGGAGAGCACAGATCAGACGTCGTCAGTAGATGGCAGTCCTCCGCTAAATATCCATCTGCTGCTCTGCTGCACATCATTTGGATGCTAATTCTTTTCCTCTCTCAAGACACTTTTATTGAATTTTCTTTCAGTGACAGCTTAAAATACCACAAAGCAACCTGTGGTGAATACATGACAGATGACATCTTAGTGTTCAGACTCGAGACTTTGAATTTCTTTGCATTTATTGCTCATCTTCTCTGCCAATGGAATCATCTTCCTCTGTGCCTCCGCCATAATCCACAGTCATTTGGGAGTCATTACCAATCATAATGTACTTAGCATTTTCAATATGAATATTCGGTTGTGGCTGCCACACTGCTTGCACGCTGTTAAAATCCATTGTGCCCGGGAAGAGGAGGGTTTCTCGCAACTGTGCTGTTTTATTGTGCATCTGCCGCTTCTGTTTCAGGTGAAACCATTTTAGTTTTCTCTGCTCTTCGGTCCAAATCTTCCTAATTTGTTTAATTTTTGCAGGAGATAAAGCCTTTTTAGTTTTTCTCTCAAAGTTCTTGTTCTCGTCCAGTGGTATTATGGCCCTCAGAACTAAAGGAAGCTCGGGCATGCGGTTCTCCTTGGGTAGTAGAGGGATGACGGTATTGTACTTGTGGTGGTGGTTTATGGAATTGATCAGGGCTGAATCAGTCTTCATCTCCAGCAAACGTGAGTTGAAGTTTTGGGTAAGCAGCAGCAGAGTATAAGCTGAGTTGTTGATAGCATCCTCCACACACCTCAGTGTGCTCCTCCCGGGTATGGCGAAGTCCTCAGCGTAGGTTGCACCCTCGCTATCGATGACGGCCTCCACTCTCTCCTTTATGCTTTCAGCTACCTCTGCATCTTCAGGCGCATGCAGGATAACAAATGAGTAAAACGTTGCCTCATCTTCCTCTTCTGCACTGTGCATTCCTGTTGAAACAGTGACCCTGGGTGTTGCAGTATTGCATATGGGTTTGGTGGTTTGTTGTGGGGGCTCTTTCTTGATGGAATGATCCATTCTACCCTCTGCTGCATCCATCTTTGCGTCAGTCTTTGCTTTAATCTGAAGAAGTTGCTCCAAAGCCTCTTTCACGTCCCCCTCAGGACTTTGTTGTGGGTTTTCTGATGTTATTTTGTCCCCTGCATATGTGGCCGTTGGGGGAATACTCATCTCCAGATGGGTAGGATATGATGACTCCGAGGAGATCACCTGCAGTGGGCTGGGCTGACTCCTAACTGATGGATCCTGAGACAGAGCCACTTTTAACAATGTATCTCCTTGGCTGCTTTCAGAATCACTGTAAGAGCCCGACTTGAGGTCCTTGGAGGAGAAAAGCCACTCTGCAAACTGATGCCCACATACATCTTTAGCTTCCTCCCTGAGTTGATTGTACACCAAACCCTCACAAGTGCCTGTTGTTTTGCCGTCGACAGAAAGGGCTCTCTTATATGCCAGATTTCTTAGAGGCGGATCACACAGTCTGTGTTCTGACAAAACTTTAAAAATCCGAGCCAATCCTGCCAATGATTCTATGGTAAAGTCACAGGAATCACCACAGCGCACTCTGAAATCTCCTAATTTACCCCCACTCATCTCCCATATTTTCGCCAGATGGCTGGCGAGGTAGTTGTCCCCCAGCATCTGTAGTTTGTTAAGTGCTTTGTCCTCTTTCTGGAGAATGATCAGACAAAAGGCGTGTATGATGTTATCTTCAGGTGACTCACCAAGCTGATATGTCAGACTTTGCACTTGCTCTGGTGGTGCTTTGACTAATATGTCATAAACGTCCCTCAGTCCTGTCCCTAGAGCCTCTTGTACCTCCATTTTCTGTTTTAGCTACCACTCAATATCCAGGTTTAGCGTTCATAGGTGATGTTCTACGATAGAAACCATCGTCTGTTGTTGTAGGGAGAGGTGCCTGCTCATCGCGTTCCTTAAAAGAGACAAACGTCTGAAAATTATAGTTTGTACTTAAGCAGCATGTTCGAGTAACCAAACAAGTTTTACATTAATACAGTCAAATCAACTTAACACTAAGTAATAAGGTTTAACAATCAAGAAATTGCAGCTGAGATAAAGAGAGTGGCTAGCTTAAATGAGGAAGTCACTCATTGGTTCTACAGCTAGAAATCTCTACTTTCCTCACAGGAAGCTCTTACTGCTCCTCTGTAGTAAACCTGTTAGAACACCACCAGAAACGGTGGGTCTTTTCAAACATCTGGCGTCAAGTTTATAAGTAACCGCACCTGAAAAAGTTGAAGGCCTCTGTGAGCTTGAAACACGCTGGCAGAACATCATGATGATGTCACAAGCTCTGAAGTATGGGAGCTCATGTTGGACAAAAGACAAAAGAAGGCAGGTATGTTCAAGAGTCGTGTGCAAACTTTAACAACATAGAAAGCGGTTATTCATCCTCATTGACTGAATATGGTACATATTTTTTAATCAGCTTTGGAAAAGGAAACTCACAAATCCACCAAAAGACTCACGTGTGACGAAAGTTACCTCCTTGTGCACAATAGGCTTCAGAGGGAGAGGAATTCAGGCTTTTCTCCCTCTGCTGCTGAGAGGCAAGTGTATTTTTATCCATAGAGGAAACCTCCAACCCTGTATTTACCAGGGGTGGGGTCACACTAGGCAGAGTGCAAACCAACATCAAGTCCCTCAATACATTGTAGACACAGAGCCTCTCTGTTCATACTGCTGAGTGCAGTCTGATATGTTTACTGTGTGACCACTTCTGAGAGATTACTGTAACTCTATAGGAGGAGTGGTTTCTATGCCTTCCATAAATATGACTATTGTAGCACTGGTATGTACGGCTCTTCACAGGATGAAGTATCACTATTCATTTGGGCTGTATAGCGCATGCCAGCCAAACCACAGCTCTGTTGTTTTAAGCAGAACCCCGTGTATACCGATGATAAACAGCTCTTCACTCTCTCACTCTGCCTCTCACACAAATATACGAACACACGCACGCATATTCTGCCCCAAACATGAAAAAAAAAAACAACTCAACACACGCATCCAGAGTTACATAACGTGCTGCCAAACGTCCATCTTTATTGAGGTCAGTTCCTTTAATGAGAGACACACTCTCCCAGCAGCTGTGTTAGTCATCCTGCCGGTAAATTTGCAAACCTTTCGTAAAGACGCTCTGTCAGTTTTGCGAATCATAACATGGTGCAGCTTTTTTTTCTTTTCTTTTTTTTTGTTGAGAAAATGTATCCTGACCTTTTAACACATGCAACTCTTTCTTTGTATGAAATTTGAGTATAGAGTTAAATGCACAGATGTGTGTCTGCGTTTGGTCGCCGGCCGTGGGAGAGAGCCCTAGGGGAGACACGGAGGGGTCACATATAAGAGGCTTTAGGGCAGACAAGTGAAAAGGAGGCCCTTTCTTGGACAGAGACCATGGATTAGGATGAAAGACATACGAGTGGGGGATGCTCTCTTTTTTTATCTGTCTCACTTGTTCGCAGCATCTCTCTCCCACATTCTGCATCACATCTTTTCAAAATGAGCAACAATTAAAGAAGACGACACAAAGACAGACAAAAACAGAGGAAGAGCTGACACACAGCCAGATAGATAAGATGGCAAGATAGTTGCAGGGCATAAGATGAATTGAGACCTTGACAGATCGATAGCCTCTTTAGAATTCAGTTAGTGAGAGGCCAAGAGAGGCCATGCAATGCGCTGCTCTTTTCCCAGCCACTGGATTCGTCACACATGCTAAGAGAATTTAACACACCCGCTTCTAGCAGGCAAATATATGCTCCACACGCATGTACATGTGAAGACATACACAGATACAAGGCCCTGCACTCATTCAATCGAGCGTCCACACCCACGGTTTGGCATCTATTGAAACCCTGAATGAAACACCTGCACTACATCTGCTGCAGCACTCTGCAGAGAACACTTGACCAAAAAGACATTCACATTTCTGTAGAGAAAACACAAAGCTGCATATAGCTATAGAATTTTATGCGACACTGCATTTTGATAAAGGTTATGTATGGATGGTTGCAGATTTAGGAAGCCTGCACACATGCAGTCAAGCTCAGTTCATGCGTGTGCTGTGTATCAAAGCAAACATAACCCTGGCTATCACACACTGAGGCTAGTCGACGTTGTTGACAAAGAGGGCCAACAGATCTGAGCTAATATGACAGTTAACTAGCATTAATTCAGAAGCAAAGGTAAATGAAGCGGGCCTGCGGACACAACAAGGGAGTGCAGTGGGGATGGGAAGACGTGTGTACTGTACCACACTGGACCATGCTTGGTTGAGCATGTAGGCCATGCCAACAACAATGCATAATACAGCCTCTGGTGATGGGGGATGGATGCACATGCACACACACATGCACAAACTCCCCCTTCCTCACCTCTCATGCACACAAACACACATACAAACTGGCATGCATGCACAGACATTGACGGTGATGGGGCGCAGAGCAGTTTATGCTCATATCAAGAGAGCGCCTTTGATCAGTGTGACAGGAAGGGCACTCGCCTCGGAGGAATTAGCTAAGTCTTGCCTTGCAAAAGCACATCCACAATACATCAGGCATGTTTGCATTTGCAACAGAGGAGAGAGAGTATCTGATATTTAAATTCATTAATATGCTAAATGTATGAATATGATTTGTTCCAGTTCAGCGTCCAGAGTGGCACGTCCAGGGTGGTGTGATAACCATAAACAGTAGAGTGCGCAGAGTTTCAGGTGGCATGTTTAATCCTCTCCATTTAATAGGCTGTTAATCTTCAAAACCAATTTACATATATGCTTTTATATTAGCACAACCAGACGTTTGTCCCCTGTATAAAAATAAAATACACTGAAGACTTCATTATGAATTTAAGATTTTATTAACCTCTGCCTTTGGATATCGTTGCTTATTTCTTGAATGTTTTACTCCTGGATAAGGTTTTATGTGTTTATTAGCATCAACCTATGCTGCACCTTGTAACTCAGGGTGCTCGGTAAAAATACAAATGTGCTCATTATTATTATCATTATTATTTTTTACAAAAGGTGGTTAAAAGCTCCATGGCACTTGCAAGCTGCTCAATATCTCCCCTGAACTGGGAAAAGGCTTCACTAGAAAGAATTGCAGAGTAAAAGTGTGAAGTGTTTAATATTTCTCAGTACTGTATATTTCTACATCATTTCTTCAAATCAATAATTTGAAGAAACTGTCACATGAAATTGGGTTTAACATAAAGACTGGAGGCTGGCTAGCTTTGCTCTCTCTGAAGATAAACAACCGAAAATTTCTTTCATTTGACAATCTGGTGAATTATCAAATTTGCATTCCCCACCAAATCGTGCGATGATTTAGACCACTGTCACATGAAGGTAGGTGAACTTATTCTAGCATAAAGACTGGAAGCTAGCTAGCTTTGCTCTCTCTGAAGGTAAAGGACCTGTAAAGCTATAATTTGACAATTTGGTAAATAATCATATTTGCATTCCTGCAAAAATGAGTTTAAAAAAAGATTGACCACTGTCAAATGAAGCTTGGTTGATTTAGCTTTGCATAAATACTGAAAGTTTGCTAGCTTCGCTCCCTCTGAAGGTAAACAAACAGCAACTTTTCAAAAGAATTGATTGGACAATTCAAATCAAATTTACATTTTGCCGAGAATTAAGTAGAAAAAAGTTTAACGCTTCTGTCACGTGAGGCTGGGTTGGCTTAGCTTAGCATTAAGACTTGACGCTAACGCTCTTGCTCTCTCTGGAGATACTCAAAAAGAAATTTCCTTCACAATTTTAGTAAATAATTAAATTTGCATATTTTTTTTGCCTAGAATTACACACACACACACGCACACACACACACACACACACACACACACACACACACACACAAACCAAAAAGATTAAGACTACTGTTGTATGAAGCTTGTTTAGCTTAGCTTAGCATAAAAGACTGGAAGCTAGCAAGCTTGGCTCTCTGGAGCGACCAACAGAGACGTCAGAATCATTCCTCTGCAAAGCAGCCAGTCAAAGTGCAACCTGTCCCTTTTGGAAACTGCCTTTATTTGGGTTAAACAAACACCATAAATATGTATTAAGTGAAGAACTGCGCTCCCTCTGTTCCCAGCCCTCTTCACATTTAACTGAGAAATACAAGTGTAATATCAGCCACCAGACTCATGGCAAGTGATTTTTTTTCCCCCCCAAAAAAGATTCCTTTCATGTTGTCATTGTGTCTCTCCATACTGTAATTTGAGTGCTGCTTCTCTCTGCTCTGTTTAATACAACATCAAATAAACGTCTTTTCATCCTGGAAGACAATTCCTCCTCTTCAGTTGCTTTTTATGAGCTTTCTTCTCTTTTTTCCCTCAAGATAAAAGAAGAGTTTTCCTTTGGAGGATTTGGGGTCTAGAATAGAGGCTGATACTACGAAGAGACAAGAAATTTGTTGACATTATTTGTTAACTGTAAAGGTTAATTTAGTTCCCCCTTGTTATTTGTTTATAAAGAAGCAGAGAAAGGACATGAGAAAACATGAGTGACAGAGGAGAGGAATTAAAAAACCTGTATCGTATCGGATACAAACAGAACTAAAAGAATAAATGGGCCCAATCTGGCTGCACTTGGCGTTAGAATGGATGCCCAAGCAGAAGCCCAATCCCCCGTGTCACTTTTGTCCGTCTCCAAACCCCGCGGATGCTCTGCTTGTACAGCAGATGCACACAACCAAAGGATGTGAGGCATGAACGCAATGGGAAATTCATTACATATTCCTACCCCCCTCCGCTCACCATAATCACCACAATTAGCAGACATCTGCAGTGACTCCAGAGCTGGGAGTGTATTCAAGCAATCAGAGCGGCTTCAGCGACACCACTGACTGCAGCCCCCTCTGTGATGGGCCTCATCCTGGAGGGAAGCATTCCATTAGAAACCCAGTGATTAATTGAGACGGAGAGTTTGCTTGTAGCACAGAGCGAGAATGAGAGGCGACAGGAGGCACCCATGATGGCACGCAGTCGTGTGCGGGATTGGTGGAGGTGGCGTAGTGTCGGTGGACACTGTACCAATACTGTTGATGATGTGAGAGGAACCACACTGCGGTTGGCAATGAGCTGTGTGAGAACAGTTACCAGACAACGAAGATTCTCTAAACCATCAAGTAAACAAAACCTGTTTATTTGCTTCCTTGCTGGGTCAGATGAGGAAGCTATAACCAGCAGCTCTTCTTAGAAGACTGAGCAACTATGCTCACTAATTAACAAGTTATAGCTTGTTTGTTTCATTAGCACAAAGATGTCTAGGTCCTCTTGGCTAATGCGCCACAAAAAAACCCCACACATACACACACACACACACACACACACACATACACACACACACACACACACACACACACACACACACTGTGTTGTTTTTACATTTCCTGAAGCTAAACAAATTTAACAAACAAGACGACTTTGAATTATTTCCGACGATACGCAGTAACGAAGTATGAAATGGACACTCAAGTATTTACTCTTCTGAAAACATTTAACTTTTGCTCCTCCATCTAAACACACATATTCTTCTACCTACTTGTCATAACTGACTGAAAACTTTATTGTTAAATACATTTTTATTATTCTCATTCTGCATAATCGCATGTATTCCAGAACAGATTTTGACCAAAATGGATGGGACAGTTACACAAAAGACGAGTCACACACACACACACACACACACACACACACACACACACACACACACACACACACACACACACACACACACACACACATACACACTTACTAGACATGAAGTGTGTTCACGTGTTGATCATAATATTTCCTGTTCCGTTGCTGACTTTGCAAAGGGATTTGGGGACAAATTCACGACCATTATTTTCCTTTTGTTTTCAGACTTTCATTTACAAATGGGTTTAGTTTTTGGAATCAATTTTATTTCACAGATATGTCGTGAACTTAGAAATATTGAAGTAAGACTGAGATGAATAAAATTAGAAATGTTCTTGAAATGGCTACCTTATGCTTTTACATATCGCAGAACCTTCGCAGTGTTGTCATAGCGATAATCTTTTCTATAATTTTGATAAACATTCATGTAAACAGAAGCAGAGTGGCCATCTAGCAACCGAAGGGTCGCTGGTTCGATCCTCACTTCCCCCGGTGACCATGTCAAGTATCCTTTAGCAAGATACTGAACCCCTAATTGCTCCTGACGGCCCTGCGATGGACTGGCGACTCGTCCAGGGTGAACCCCGCCTCTCGCCCAATGTCAGCTGGGATAGGCTCCAGCCCCCCCCCCCCACCTAAGTAAGCAGTGTAGAAGATGGATGGATGGATGGATGGATGGATGCATTACAAAGGTTTGGTTTTAATTTAAAGCTCCTCTGAATTTTCACTCACTCCCCAAACTGAATTGAATTTGTCAGTTGGTTTTAGCTTCAGCACGGTGGCGTTTTTTTCCCACTCAAAGCAGATTTACAAGATTAAAAAAAACACAGCCGGGAGATTTGCTTCTCAGTTATTGACAGTTGGTATTAAATTGCATCTTTCAGTACTTGATGGCACTGAAGCTCAACACCCAGGGTTCACTTGGCATGAAGACTGAGGTACTGAAGAGAGACTGGTAGAGTCTCTCATCCATGCGCACGCCTCCCTTCCCCCTAAAACCTTCTCAAATGAAAGACTTTTGTACAAATTCTTCCGATAGAAGTGGTTTTTCAATAAATATAAAACATTTATTCAAGGACGTGTTTTCATTCCTGTGAGAGTCTTTGCAACTAACAATAACAGAGTCAAAACGTGTACCTTTGGTGTTGTCCGGGACGACTGATGGCGGTGTGACACCTTCACACGAAACCCTGCACGTCATTTCAACATGGGGACCGACTGGCTGAGGCCTCTGCTGTTTGCACTCTCCTGCTGTCTTCTACAAGCAAATGGATTCAACATTTCTCTTGGAAAGAAATAAACAAAGTGTCTCATTTTATGTCTCAACAGTTGCAGTCACACTTGTATGGAGAATAAGTCAATGTGAAGCTTAAAAGATCAGTTATAGACCGATAATGACACACGTCCTGCCAGGCTGGAAGTCTCTTTGGTGAATGAAGATAATGTTTAATTGACGATCAAAGTGTGGGATATTTTCGTTTGTAGTGTATTTAAGGTCCTGAGCTCTGCATGCAATAATTATTCTGATTCTTAGCAGTACAGCTGAATGTTAAGTTAGAAAACAAACCGTTGTGTAAATCTTGTTTTTAATACCAAGATAAACAATGAAATTATATATATAATTTTTTAATTTGCCATCATCTGAGTTTCTCATGGACTTGGCTGCACTGGTGGGAAACCCTGTGATTTAAGAAGTGTGAAATTTAATTGTCTACTGAGAACAATTGTATCGCATTCTTCGAGTGAACGTTGCAAGGTGGTGTTTTCAATATTCTAAAATGATAAAAGATGCCAAGGCATCCTCCAGTTACACTTGGTATGATTCTAAAAGTTGGCAACAAGAAAAGAAATGTTGTGATTGTTCGGACTGTTTGCTGTTATCAAGCTTTAAATGTTAGTTAGAGTAAAAAAACTCTGATCGTGTTCCAGATGGTATCTGGTGAAGCACCAGCCTGAGGGAGTTGTCACACACTGGCCGTCCCAAATTATTCAAGCAAATTATTATCGTTAACCGCGAATAAGATCTTTAGCGGCGTCTCATCGAGTCGAAGGTGTTAAAAAGATTTTCTTTAAACCTTTACGACCCTTAAATTAAAAGGAAACCAAATCAGTCAGACGCGTAAACAACCGCGAACTGTGATGGAGGTGAAATTAAGAGGAGGGAGATCAGAGGCTTGATGCCAAGGTTGTTGCTCTCATTAGGAATTTCGTTTGAATGCAGCCACTAAAGAGCATCATTCCCAAACAACCGCATGATAAGCTGCTTCGGTGAGATTTCATACGTTTTTGTTTTGGTTTTTTTCGTTTTTTTTAATGGAGAGCTTCCAAAAAAGAGGTTTTTTTTTAATTTGTGGTCGATGGTGTGATCTCAGCCTCCATCCAGAGGGGGTCTGGGCCTAATAAGGACTGGTGTGGTGCGGCTCAGACAGACCGCCTCTCCGCTGTGTGGAGAAATGTGTTCAATCACCATGGCTACCGGTCAGAGAAGAGCCCCTGCTGTGGTTATTAGGTTTTCACTGTCTGCTTAGCGCACGGGCCCAGTGCGCAGGTTAACAGCTCATGGATGTGAATCTGGGAGGGCCTGGGGGTCAGAGGTGACGCAGAATTCTAATCATGCCTGCACAAGACGAGGGATGGAGTTTTAATCTAAAGCATCATCGCCAGAAAGAATTGACTCCCCGGGACTCCTGAGGTTGCTTCCATGAGAAGGAAAACATGGGCAGAAAAAAAGAAAAAGAAAAAGCTTGAAGCAGTCCTGATTCAGCTGAGTACTCTTGTAGCGAGTACCAGAGGATCTGAAGGGAGAATTATCCATGCACCATTTCCTCCCCTCGTCCTGTGTGGAAAAATCCTGCAGTTGCAGCTTTCTGGTAGCTGACACACGGCAGAAACACTTTCTTGAGGTTTCACACTGCACAATAACGCTTGTTTGATTTATTTATAGCTGTTCCAAACTGGTTTGACCTGCATATTTTATTTTTCATCTTGAAGTAGGACGCATATTCTGGAAAACCAAACCAAAAAAAAAACCCTTTATCTTTCAGGGTTCTTTATCACATTTCCTATCGTGAGATGCACTCATGGAGCATGACCCTGGACGTTTTAGGGGTCACAAACATAATTAGAAGCAGATCTGGGTTCACAGCGGGGACTCCATGAAGAGGTGATTAAAAGACATAAAGTGTGTAAATGTCGGAGAGACACCGGGCATTGTCTGCACACGCAGAAACATGCTACTGTGAGTATCCTCCTCCTCCTCCTCCTCCACTCCCCACCATCCTCTCTCTCCTGAATAATACACGACAGACCCCCCCCCCCCCCCCCCCCCCCGCCGCTCGCGGTGTCCAATAGCAGCTGCGCATTTTATCAAGCTATCTCCTTTGGGCCAATCCCGGTGCTCCCGGTGCTCCGTGTAAACCGGATGCCCTCCCTTCTGCCTCTCAAACAGACGTAACGTGTGGATCGGAGAGGCAGGCGCTCAATCGGTGTGGAGTTGGATGGAGGAGATGAGGGTGAAAATAACCACGCTGGGAGAAAAAGGAAGCGTCAGTGAGTATGTGAAGCTTCACACAGACGGATCCTGTCCAATTGTGCTGATATTTTAAAATGTATTGTGTGCGTGTGTGTGTGTGTGTGTGTGTGCGCGCGCGCGCGTGTGTGTGTGTGAGATGCACATGGTGGTAAATGGTGATGGGGGTCTAAAATAAGCGCATGTGAATGTGCTCAACATGCCAGCAGTCTTCCATCGGGCTCTTCGTGTGTAACTCCGGCCGGTTTTCCATCGCCCTGCTCAACATGAAGCCTTTCGATGCTCGCTTCCAACTTCTAAAAAGGCTTCACGTTGGATAGAAATGCTCGGAAAGTTTCTGGTGATATGTTAAAACAGCTACTGGAGCCCTACGAATATGATCTAGAGGATGAGTTGGACTCACCCGACTGTCTCCTGCTCTGAGACTGAAAGTCTGCGCACACTGATAAATGGTGGCTATTATTTTTCAGCTGAACAATGCGCACCGGCTTTGTGTGGACCATCTGTCATTGTATCGACATTACACCTCCTACTCCAGAGGAGAAAAAAATGAGAGAGAGAGAGATCGAAAGAGAAAGAGAGAGAGAGGCACCTGAAGAGCAGCAGACAGCGATCATTCAGAGCCGCCACCCGTCTAACGCCGAGCCGTGACTCATGATGCGTTACGTCTGTGTGGATGATGGGTGCGTAACGTGGCCAAAAAAATGAACAACCAAACCGGTGGGATTAAAATATTTTATCTATCACGAGCAGACGCGACGGAACACAATACACGCGTGGCAGTGGAGTCTTTAGAATAGAGCACAAATTCCAAGCGTGGCTTTGCGAATTCTCGGAAACGGTCTTTGCGCATCTCCCGTAACGCTGGCCTCCAGCAGCACATGGCTCAAAGAGCCAGACTGCCATTTTCAGGGTGGGCACTGTGTGTGTGTGTGTGTGTGTGTGTGTGTGTGTGTGTGTGTGTGTGTGTGTGTGTGTGTGTGTGTGTGGATGCCACCTGACCAGACAAACACACAAAAGCAACACAGATGTAATTTTGCTCCACTCAGTTTTAACCCTGTAGGAACTGTAAAGCAGCTGAGACATGCGTTTTTTTTCTCTCCTCCAGAAACTGCCATGCCTGCTCTCCCAGCATGCAGTGCCAAGCACTAATATGCCTTAAGGTTAATGAGGCAGCTTCCATAAATTCTTCTGCCATCTGGATATAGGAGGTCTAGACGCTTAGTGCAGCACTACATTTTACTGGTCCACAGGGTGCTTTAATGAAAAATGCTTTTATTGAATATTTACCTGGATCTGACACGAAAGATGTGGGCTTTAATTTATTTTGGGAAAATCTGAATAACAGCCTGGGAGGTGCTGATGTGATCATCTGTCTCTGTTCTTATTCACTTGGCTTTGTTCTTCACCAAGAGAAAAAAAAGCAGCAGCTTCTGTTGGAGGAGCGGAGTCAAATCTGTTTAATATGGTTGCTCTCCGAGAGTTATCACGGTCGGACACTATGTTCTCCGAGGGCTCATCTTATCTCCTGCTGTAACAACGATCATCATTGGCGTGCCGCTCATTAACACGTGATGAGTTTCATCAGTGGGCACCCGGCAATTATGTGGCGGTGCAACCTGCTATCACAGTGGAGAGGCTCTCAACTGTGCATCTGCACTATACATCGCATTGCTTTCCCAGCAGCATTCACAGATTAAAAATAATGTTCCTGTGGATCATCATTGTGAAAATGTCATGTTGTTAGCATCGGGGAGCCCCACCACCACTAACTTCTCGCACCGTCACATGACTTCCAGCACACGTCCCATCAGACTTCTCTGTCGTTCATACGAAAACTTCAGGATGAGCTATAAAGCAGATAATCCCGGTGGATTGCGAGCCAAAGCCAAATTAACCAGAGAGAGGCCTAATGTCTCTGTTTAGTTCTTTTTCCACCTCAGACATTATTGTACATCTGGATCCAGCGCAGCAGCAGCAGGTTTTGTCGGAGCTGCTCAGCAGACGCACTTGGACTGTGTTCAGGCATCGCAGGTAAATGAAGTTTAGCGGTCAACGAGTTCATAGCACGAGGAAGCTGTGTCCATATGTGTGTTTAGTGCCTCCCCCTGTGGGTGTTTGTGTGTGTGTGTGTGTGTGTGTGTGTGTGTGTGTGTGTGTGTGTGTGTGTGTGTGTGTGTTGGATAAATGGAAAGGTTAGGTAATGGAGACCCCTGCACCCCGCCTCAGGCATCGCGGCATACTGCCCATCTAGATGAGTGGACGACCTCTGACCTCCCGTCTAGCCACAGGCTCAGGTCTGCTCGGGTCAAGCCAGGTGGCTTTCAAGAACCTATTGGCAGGTTCGCGGGCAAATGACATTTGAACTCTTTCGCTCTTTCGGTTCATTAAGAAACTTGTGTGTGTGTGTGTGTGTGTGTGTGTGTGTGTGTGTGTGTGTGTGTGTGTGTGTGTGTTTGCGCACGTGTGTGCATTTTCCTTTAATATATTAATGTTGCATTTAAACTTGGCGCTCAACATTATCAGAGAAACCAACTCAAACTTCTGAAATGTAGAATCTCGTCCTCAGTAGAATCAGACGTTTCTCTAAACTGCTGCGTCAGATGCTAGCTTCACCTCGCCGCTTGCACACACACGCGCGCGCGCACACACATTCTCACCTCACTGACGAGACGTTGTGACTGCTTTAATCACAAAGTAACTGCAAGACAAAAACATTACATTTGTCCAGATCTGCTCTCAGTTCTGTCACAACATGCGCTCTATTGTATCGCTACGCAAGAAACTCCCCATGGAAATTTTGGAATCTTTCCCATTGTTTCCTGAAGGAAAAGGGGGCTTTCATATGGAAGTGGGGAACGCCAGGAAATGACAGGCATTCTTTGTGGACTATTTGAAAATAAACTTGTGGGTCCTCGCTTCCCTCTTGACAGCTAAACAGAAATGAAGAGAGGATTAACAATCCTTCAATGGTGTTTTTTTTTTTTTTTCACTCTCGTGTTTCCGGCTGCAATTTGCCCCCCCCCCCCCCCCCAACAAAAAGTATATTTTCTCATTCAGTGTATTCAGAGAAAAGACGTGAGGGTTTCAGCTAAAGAGGGTCTTTCTCTCCAGTTTCTGATTTTCTTCCTTATTTGTCCTTATTTCGCCTTATCTCCCCCCTCTGGCTTTAGACACAACCCTGCTGCTTGAGCTCGGCTTTATGAGGTGTGACACTGAGGTCTGGTTGGCGGATTGGAACGTAAAGCTTTACATTCAGTCGGCTGCGGTCGGGTTAGGGAGGACTTAAACTCACTTCACCCCTATACGGTCCCTCGTATACAGGAAGTGCCTTCGTTCTGCTGAGTTGGCATGAAAGTGCAGAATTGGAGAGGGAAGGAGAGAAGAAGAAGAAGAAGAAGAAGAAAAAAAAAGCCAAAACATTTGACCTGCCTTTTTTTTAACCTCAGAGCTCCTAATTGCCCACATGGAAGATGGGCACTGACAGAAAACTGACAGGAGAGTAAAAACAGATGTTCACGGTTTACATTTTTGTAAAATCATACATAGCCAGCATCTTTTTTAAGTCTAGTTTGAAACCAGGTGTTCGTACTTCTCCACCTCTTCCTTTTTTTGTGATTTAATAACAGGTTTTATTCAACTTTTTCAGCCTTGCCGTATTTCAGCTCACACCTTATCCTTCCCCTTCTCTCTCTCTCTCTCTCCTTTCTTCCTCCTCCTCTTCCTCCTTGTCCTCCTCTTGTTGTTTTTCCCACCAGGCCAGCGGTAGTTCCCAGGTATTTGACCAGTGTAGCGTAGCCGGGAGGCTGGTTGTTCCGTCCTCTGTGAGACAAAGGCAGCGTGCCTCAAGGAGAGGGATGAAAGGAAAAGGGGGCTGTGCCGCCACTCCTTTTTACAATGGGAAACCTCCTTAGTGAGGTTGTAGAGCAAATAACCACCTTTCGCTTCCTTTTTTTTAACAAGCACTAAGACGGTGTGTCTCTTTTTGTAGAAGGAAGAGCAGGGATGTTTGTGCGTTTGTTGGCGTTTTTGCATCGACGTGACGTTCCCAGCATTCCCTTACACCTGCCCAGTTTGTTTATAGATGTTTCCTGACACTTTTTTCGAACCCAAAAAAAAACCAACAACCAAAAAAAAAACCCACAATTTTGAAATTCTTCACTTTTAAATATCTTAAATAAGAGCCCGTTGATAGTGGCAGTAAAATGTAGCAAGGTATAATCTAAAAACAGTCAGTCTAAAAAATGGGCCCTTAAAGGTTATGATGCGTTACACCCAGATGTATTTTAAAATCCTGTTTTTGGTTCAAGTGGCAGCGGAGAGTTTTCCGTGTGTTTTGGGTCTAAAACTCTCCTCAAAAGTCCGATATTTATGCTGAAATATGCAGGACAAGAATAAGCTGCCACAAGAACTAAAACTAAAGTTTACTCAGATGATTGTTGGTTAAGCCCAAAAAAAAAAAAAAAATCTCTTTATGCCCGGCGCTTGAGTCAGTGTATTTTGTCCTCGAGGTTTCTGAAGGAGTCATTTTTTTATTCAGTGTTCATTGTTGACAATATTATCACATGCTTGCAGTTGACGTGTACACACACACTTGCCCTTATGCCGCAAATCTGCGTCTGCCCGGTGTACTGTTATCATCTGAGGTGGTGGTCAGGGGGAGGGAGCGGAAACCGCAGGAGTCTTTTACGGCTGCAGCTCCAGAGACAACCTGTTCTCAGGCACTTCTCTTCTGGCACTTTTTTATGACATCATAAATTCCTCCATTTCCTCTGACCAGCCCTAGGTGGGTATAAAGGACATACCTGGTCAGTAATTGTCTGTCTGGCTCTCTCATCTGTCAGTCTCCCTCTCGTGCTGGTGACTTCCTCCAGAGCCAGACTCTCAGACGGCCGGAAGATACACAGATCTCTCAGATCTGGACCAATAAAAACACTGGCTTATTTAATTAACTACACAGTGAGGAGGGTTTCTCTATCCTTTGCTTTTCTCAGGCGCCATTTAGTGGATTTTTGTTTGTCGTGGATGCAAAAGGCGAACCGGGCGCCAGTGTTTGCGGCTCTCCTGCGTGCGTGTGCACTCCTCGCTGACAACAACAACCTCACTCGCCAACCTGTTGATACCTATTGTTTGTTGAAATCTTAAGGATGAGGAGCAGCAAAAAAAAAAAAAAAAAAAAAAGGATTAGAGGAAGAAAGAGGAGTTTTCTTTTTGTGGGGGGGTGGGTGGGAGGGGGGACCCTCAGGAACATTCAATGTTCACATCCAACTGATGTATGGTTTGGTCTCTTTAGGGAGGCTGGAACAATACACGCACCAGCACGACAACATTCCTCAGGGGTTAAAAAGGTCAGGGGTCACCCGACGACCCCACCCTGCCAATCAGTCCCAAGGCACCAACTCGGTGGCTTTGTTTTTAGTTTATGTCTTCGCACTTGTTGAACAGACTCTGCACCTTGTGTTACCATGTGCCCTTTGCTCTCTAATAGACTGCTCGGAGCAGTCACTGTTTTGTTTTTGTTGTCTAAATGTACAACGCTGAGGTTGTCAGGGATGAAAATAAATGTAAGTCATTTATATAAAAGTTCCCTCCCAAGACAGACATACACAGAAGAGAGGAAGCAGAGAATAAATCAGCTAGAAGTTTCAAATTAGTGCAGATTGATTCTTTGGCCACGTTTGCCCTAAAATAAATGTGTAGCTTGTCTTACATGTAATATCCCAGCCAGATGTTTGGCAATCCCACGTCTACATATGGCAGAACTGAACCACAGCGAGGCCGCCTGACTGTAATTATTATACATATTTTGAATGATTTAAATGCCCTCTTTATATAATCAGCCCATGAGGGTCAAATATTAGACCAACGAGGGCACGGTAGGTCCTCAAAGTCGTATTTTTCCTCCTTTATGAAAAATCGGGCTCATTATATATATATTTTTTTTTTTCATGAACGCCACAGCACACATCAAATAAAGTCATTAAAGTGGAGCATATGCATGTGTAGGCATGGAGTGGCGTGTGAGGCCCCTACATGCCGTCTGCAGGTCTGTTAGTCATTATGAGTAAATGTACAGTATACACTGGACATGCAGCTACATTAAAGCCTCGCCCACTGCCACAGCGGACCACCCCAGAGACAAACCGCTGGCACTTCCTCCACCTCTTCCATCGCTCAGCCTCAGGGGAAGTGCATTTTGGGATTTCCGGAGGATGCACTGGACATTAATCATTTCTTGATTGGAACACTTAGAATAACTGTGAATTAGACATATTCCAGTTTGTTCCGTTTTAAAGAATCTGGATTATGCGTCCTCCACCGTTGCATTTGTTTCTGTAGGTGCCGACTTGAATGCTCTGGTGAAGACGTTCTGTCAGGTATTCTCTCTCTTCTCAACAGCGTTAGAAGCACTCTTTCCTCTTCTGCTAAACATCCTCCATGTGTCACATTCTTCTGTCTGTCTCTCGACGACTCTAATCCTCCTGAATGTGACTCGATCTGCTCACAGTCGAGGAAAGAAGCTCCTGCATTTGCTCGCAGTTAGAATTGTAAACCTATCTGGCTGCAGCTGCAGCTAAAGATCGGGACGTTTTTATTGTTGGGAACAAATAGAGCCTTTTTATTTTGTCTAGCAGCTGACGCCTCTCCCCACCCACTCCTCCAAAACTGCTTTTGTCAGTAATGTAGAGTTGCCTGCTCTGGGAAGAAACCATGAGTCTCATAAAATAAAATAAGAAAAAAAGAAAAAGTGTGGAACCATGAAACTCATGGCTCGGGGAGGAAAAGACCCGGCTGTTTGCCATATGGTGTAATTATCTGCTATTTCAAAAGATTATCTCCTTCCATCAATATAGTGTTTAAATGTGTGTGCGTGTGTGTGTGTGAGTGTGTGTGATTTGATCTCTGGTTTGTAATGTTGAGACTCTGTGGCCTGCAGTTTGGCCCCCCATTTAAACTGGGTTAGCTATGATCTCCCCTTCTCTCACCCCACCCCCCCTGCACACACACACACACACACACACACACACACACACACACACACATATATATGCTGAGGGTCTCTCAACACAAAAGAAATATTCAGCTGGAGAGAGGGGGGTCCCTGAGAGGGCGCGACATTGAACTGGGGATGGGGGCGAAGAAGAAGAAGAAGAAGGAGAAGAAATGGCTCTCTGACACGGGGGTTGCCATGGCAAAGCCCCCTTTTCTCCTCTGCCTATTTTTCATTTGAGGTCTCATGGTGGGGCAAGGTGAACGTGTGTGTGTTTGAGAGTGTGATGGATTATGGGAGATGTAATATGGCTTAAGAATTCAGTTTCTTATCTGCTTCACCTTCACAGAAAAGACGTCCGAAAACTTTCCCTCATCACGCAGGCAGCTAAATGTTCAGTGCTAGTGTGTAATATTAAAAGTATTTACTACATTTTATTCAGCTTCCCACAGGCTGTTCCTTTCTGTTGTTTGCGATCTTAAGATTCATTTTTAGCATTTTGCATAACATCCAAGGATGGCAGGAAAGCATAATTCAAAGGACCTCGTCACGAGAAAAACACTGAATTGTCTCTTTTTATGGATTTCTGAATTATAGCCGCAATAATGTGAAGCATCCATTGTGGAGAGTGTGTTATCATGGCGGTCTGACATTACCCTCCCACCCCGGCAGAGTAATAGATGCAGGTCTCTCCTGCTCCAATGACATCAGCACCCTAAGCCGATAAAACAGGGCAACAAATGTCCATAGATCAGCGTTTGCCAGCCTGACGTCAGCCTCGGCCTGTGCAGCGGCCAAGCCACACTGCTGCTGGTTGTTCCTGCCTCTGACAATGGGATCTCTCAGGCTGGGGTCGCGCGTATAAAGAGCTTGGCTGCACAGTTTGACATCGCAGCATTGTCCTCTGGGTTAGACGTCTGTAAAGAGCTGTGACAGGCTGGGCAGCCAGGGAGAGTTTGCAGACATTTATTACATTGTTACATTTTAAGGGTGAGTTCACACTTTGCAAAAAAATAAATACATAAAAGTAGGAAGGTTGGTTTAGTTTTAGCTGTTGAGATTTTGAGAGTTTTGCCACTTTTATTGTGAATAATCAACCCATTTCCCTTTTATCCATGAGTGAAATCTCCAAATCTTGTCAAATCAAAACACCATGAGATCAGACTTTTTTTCCAGTTTGAAAAAAAAAAAGTCCTTCACTTCGCTTTAAAAATGCTGCGCAATGTAACATCTTCCTCCTCGTGTGTGTTTCAGATGCTGTTTCAACCATTTTTGCACCGAAGACTTCCTGATGGTAATTCAATAATCCTGTCAGTTTATAGTTTAACACAGTTCATGATGTTCTGGACTCGTCCTGCCTGACCTGTGCCGTTACGATCCTAACATCCTCGCCTCCTTCCTCTACCTTGTCTGCTTGCCTCGGTGAACATTCAACGCTGTCGGTGAGTTTGGTATGGATCACACAAAAACCATCGACCGTTGACTGTGCCCCGCGGTTTGCTCCGATGACGTCAAGACTGAGGAAAAAGAAGAAGAAGAGAAAAAAAAGGAGATGGACAAAAAGGGCGAGTGGGTGCATCCAGAGACAGAGACGCGCACACGACGCGCACAGAAGTGACTCTGTGTTCCCACTGTAGCCGTAGAGCAAAGGTCACAATCAACATTCATTGCTGTCGCTGGGTTGGACTGTGTAGAAAAGCTCACTGAACAATGAGTGCAACTGTGGCCCAGATCTGCCTGAGTCGAGTCCCAGCCAATCAGCCAGCCGGATGTGAAACGCTCTGATTTCTTTATTTATATACTTCTTGTTTTTCACTTCTATTTTCTCCTCTCTTCCTCCCTCTCTGGCGCTGGGAGTCTTCAGGGGGAAAGAGAGAGAGAGAGAGAGCGAGAGAGAGAGAGAGAGAGATAGAGCGACACAAATAGACTTCTGGCTGCTTGCTTGTCCTCATCCACCTCTCGTCTAATTGGCGGTTATGTGTGCAGCAAGCGGGAAGGAAGCGGAGTGAATGTGTAATCATTTGGAGTCTCTTCTCCTTTAGATGTTTCATCCCTCTCTTTTTTGTTTGTCTAATTATATACTGCGCTCAGTTAACTCTGTGTTAACTGTCTGGCAGTAATGAACGAGTGACAAAGAGAAGGAGGACAAAAGGAACCAAAAAGGTAGAAAGATTAAAGCAGCGGCAAAATTATGATCCAGTTAGTATATTTTGTCAGATATTTTTTTCCCTGCTCCTGCTGGAGGATTTTCAACTTTACAATTGAGGATGTCTCATTATCTGTGTTTGACTTTGGTGAGAGACTGTCTGGTTTCCTGTGTGTGTGCGTGTGTGATAGAGGACTTTCCTGCTGATCTCGAATGCAATATTTTCCGTCAATGCTGGGGCCCGCTCCCTTGTGAGAACGCCGTCGTCTATAACCTTCAGACAGGCTGGGACCGGCTGTGCATCACTGTCCTGGCGCAGTAATAATATATTTCACGTGTACTTGAACTGACGCAATAAAATAAATCACACTTGAATCACCGGTATCTGTCGTGAATATTTAGTCAACTTCTTGATCGCAGACTTCAGCAACTCCGACCTCCCATCGCTCCTTCTCTAACAGTATGTTCCCTCTCTGTCATTTAGTGGCCGAGCCCCTCTCTCCCCAGTCTCTCTGTATTATTCATAGAAAAGCACTCTGTGCAGCGGTGCAGAACAGTGGAGGTGATGTAATAGTGGCTGCGAGCGTGGCTCCGGACTGTCATTTGGGATGGACTCATGCGACAGGAGAAAACACAGGGTTTGTTCAGCTCGAGCACGACGACGACGACGACGACGATGATGGTGATGGTGATGATGATGGCGGCGGCATGAGATCAGACATGCGACCCGTTTATAATATGCAGAGTCAATTCAAACACAAACACCAGCATGCTACACAATAAAAGAGCAATGCGAGCAAAATAAAAGTCGAGAAACACGACGAGAGCTTGCGCTTTAGTGATGCTACCTCCACCTAGTGTTCAAAGAAGATACACATACGCAAGCTCAATGAGGAAAAGTTGCAAAGTAAAATCAGAGTAAAGTCATTCGTTCGTTCATTCATGCATTCATTCAGGTTTAGCCTCACAGCTGATGACCGTAGCTCATCCTGACTCGAATTTGCTGCTGCAAACCTTAAAACACCTCACCTCCTAAACCTGGTTTTGTTTGTATTTGAAGTGACATTTTGTTCACTTGCGTACCAACTTCACAAGATGAAGTCAGAAAAAGTAAAATCACTTAATGTGTCTTGTTACTGCTTCTGATTCCTCTGTGTGCTTCCAGAACAGTAACATTTGTTTTGTTCTTATCTCGCCAGCGGAGTACATTTCCCATTTCCAACTCATTTATTTTATTCATCATTCATTTAACTGGTGGGGTTGTAAAAGTAGCTGCATTCATTTTTTATCAATGCGAGCTGCACATTTTGTCAATATTAACAATTAATTTCCAATTAGCATCGTGCCAACAGTTTCAAGAGGGCAAGGGGGGTTTATTTAAGAGTTGATTGTGTGACTCGGCGTCTTTTTCTGCTTATTTCAAACTCAAGCCACATTTCTCTGTTACTTGGAGCTGCAAGGCTTCAAGTAGTAAACCCACAAAACCCAAACACTATATAATAGTAAATGAACTGCTTTTTGTGAGCTCACAAGGTAATCGAACTTTTTAATCTCTCTTTTCAAAAGTTTATTTCAAAATACATCGGAGATGAAAAAAATTCTAAATACGTTCAATTTGTTTTACAGGACCGTTTGATATAAACTCCTTCAAAGAATGTCTGGAAACTCTTTATCGGTCGGTTATCATTAGCAACCCAGCTAAATGTGTGGTTTGTGGAGCCTGAGTTTGTGACGAGGTGAATCAGGCCAATTGCAGGGGATTTTGTCAAATTCTTTTGGGGCACTGCCCACACATTTCACTGGGTCGCTCATTCCACGAATGCACGATCCTTCCGAGTTGTACCTCCTTGAAAAGATGACTAATCAGGCTTTCCGGTGACATGAAATTTAATACCAATTGGTATTATTAAAGGGGAAAATAATCACAGAAACATTTCTGAACTTTCTTAGAGGTGTATAGTGAAATAGAAATGTTTAAAAAAAAATGAAGCTATTTTTGTTGTTTCGCTTGCTATTTTTATCACCTCCTGAGTGGACAAGCACTCGTGCTGTCATCATCGATGATGTCATCATTGGCAGACCCAGCACTCGTCATTGTGCGATGTGTTTTTAACAACTTCCTTGAGCCGATGTTTAACTGGACTGCACAAGGGCGCAAAACTTCCAGCGCTGGAATTTCTCAGCGTGATAAGATAAACACGGAAGTTAAGATAAAAGCAAGGAAAAGACACACACGTGTTATGATTACGCTTTAGCCTCCAAGTTCAAAACACACACGCGGGGAAGAAGATGCTGTCAAAGGAGATTTGACACCGGCAACAGGACGTATCACACCACATGATCATTTATTTTCATTAAAATTTTATTTCTGTCACTCACAACCTGCTTACATCCCATATAAATGCCATAAAAATGATAGTCAACAAGGTTCATACAACTGAGCAAATAATGAATTATAAACAAAACCTAAAAATTCTATACAATGTACAAAGCTGTTGATGTAGAATCCGTTTCCGCCAGCTTCCTCCAACCATGACAAAATTTGAATTTAGAAATAAAAGTGGCTGGTTGTTCTCTAACAGCCTGACGTCTATTGTGGCACGCGGGGGGAGTCGTGGCGAACCTTATGTGCTTTAGTCCTGCAAAAATAATGAGTGAATTTAACCACACATGAACTGAATCATTCTGTTATCACGCAGCACCGACTTCTCGCTATCTCACCTTAACCTGTCGACATAGTCCATCACCCAGTCTAGAGCAGGATCCGAGCACGCTTTCCCTCTCTTTACGTGGAAACTGGAATTGAATAGACATTAAAATGAATATTAGATGCACTTTTGTAATGTATCCTGAGGTTTTTGTAGGATATCCTTAACAGATACTCACATGATGGCGTTGATTGGACACATTTCTTTCACAGTCTGGACGGAGTAGCCTTTAATTACACCAAAAGGTATTTTTTGCCTCGTGTATGTTCGACAGCATCGGTTATAAGCTGTGAAACAAGAGAAACTGATAAGCTACAAGAACCGAAAAAGGGATGTAATGCAAATTAAAGAGCCGATCATGAAAGCGATGGAGAGTACAAACCCGCGGATGTGTTTGTGGCCATCAGACAAATGGCGAGGAGCAACAGAGCTTTGACGGCGACCATGTCTTCTTCTGAGATGCTGCCTCTCACCTGCTGGTGAGGCAACATCTCAGCAGCCTCATATTACCTTCGAGATGCCGGAAACTTTCTCGCTATGAAAAAAAAAAATGTACCAACATCAGAACAGTTTCGTTATTTTAGAAGTTCTTTCCTCCTTCCCCTGATGAGAGAGGAAGGGGGAGAGTCGGGGAGAAATTCCACTCGCCGTAAAAGTGTTGACGCTCATATGGAGATAAGATGAGGGCTGAACGTTTGTCAGCAAAACCTGTTTTCCTTTCATTACAATACCAAAAAATGTGTCATGTTTAGAGATCAAGTGGTAGAGGGAGAGATAATTCAATCATATGAATACCAAAATCCCCCCAAAACAATGAATGTAATTCTGTTGTGAATTATATTTGGCACAAAAACATCACATGCGTCAGTCGGATATCGCAGCGTAGGACAGTAAAATAAAACACAGAGAGATATTATGATGTCTTTTTTATCACTTTGACATAATAATAAAAAAAAAAGTCCTGAAGGAGCAGCACAACAGAGCTCATCTCTGTGTCTTTCATCCATCAAACTTTAAAAAAAAAAAAAAAAAAGGTGGGGGGGGGGGGGGAGCCGAAAATATTTGATTTAAAAGCAGCGTGTTTGAAACGAGCACATGAGAGGAGGAAGACCTGGATCACGGGGGCCGCTTCTGGTGGGTTGTTCTGAGGTTGTAAAGGAGGTTGTTTCTAGGTCAGAGGAACACATCATAAACTCAAGAGTGGCACATTAAAGGGAGAAAGATGCATAGAAATGGGTCATGAAACTCTCCTGCTCTGCATCATGGCCTTTCCACTGAAACCTCCCGAGCATGTTGCTGATTTCCTGCGGCGCACTTTCTCACGTTATAATACAGACCTGATGCTAAGAAAATGTGTTCAAACCTTCTAGAAACAGGATGTGTTCTTTCTGCGGGATTAAATGTTAATAATTCATTAATTGGGAGTTCAAATGCACCTCACTAGACTGACAGATGAAATATTACTTCTTTGGTGGAATTGAACTACTTTCACTTGAGTACCGGACTTGACTACAGTTTCAAGGTGTCTGTACTTTACTTGAGTAGTATTTTTTTTATTTATTTTGTAGCTTTGTACTTTTACTCCGTCACATTTATGTAGTTAACTTGAAGAAATAATGAAGAAAACATGGCAAAAATCTGATGAAGAGGATGATGAGGACTCCAACTTCAGGAGGACACAGTTAGAGCAGCACAACTGGAACACCAATGAATGACCTTTTAGAGGACGATGGATTGACAATTGTGAGCGCTGTCATGCATTAATAGATAGGGGTTTTTCTACTTTAAATAGAAGAACTGTGTACTTCTGCATATTTCAGACCTGTGTTTTAGCCCACTGCCACTGTTAATTGAAGGAATAGAGAAAGAAGGAAATCAACAGTCCTCATTCAGAGACTGAGCTGCTGCGCTGCTCTCAGTCCAGTCAGCTGTGTAACTCACAAGGTTACCGTGCTGTAATTTTGAAATTTCATGCTCTTCAAACTCCATCCATCCATTTTCTACTGCTTATTCCTGTTAAGGGTCACAGGGGGGTGGAGCCTATCCCAGCAGCCTTCAGGCGAGAGGCGGGGTTCACCCTGGACAGGTCACCAGTCCATCACAGGGCCAACATAGAGACAGACAACAATTCACACTCACAGTCACACCAGTCACATGTATGTTGACAAGTTGAACAGAACCATTAGTCTCTTAATCACTAACCTCCATTCACATATTTCCATGTAACTGTAGAGGATAAATAACTGTGAAATCCTGATATTCCAACTATCAACTGGAGACCCTTCGGAGGGTACGTACCTCACCGAGGTGAACTCACAGACAGATCAATATACAAATGCAGGAATCACATCATGGTTGTATCCCTGATGCGTTCAGGGACCCTGACCCCTGACCTCCAAAATTTTGAGGTCATCTCATATCATCCTTGAGTCCTGGTGAATGTTTACACTGAATTTGGAGAAATTATTCTCTAATGTTGTGTTCATGTGATGTGACAGTGACCTTTGACCTTTGGCCACATGCATGCGAGGTGACCACCATCACCATGACATTGGGGAGTTGAAATATTTTTCAGTTCACCTTCAGGTGCGTCCGTAGATGTAAAGTGATATTGAGGGGCTGATTATGGCTGCCTAATATAATTTTTATTTCTTTATGCATATTTTTGTCTTTTTAAAAGTGCACAGTAATCTTTTTTCACATTTGAAATAAACTAAAAAACAAGTCCAGGTGGACATTTATGTCACATTTGGACCCTCTTTCTGTTAACTTTGACCTCAGACCACAACATGAAGACAGCCCTCGTTGCCTCATGCTGCAGCTCGCTGCTCGTTTGACAGCCGCTTTTCAAATCTCACTATTTCTGCCTGATTAGGTAACCTGAGAAAACACCACTTGAAATGATTGTGTAATAGTATTTACAATCGAGGTTGTGCACCGGCACGTGGGGAGTTTTACTGCATTGTTGTGGGTAGGAGAACACTGTCACTCTTCCCACCTGACCCACATAGAAGACGGAATTTCCAGCGATCAGTCTTGGCCTTTTGCCAGATGCTCTTTCCACCTGACAGAGTATTTAACCCTGCCTGTTTGAGATTCCCTTCATCAGTCCACCCCAGTCCACATCCAGACACCTGTTCGAGGAGAAGAAGCCGAGAGAAGATGGCAAAGCTCGCCGTGTGTGTTTCCCTTCTGCTTTTGGTGTTGGCGGCACAGAGTGAAAGCAGTAAGTAACCATTTAACGGTCACTAAAGGAGAGGAGTTGTTCTATCAGCTCCGTGCTGCCACGACTGACGGTTGTTCATTAACACGTGTTTTTTCTCTTCTTTAATACAGAACCCGTAAAGGTTTGCTGCACAAAGTATCAACAAAATGAAGTGCCAGTGAAGGCTCTGAAATTCTACACAATCCTGGAAGACACGGGTTTCTGCAACCTCAAGGCAGTAATGTAAGAAAACTTCAGCTTTCATGACGATCGTCAGCTCTGCTGGTGCTGTGGCGTTTGACGTTCATCTCTGCCACTAACAGTTTCATGACGAAGAGGAAGGGACCTCTCTGCGCCGACCCTGAGAAGGAATGGGTGAAACGCGCCATGGAGACTGTACCAAGGTAAGACTACCTCCCCCTCTCTCTCTCTCTCTCTCTCTCTCTCTCTCTCTCTCTCTCTCAGAGTATAGAAAATGGATGGATGGATCTTACATAGACTAATGTTTTTCTGTCTTTCCCAACAGGCTTCCCAGTTCTACACGAACTGGAGGAAACTGACTGACACACACACACACACACACACACACACACACACACACACACACACACACACACACACACACACACACACACACACACAAAGAACAATATAATATATTTTTGAAACTAAATAAAATGTATATTTTGTATTAATTTTCTGTTTCTGTGTGTATTTTTCTTACCCCCTTCTTAATGAAAAATCTGAAAAAATTCCCCTTAAAATTCCTTAAAAGTCCTGAAGTCAGTCTCAATCTTCAGTCTCAGAGCCCAAAAAAGTCTTGCAAAGTACGATTCATGTTTTCTTTTTTATTAAGTGGAATGAGTTGTCAAGGAAAATATACCTATTAAATGTTTCTTGGGGGAAAAAATACATTGTCTATAATCCAGCCCTTACTGAGGTGCCACTTGTTAAGTGATTCTGTTTAATGAGGTAATTCCTACTGGAAGTTAGATAAATACACCTGACAAGATGTCAGCTTTTGCTCTCTGTCTTCTGTCAGACATCCCAGATGAAGTTAAATATTTTTTTTGAAAGTTAAAAAATGTTTAAAAAGTTTAAAACAATTTCAGTTTCTGTGTGTTTGAACTTGTATTTTTTTATAATGGAGAATTATAAAAAAAAATCCCTCTTTAAAATTCAGAGTCCTTCAATTTTATTCACACAGGCAGAAATTACACTAGACTTTATGTACAGGGAACAACACTCTTATTTCAAGGGAGAAAAACAACCCCAAAAAATGCCATTTTCAGACAGGAAAAATGGAGGAGAGAGCCTCAGAGGAGGGATCCTTCTCCCAGGACAGGCGGACGAGCAACGAATGCGTTCAACAGCCACACATTAAATCCTGTCATGGAGAAAGTTACAATATTTAGCTTTTGTTGAAACTAGAATCACCAAATATATTAAACACCTCTTGGTATAATGCAAAACAATTCAACAGCAGTCAGCTAAATTAAATTTACAGCCTTAATTAATGGATGTCAGATTTATAGCAGTGACAGCCTGCATCAGTTTCAGATGGGAATTGTTCTCCTGTAATACACTGTACCGCCAGTAGGTGGCGGCCGTGGTCAACTGCACAGGAAGGATTCACTTCATGAGTGGATTGAGTGTCCGAGCGGAAGAGAAACGACTAATTGTGACATGTCTGGTTTGAATATATCCCTTTTCAAAACGAAATATCCCTCGCTTTTAGATAGGAACTCCTGAATGTGGTGATTCCTCTGAAATTATGATAATATGAATCCTCGCGGAGATGCTACACATGATTTGCTGCAAGCTAACAATAGCTAACAGCTAGCCGCTATGTTATCAAGAAGAATGACAGTAACGAGGGGCAAGATGCTTATAAGAGGAGCCAGGTAAGAGGACTGATAACAACCTGACATGAGTGACATCATAAGAAAGAAGCTCCTTCAACTCTACTGGTATGCTCTTCTTATTGTGGTGGTGCTAAGTGGGTAAAATAAAAAGTAAACTGTCACCACCAGGCTAATACTGAATGTAGTTCCCTTGAGTATGACATATTATTACAATTTTATTACATATCAAGAATAAGTGTAATTACAGTTGTTATTAGAGGTGAAAGACTGCATAATGTATGTGCTTTTGTAAGTTTTAAAAGCTTTGTTTGTGTATCATTAGTGTGAAATGTGCATGGAGGTGTTGAGGATGGTCACAGGCGGCTGAGAACACTCATGACACACAAGGAGCCCTCCAGGTCCAAGTCCAGAGGAGTCATGAAGGCGGAGGAGTGGAGGGCCCCGTGTGGAGGGGACGCTCTGTTCGTGGACCAGGACTTCCCCCCTGACGACACGTCCCTGTTGTCTGACAGCTCCACGCCCATCGCCGGGCTGCAGGACTGCATCACCTGGCGACGTCCGCAGGTTTGATTCAACGCCAAGAGGAAGTGGGAAAGTCCACTCTGCATTTCTGTCTTTGTTTTGATGTTGTGTGTTTGAAGTCTTTCAAACCGTTGCGTGAGCTTGGGAATTCTTCTTATCACATGCCTAACCTTCAACTCAAGGTTGTCCCTGACGAGATTTGTCTATCAAACAGATTTGTTATTTTCACACCACCCGACGCCTTTGCTGAGAACGCCATTTTCAAGCCATTGAATGTAGAGTTTTGTCTACCTTCAATAAAGTAACTGAAAGCAATATGTCACCCGAAAAATGCATTTAGTACTCAAAAATAGGTGTCTTGAGCTCGTGAAAATGTTTTTACCTCCCGGTTCACTTAGCTTAGCTTTAAAGCTAATGGTCCTCTTGTCCAAAAGAAGACGTGACACAATATGTGTAATTCACTGTTAACAGTTCATTTATGGTCATTCTAAAGACGTGATTTCATGTAAACGGAACAAAATTTGCAACTAAGGTTCCGACAGTGAGTACAGTGGCAGAAAAGTGACAATGATAAAAAAAAAGGTTTAAATAGTGATCCAAAATTGTATCAAATAAAAAAATAATCTGTAATCTAAGGTTAATCCTAGAACATCCATCCATCCATTTTCTTCCGCTTATTCCTACATTAAGGATTGTGGGGGGGGGCTGGAGCCCAGCATCAACGGGCGAGAGGTGGGGTTCACCCTGGACAGGTCAACCGTTCACACTCACAGTCACACCTACAGTCAATTTAGAGTATCAATCAGCCTCGTCCTCTCTTGATGTCTTTGGACTGTGGGAGGAAGCTGGAGTACCAGAGAGAACCCACACAGGAACAGGGAGAACATGGAGACTCACACAGAAAGATCCTGTGATGGAGCCGGGACTTGAACCCAGAACCTTCTTGTTGTGAGGCGACAGTGCTGACCACTGCACCACCGTGCTGCCCCTAATATGCAATGTCACATAACATGAAAAAAGGTACCATTGGGGACCTTATAAAAAGGCTCCAAAATTATTAAAATATCAGGTAATCATTAACGAGAAATTTCCAAACAAAAAAAAACACAAAACAATGGAGCTGGGAACTTGTTCTTTGTTCCTCGCATTCCTGGGACATGTGAGGCTTGTCTGGTGAGGGCACAGTCTTCCTGCATCACTGATGTGGGAGATACCATCAATGATGTCAGTGAGCAGCCTGAAGCTCCCCAAGCACCCTTGCAAATCGGTCCGCAGCAAGACAATGAAAACCATGTGACAAGAATCATCCTGCATCATTTCTTTAAAAGCCAGCTCCATATTTTTTATCTTGAATCTAAGACATTCTTGGGTCATCAAGAAGTCATGAAGGCAGGAAAAATCTGAGTTCAAGACACATAAGTGTGAGCACCTGACAGGTAATGTCAGTGCTGAAGTATTGCTTTTAATCCAGTCTCACTCCTGCAGGAGATCTGCGGGTCACCGGCTCTCTTCCCCGACGCTATCGACCTGGGTCATGCTAAACAAGGCCTGTTGGGAGACTGCTGGTTTCTCTGCGCCTGCTCCGTCCTGGTCAAGAACAGGCATCTGCTGAACCAGGTAGGTGTCCTGTCTGTTTTCGCTGTCATCAAGTGTGTTCAGTGCTTCATCGGTGCTTCATCAGTGTTCTCTCATAGGTGCTGCCGCCAGACCAGCCTCAGTGGGGTGACAGGGGGTACAAGGGCTCCTTCCGGTTTCAGTTTTGGCAGCAGGGATACTGGACAGCCGTGACCATCGATGACCGCCTGCCCTGTATCAATTCAGCGCTCTGCTTCTCACGCTGCCTCTCCCCCAGTGCCTTCTGGGTAGCTCTGTTGGAGAAGGCCTATGCCAAGTAAGTAGCATGGGTAATAGTCCTGTCATATAACGCTGTTATACATCACCAAAACTGCACAGAGAGAATTTTGGAAACCTTAATTATTGCTTCATCCGTGCACGTCAGGTTCCATGGCTCCTATGAGCTGCTGTGGGCAGGGCAGGTGTCCGAGGCCTTGGTGGACTTGACTGGTGGCCTGGCTGAGTGCTGGAGCTTGGCAGACTGTGGGTCAGAGGAGGAGCAGAGACCAGAACAGGACAGTGATCAGATCAGGAGGAGAAGGCCGGACCTGAACCTTCTATACCCTGTGAAAGACTCCTGCGTACTCAGCTGCTCCACGCACAGCAGCCCTGGAGGTCCGTTCGATCTTTGCAGATGTCAATAATGTTGATCCTTCTTTTTTTCCTGACAGTCTCTCCTTTTTTAACCCATTTTAGGTGGCGCTGAGCCGGGTCAGCACCATGCTCTCGCTGTCATGGAGTGGTTGGATGTGAAGATGGCCTCAGGGAATGAAGTTAGACTTCTCCGAATCAGAAACCCCTGGGGAAGATGCTGCTGGGGTGGAGCCTGGATAGAGGGGTATACTCCTGCATGTGTGTGTACATGACAAAATTATAATAAATGAGTTCAAATATATCAACATTATTATAAGATATAGTAAGAAGTCTGAGTGAAATCACAAATAGGGTGATATGAGTGTGTCTGTGTGTGTGTGAGAGAAGGAGGGTGGGACAGAGTCATGGAGTGTGTCTTTGCAGTGGTGTGGGATGGAGCTCTATCGAATCCGGCTGTGTGTTGGATCTTCAAGCTCGGGTGGCAGAGGGCGAGTCCTGGCTGGACGAAACTGAGTTCCTGTCCCTATTTGATGATGTCACTGTAGGCTACCCTGTCAATAAAGAGGGACACCTGCAAAGTATATATACTGGTAATTAATTCCCTTATCCTGCAAAAGGTTTCACATTGTTTATTATTCGGTGCGGTTCTTGGTGCATCTATCCACCCTGTTAATGGCTCCCAAACAGGAAATCCACTGATTCACAGCCATCAGCTTGCTGGCCGGTGGGTGAGAGGCTTCTCCTCCGGTGGGAGTCGAAATAGCAGCAGCTACAGCAGCAACCCCAAGTTTTGGCTCAGGATGAACGAGGGAGGAGAGGTGCTGGTATCCTTGCTGCAGCACAGGAAACGCAGAAAATCTGAAAAATATGCACAAATGCCTCTTGATGACAGCAAGAACACGACGCACCAGCACTACCACGCCATCGCTCTGCACATGTGGAAGGTTTGTGCCCTCACGCACCTGGAAATGTGTGTCAAAGATTCCTCATGGAACACATCTATTCACACACTGTCGGGACATTTTGCCACCAGGTGGAAAAGAAGCGTTTCAATCTGAGCCGGATCTTAAACAAGCCTCCTTGTGCTTCTACTCACTGCCACACTTACGAGAGAGAGGCGGTGCTCCATGGGCAGCTGCAGCCTGGATACTACCTACTGATCCCCAGCACCTACCAGCCAGGAGCCGAGGCCCGCTTCCTCATCAGGGTCTTCTCCGCCTCTTCCTCATCCCTCAGGTACCAGACATCTAATAATCTGTCATGGTCAGGTCATGTTTTTATGTAAATGCTTCCCTCACACTGGTAAATCAAACTAGCTGGTATCAGATAATGTTCAATTTAAACTACGTATTCACTCAAAACAATACAACATTGTTGAACAGACAAACAGACCCGTGGTCAGTGACATCATCATTTAATTTGCCAAACTCTTTTGAAAAACAGATTAATTGTTGACGTGTTTATCTTGTTCCTTCAGTTGGAGGTTTTAGCTTCACTGTGCACAGTGGTGCACAAGTAGATGCTAATGCTAAGCTATTCAGTTAATTAACAATTAATTGGTCAAAATCTTTTTACACAGTACACATAAACCCCTTGCAAATACCTTTTATGTTAAAATATAATTGACTGGAATGCAGGTGGGGTGGGGGGTGGGGGTGTGGTAACCTGTTAAATGTGACCTCACAACTTGATGCCAGTAAATGCTACACACTGGTCCTTAAAACATACAAGATTAAGATTATTTGAGGATCTGGTCTCTTCATTCATACGCAACAGATATTACTTTGACATCACAATTATGAGGGTGTTAGTTTACATAATACCTTAGAACAGACATAAATTAGCATAAATCAAGAGTGACACCCGCTTGTTGTCAGTTTAAAAAGAATTTTAAACGACTAAATGAGGCATTTTCAGCTACAGGAAACAAACCCTCAGCTCACACACTCAATACAGAGATTGACCTTCCTGCTGTGGTGTTTTGAAGTGTTTCTGATGATATTATTGTGTTTCCAAATGGAATTAATCTGCTGTGACGCAGTGCCCTGAAAAGCCCAGCACCTTCACTGCCACTAGCTACAGATGGAGAATGGGAGACCAGTTCTTTCCGGGGCTCGTGGATGGAGGGAAGCACGGCCGGAGGAAGCAGGAACTTCCTCTCTCACTGGCAGAACCCTCGCTTCCCTTTTACAGTGTGTGATGAGCCAGCGGTGACGGCAGGGATTAATGTCAGGATTACCCTGCATCAGAGCGTCCCTGACACTCATCTCCACCCTATTGGCTTCCACGTCTACAAGGTCAGTCAGTCAGAAAGGCAGAATCATTATCTGTACAGTGTGGAACTTGGTCTTTTTGACTTTTTGAATAATTTCTAACAGGCTTTTATTTGGTTTGAAATTAGGCGTTAGATTTTTACATTTCTGGCTGTGAGTGGTTCAGATCAACGCTGCCATGAAAAAACTGACATACAACCATGTGGCGATGGAGCACATGAATCCTAGAAGAAGAGGACAAATATAAGGGATAAGAATCCAAGCCCCGCCCTCTGCACGTTGTTTACAGACAAACTAGCAGAGCTTCCTGAGAGCATTTGAAGATAGTGAGATGTTCTGTCTGCTGCATTTCCTTCAAAACACACAAATCTGTATATCAAGCAAAGCCCAGAACTAGTAGTTTTTGTTGTAGGACCAAACGACCTCCAACCACAACACACAAAAGATGTTCTTTAAGTCTGTCAGTATTTTCATTTGCAACAGAAAGTTTTTATTTAAGAAAGATAGAAAATTATTTGAAGGAAGGGCAAAAAACTAGAATTTGAACAAAAAGATCAACTTTATAGGGCTGCATGGTGGTGCAGTGGTTAGCACTGTGGCCTCACAGCAAGAAGGTTCTGGGTTCGAGTCCCGGCTCCAGCACGGGATCTTTCTGTGTGAGTCTCCATGTTCTCCCTGTTCCTGTGTGGGTTCTCTCTGGTACTCCAGCTTCCTCCCACAGTCCAAAGACATCAAGAGGGGACGAGGCTGATTGATACTCTAAATTGACCGTAGGTGTGGCTGTGAGTGTGAATGGTTGTTTGTCTCTATGTGTTGGTCCTGTGATGGACTGGTGACCTGTCCAGGGTGAACCCCACCTCTCGCCCGTAGGTGCTGGGATAGGCTCCAGCCCCCCCGCGACCCTTACTAGTAAGGAATAAGCGGAAGACGACAACAATTAACTTTATTACGAGTTCTCATTCACAATGAGAAAAAAAATTGTTAAATTGTCCCATGGATCAAAGGGTGGAGGCTGGGTCTGGACTGTTGATTAAAACTTTGTGTTGTTAATTAAAAAAAAAAAAAAAAAAAAGAGTTCCAGTTCAAGACCACACCCACTTCCAATGCGCTATCAGGAAACATATACAGAGACAGATAAAGATGACTCCCTACACCCGTGCTGCAGGCACATGAGGAGTCATCCACCACCACCATACACCATTTTCTTCTCATCCACCAGGACCAAAATAATCAGGAAACAAAACATTGTGCGTGTGTGTGTGTTGTACCTGCATCCAGGTATCAGAGGGGGAATCCAGTGAGATGTTACCCAGAGAGGATCCGGTGGCCAACTGCATCCCCCACTGCTACACTCAGGACGTCAGCCTGTCCTGCTGCCTCCCCCCTGGAGCTTACACCATAGTGCCCTCCACTTATCAGCCCGACTGCTCGGCAAACTTCACCCTGAGCCTGGCTCGCAAAATACACAGGTTGGGATCTTGTAATGATCACGTATGATGCAAGTATAAATATGCATTGCTAAGTATTATTATAATGGTAACATCTTCGATCATGTTGCGTCACTTTCAGGAAGGTTGTGAAAAGCCAAGAGATGCTGGGAAGAGTCATTCAAGAGGTTGGTTATCCAGAAGAACTTCACAATTAAAGATGCTAAACAGTCGGGTTAGCATCGGTTTGGTTGTTTATATCGATCCTAATTTAGCGCCACAGGGACGACGTATTTTGGTAGGCTAACTCTGAAGTTAGCATCGCCGTGGGTTCCCCTGTCCAAAACCTCTGTAGTGTTGTTTAGCTACTAGTAAGCTAGTAACCGCTGTTTTTAAGGTACTTCAAAGCTTTGAAATTAACGTGTGGTATTTACTGACAAATTTTATGATTTACAACAGATCCTTAAAATGTGTTAATCACACACCCTGTTTTACAGATAACTGGACGTTTGAGAACTCGTTCCTGCGCACCACTATACTAACTGTTGATCAAAGTCAATTATGGAATCGTCATTGATATTTTAAACACTGTTTTCCTGATAATTTATTGCTGAAACAGACACTTAAGTACCTGCTGGCTAGTTTATTCTGATCTTTTCAGTCTGTTCTTGTGGTCAGAAGATGGCAGCAGTGACTAATGCGTGTGTGTTGCTGTTTCTCTGGGCGGCAGGTCTCTCACGTCTCTGTGATGCAGAGCTAGCTCTCTGCTGCTGCTCCGTTGACGTCGGCTCACCTCCCTGTGTGTCTTGGCCCATGATGAAAGAACCAGAACTCCCATCATCATAGACTTGTGTGTGTGTGTGTGTGTGTGTGTGCGTGTGTGCGCGTGTGTGTCATGAGTTGCTGAGAAGGCAGGCTGGAAGAGAGTGGGAAAGTGTGTGTTGGGACTCGTAGAAACCCCTTTATCCTCAACCGCTGAGGCTCAGGACTGATGGGCAGCCACACACTCATCGGCGATTAGGACATCAGAGGTTGTCGGTGGGCTGGGCTGCTAATGAAGTATGACGGGACTGGCTGGTGTAAACAAACAGCCACCATTGAAGAGGGCCGCCGCTGCTGTTGCTCATTCACTCACTGATGCGCCTGCCGGAGCAGAACAAAGGGCCCTCTCATGAAGGTCCTTACAGAAGCACAGGGAGCAAGGGGCGATGGGATGGTCCCCGACTGCAGAGCAAACCAACCCCACCGCTCCGTGCCATAACATGCCGGAGCGCTACACCCATCCCTCAATCCCAGACGCTCTTGATGAATCGTGCAGTGTTTGTCTAGAATCTCATGGAACGTTCACACCCAAACCTGAGCACCACAGGATAGCAATATCTGTGGGTTAGCAAGGTAACCCCAGCAGTGCCATGATTCACATCGCCGTGGTAATTTATGCTGCATGAATCGAGATGTCATTTTCTGAGAGAACTGATTTTTCATGGTATAATCTGTTATCCTGAACTTGTTCCAGAGCAGGTAACATGTGCAGCAGCGTTACCATTGTTATATAACCCATAGAAACGTGAACAACCTAGTGACACCAGGGGAAAAAAAAACCTTGGGGTTGAACCTGCAGTTACCTCGCCGACTAACAAGTCCCTGCACTGAATGAAGTTGATAACCGTGTCGTGTCAGCGCAGGCACATTTGCAGTTGTTAGGGTTTGTCAAACCAGTTTGTCAAAACTCTTAGTATGTTGAACTGGTTTCGCAGCGTAGGCCCCAGCTCCCTTTTCTGTCCCCCCTCAGACCCTGGCTCTGCTCGGACCTGAACAGAGCCACTGTTTGAAGTGGCCGCAAGAGCAGATGACAAGCGGAGGGATGGAGGACATGAAACAAGGGATGCGGCACATCAGAGGTGGCCAAAGTGTATGAAGAGGCCGCCAGACTATTTTGCGGAGACTGTGCGTGCGTGCGTGTGTGTATGTGTGCATTACACATCTATGTGTGTATCTGATTAGCGCCTCTGTGAGTGGGTCATTGGGTGGGTGGGTATTAATGTAAAGAGGTTTTAATTGAGTTTCCAGAGTGGCTCTGTAATGTGTATATGAAAGTCATGTGGGTAACGGGATAAATAAAACAATAGAAAAAAGTTGTTAATGTGTCTCTGGAAAACTCTGAGACGTTGTTCCACATCTTAAATAGGTGCTTAAAGAATTTTGTCATTTCTGGTTTGAGAGCAGGACGAAAACATGAGATGGCAGTTGAGACTCCCTTGATATCTTTGTTCTACTGTGACATTTCAGAGTTTGTTATCAGATCAAAGAGACAAATTTGAGTCCAATCGGATTGAAGTAAGAACCTCTAACATCAGAGGCAAAACTCTGAGACAAGTCTGTTAAAGTAATAACCCTAAAACCAAAGTCGTGGAAAAAAATGCCCCAAGATCAAAGTTAGCGATTAAAAAAAAAACAGGAGCCCCAAGATCAAAGTGAGACAGCAGAGATCAATGTCAGAGATGAAAGTAAAAACCAAAACCAAATTTTGAACTCTTGAGAGTAGTCAGAGATCAAGCAAACATCAAATTCAGATCTCTAAATCAGAGACGAATCTGAGGATTTGTGACATCAGCCCCCCAAATTCAATCACCTGCTATCAACTGGTCTCCGCAGCACCGGACACCATGTGCGGACTGAAGGGTCCAGCGTCATCAGTGGGCTTTGGCAGTGCACAATCATAACACAGTGAATTTTCTTGCGCTCAGAACTCTTTAACTTTAACCTGGGCAGGGTCGCCTATTGCTCTGCTCCTTAAACACACGTCAACTTGGAACACTTGAACCTGTTGTTCGAGCAACACCGAACCACCTATTAACCTAAAAGTGAAATCTTAAGTGAATCGAGTTCGTAATTGTTCTTTTAGTGAAAAGACCGCAAAACTGTCACCATGAGCAAAGAGGCCCAACAACCAAGCGGCGTGCGCGTTCCCGACACTACGATACGCGCCTCCGTGCCTGGCTGCGGAATTCAGGACAGGAGGCTGTGGTCGGACTCCGAAAGGCTTGCACCCAGAAAATAATGAACAACAAATTTGACGCGTGAGTAGTAAAGGGTTTCTGTGCAATTACTACGTGAGAGAGGAGAGGGGGGTCCCAGTTGGGTTGTAAATTGACAGGGAAGCGAAACGTTCATGTACCCTGTTGCGTTTAAAATGAGAGGTGTGTCAGTAAAATGCATGGTCCTGCATGCGCGCTGCGCCTATAAACCCACACGGGGGACAAGTCCGCGTACACGAATGCGTTTTTGAAGGAGCGAAACAGCAACAGAAAGAAACTCACGTAGTATTTCAGGAAATTAGCTGTGTTGTTAGCTTTAGCTCATCCGGGCGGAACTCAACTAGGCCCCGCATCCACGGCGTGGTAGTAGTTTAGTGGCGGGGGAAAGTGCGTACAAGCTCGGCTTAAACTCCACTCCCACGCCCGCTAAACATGGGTACATAGTTTCTAATGTGCCGAAGGCTACTAACGTTCAGGCCACTCGCTGCAGGTGTGCACTTAAACATCGTCCAACTCAAACTAACGCACTGTGATAAAATAGTGCTCCAGTGATACTTTTGGAAGAAATTTTCTTGATGGAATTTTAAAAAAATGGCAACTTACACGCCTGGAAAGGTTTTTAAGAAACAAGATTGCGGAAAAGTCATGAGAAGTGTATTCCTAAAGATTGATATTAAAGTATTATCTCATTTGGCTAGTATTGATTTACTGTTATATATATTAATGTTTTGTAAAACCCACGTAGCTCACAGCTAATTTCAGTAAAATATATGCTAAAATCTGACTTGATGTCTCTGTTCATTAAATTTCTCTGAAAGTTTTTCACAAATGCATGAATAAGTGATGGATATTTTTCACTGAAAATGTTTTTGAACCTTAAAACACTTTTGATGCTACAAGTTTATGAAATGTAGCGAAGGGTAATATCAAGTTAATATCAAACACTGTTGGATAATCCTGCATGTATTGTCATGCTTCCAAAAACAGGAAGAGCTCCTGTCATGCTTTGCCACATTTTAATTTAGTGTTTCCTGTTAGCACAGCTTGCACATCAAATTGGAACGCGCCACACTCACAAACTCACCTATTCTTGGCCAGGTAGAGCCGGATTGGCCACACATGTGAAAAAATACAGAAACACTAGGAGGATGTGGTCCCCCCTGCGTGGGTGGAGCCAAGAGAGTGTAAAAGACTGTGTGACCCGGACATCAGGGCTTCTTCTACTCCATCCTTAAGGTGATTAGACTGAAGTCTCAGTGCCGACTCTGTATCTCCTCTCTTTGTGCCAAAATAAATGTTACTGGACTTGAGAAGTTGCTGTGTATTCTGTTCACCTTTCCACTTAGGTATAATGATCCTGGGCAGAAGGAGAGACAATAATTCCTCCTTCGACAACACACAAGTAATAATATAGCATCAAAATAATACATTTGCACTCCTCATTAAGACAAACGGGCGTACAACAATTGATGACGATTTAATGAATGGCGGGGCTGTTGTGTTGCGACCGATTCTGCTCTAATTTAAACACAAGTGGGTGAATTGTTTGTTTCCATCAAATCCAGTCTGAAAGATGATGACAGTGGAGATCACGAGCAGGACCAAGGCTCACCGAAAGACGGTGAGAAGGAAAAAATTGAAGATGAAGACAAGGAACAGAACTCCTCCAAGAAGAAGGTGAGCCTGCAGTGTCAAAGTAGTGTTTTTTTTTTAAGTGCGTCCTTGAATGTAAAGATATGAGTGTGTCAGCTTTCCTCTGGTTTGTAGATGGTGGTGCCGGGGGCAGGAGAGCACCCTCTCCAATACAACTACACCTTCTGGTACTCCAGACGGACTCCAGGGAGACCAGCCAGCACCCAGAGCTACGAACAGAACATCAAACAGATCGGCAGCTTCGCCTCGGTCAGTCACTTCTGGGATTAGTTTTATCCTCTCGGCCCACATCGACGAATGAAAGTGTCTGCTGACTCCCTCCACAGCCATTGATTGGGATTTCCTCTCCTTCCCCAGGTGGAGCAGTTCTGGCGTTTCTATAGTCACATGATCAGGCCAGGTGACTTAACCGGACATAGTGACTTCCATCTCTTCAAGGAAGGCATTAAACCAATGTGGGAGGTGGGTACTTGTTGGAGAAGGATGATTTCGCTCTGTTGAATCTGGTTGATTTTTGTATTTTTTTCTTAATGTGCTGTGTTCAGGATGATGCCAATAAGATGGGTGGGAAGTGGATCATCCGGCTGAGGAAAGGTCTGGCGTCTCGGTGCTGGGAGAACTTGATCCTGGCCATGCTTGGGGAACAGTTCATGGTTGGGGAGGAGATCTGCGGGGCTGTCGTATCAGTACGCTTCCAGGTACTAAAACACCTGATTATCATTTCCTTGTGCGCCTCCTCCTTCAGTACACTTAGACGTGCTCCCTCTGGTTCTCATCCGCAGGAGGACATCATCTCCATCTGGAACAAAACCGCGAGTGACCAGGCGACAACGGCCCGCATCAGAGACACACTGCGTCGCGTTCTCAACCTGCCTCCCAACACCATCATGGAGTACAAGACACACACAGACAGCATTAAGTATGTATGTCTCCTCCGTTTTTTTAATTCCTCTCACACAAACACGACGCAATGCATGCTCACTAAGCTGATATTCTCTCACCCATGATACGTTAGTGATGCAGCCACAGGTATAATCCTATCAAACCCTGCTTATGTATCGCACAGCTACCAACTGGCTCATTAATGGATCCAACTGTTCAATCACTTGCGACAAATGGCTAATATCTCTTTGTTGCAGCCTCTTAAATGCAATGCACTGTTTTTCTCTGCTCTATTGAACTTGAAATATTTTGAATCCGAGGATGTTTCTTAAAATAGCTAAGAAGTGTTGCTGCTATGATAAGGGGACACAGCCTGTTCTGTTTTATTTTTTCACGGGTTCATGAGTTTTAAGAAGCAAAAGTGAAATATAAGAGAATAGTAAGAAGTACATTTTGATGCAGATGTGAACATTTTCAGTGAAGGAAACATGCCATGCTTTTTCTGGGAGGTGTATGCTTACTTGTGATCCTCCTTAGAGCCGGACGAGACCAGAGATAACCTTCTCTCCTCTGAGACCTGCTGACCGCTAGTTAGCTTAGCATATGAATGGTCATGGATGGGAAGTTTTAACTCCATCAGAAGTCCAAAACAGCCTTTGCCTGCATTGACATAATTTGTGTCGTGTGTAGTATCAGTTATTTCTCACAAACTTAAGATCTTGTGATTTTATAATCAAAGACATAGCCAGAACTACTTTCCAGACTCTGTGCAGTGATTTCACGCAGCATCTCAAAAACCCCTTTGTAAATTTGGCCAACAAAACCAAACATTAGTTGATAGCTTGAAGGGGGACTGCTGCTGGGAATCGTGACTTACTTTGTATGAGAGGATGAGGAGGATTAGTTCTGGACAAACCACGATCCTGATCTATTTGATGACAGAGTTATGCTAACAGTTCACATCCATAAATATTTATTGTGCTAAGCTCACTAGCAGCCAGCTTCCTAATGCACACATGCAGGAGAGATGAGTATCTGTCTTCTTGTCTGACTCTGGGGAGGATGATACATTTCTGAAAAAGTTGGTGTGTCTGTAGTCCAGGTTTGGTCTTTGTGGTGAATGGAGACCGTGGGGAATGTCTGTTAGAAGGGTCTATAAGCACTTGTCTATATTACTGTGAATGAGCTGCCCTCTGTTTGCAGAGCCTGGGAAGACTTCCATGGTCTGGTGAATGCTAGCGGCGGACGTTAGCTCCTGGCTCGACAAACCTCTGCAAGGGTAGGAACTGCTTTTGTTTGCTAGCTAAATTGCTGGCACAGTTTCTAATTTATTCCTGCGACATCGTGTTCTTGTGTGCTGCACAGGTGTGTGTATATGTTCAACGGGATGACGAGTCCAGGGAAGGATGTCTCAGCGTGGATTGGCACTGTGTAATTTGAAGACAGAGCGACGGTCAGGAACAGAGACGAGAAGACCATTCCTTCTTTGCTTCAGCTTGGAAATGAACCCATTCAGCTGAACGCTGAACCGAGCCGAAGAGAAAAATCTGCGTTCTTTTAATCAACCAGACGGAAGCCTCAGATTTAGCTTTTTTTGTTTTCCTTCCTTTTTTTTAGTTGCAAGTTGTAACGTTGAACTTGCCACCAGAGGGAAGCCACCTGACTGGTGTTGGCCGATTTGGTCAAAAGCTGTTGACAAAGTGACAAACTACATCCAAACCAAATCTTGACCTGAATTTTATTGTTCAATACGACATCACACTTCCTTCTGTTTACTCTTTTATTGGGACTCAGACAGGGTTGCAGGTAGACATTATTTTATTACTGTGCTGTATTTTAACAACATTTCCTCTGGTCATTTTGAACTAGAATTTCTACTATTATTGTGTATAATATATTTGTAAATACAGTCCATCTCAAAGATCAGTGAATTGAATCAACAAAGATTCTCCATCTTTGACCTGGAATCAGAATCCCAAAAGAGGAGGACCATCATGTGTTGGGCAGAAGGTTGTATAGCCCGCCATCTTATGAATGGACTGCCAAGCTGCCTAAATCACTGTGCCTGGCCTCGAGCCTGACCCGAACCAGGTTTCCCTACTGTCAGTTTTGTCTCTAACCCTCCCGTCAATGAATCTGAGGGACGGGCTTTGTTTTAATGCCCCCAAGATCAATGTGTAAGGTCTGAAACACTGGCCTTCACTATACCCCCATTTTGTAGTGGAAGAAATGAAGCTGGGCCCAGGATCGGGGTGTGTTACAGTTTTTAATCAACGCCTTGGGAGTGTTTTCTTTTCGTTTGAACCATTCAGTAAAGCGCCTATAGTTTGTTGAAAAACTGTAACGCTGCCCTCTATGGTGGTGTGATGATGTGTGCAGGTGTGTGTCAACAGTCAAGAAGCACTATTGGATGAACACCTGATGGATTATAGCAATAAATGTCGAATATGCATCTGCTGCTAAACTGTTTCAGCGTCACTTTTTTGAAGAAACAAAGCGGATAATGGAGCTGAACGACATTCAGGTTCCACTTCGCTCTGCCACGCTCGCCTGCTGTCGCCCTGTCGTGGCCTTTTCACTCTCACTCATTAGATTTATCCACAGATGCAGATGACATAGATACTTGTGTTTTTATATGGCTCCTTTATATCCACAGCCCTAGACAAACAGCCTGGGTCTGAGATGGCAGTCATAAAAACTGAGATCAAAGCCAGCGATTGATGTCAAGAAATTGTTGCAGGAGGGTTTGTTTTTGTCATCACCAACCGATGTCCCTGCCCTTAATAAGTGGCATCATTGGGGCTAAAGGGGTGGGCATGGACTAGCATGTAGTAAATCAGAGAACAAAGTTGGCTAAATTAAGAGACGAGAGGTTTTGTATCGTCACAATTGATCAATAACAGGCCTTGCACAAGTCATGAAAATGCAGCCATTCGAGCAAGTGATATTCTGGACCCAGGAATGAAAGTGTGACAACAAAGTATAATGTGGTCATTCTGGAGCTCTTTAGTTTTACACTACATAGATATTTTTATTCAAGTTCGTTCTACTGCTTGGTCATCAGCTACTCAGTTATAATGACAGATGCATGTGTCCGCCGTAGGAGTGACGCTCCGCTGTAGTGTAGCTCACTCGCTCGTCATGAATCAGCTCATCTCAAAGAACATGTGATTCTGGAAAGAGAAAATGAGAAGAGATTATAATTACATCATCACAAACTTCCCTATAACTGTGAAAAACAGTTGCTCACCAGTAAGAATGTGGCTGCTAGAAGCAACAGTTTCATCTGTGATTCCATACCCAGTGGCACTAAGGGATCGAAATATTTGCGTATAAGATTTATTTATTTATTTTCTTAATGAGGCCTTCATTAGTGAAATAAATATCTCAACTCACCCTCCAGGCCAAAATATTCATGGTCCATGTTCCGTTCGTCATTGAAGCCTGGCCATTTCTTCCATATCGTGCCAATGTTCTCACCAATATTGGAGATGATCTGATGCATAGTTAAAAACCAAGAACTACCAAACATGTCTGGTAATACGGTTATATAGACCTATGTTGTGTGAATAAGACCTGGAACTGCTGGTTGGAGAGGCAGCGACACGGGCAGCAGGAGCCCTGGATCCTGACGCTGGCAGCTCCCTCAGAGTCCGTCACTTCAAGCAGAGGAGTGAACATGCTCCACCTGGACAGACGCACAGACGCTTAACCCATCTCCTTACGTAATCATGCAATAAGCAAACTGGCAGCCACTTCCCTCGGTGGCGCAGCGCGGCCTTGATGCTTGGTTGATCACATTTTCAGCTGTCATGGTTCTGCAGTACCAACGCCATTGTTTGCTTGGTGTCAGAAGAGTTCAAATTGGGGCAGGCTTTATTCAGCACCACTGAGAGAATATTTAGACCAAGTAGATTACTTGGCATTGGAACCTCAGCCAGTTATGTCTTAATTAGACACTTCTGGAAAACTCTAAATCTGACACACAACAGCACCCCTGCTAGCCCCGGAGTCGGATTTAGGCCAGATGAAGCAGGGGAATATTTGGGTGCTGTTATTCCTCCCATTAGGCAACATTCCCATTAAGAAAGAGGCTGCATTCCTTCCCTCTGATGCCGGTTCAGTGCTGTCTCTGTGGCTCCGTGTAAACAGCTGTTTTGTGCATTAACTCTTTCCAGGTTTAGACCACGCTGGAGTTAAGTGGGGCTCACTGCTATTTACAGACGGGACCCGGCATCTCCGCGAGCTCAGGCTGGCCAGCGGCAGGACTGACATGGAAAAATGCCTCACATGACAACTTCAGTTCGCCAGTGTCAAGTTTGCACAGCTGGTGCACCATTCGGTTGAAAGGACTGGAAGGGTTAATAGGTGCTTTTACTTTAGTAGACAGATGAAGGTCTGTTAATTTGAGCTTCGCAAATGAGATTCTGTTCCCCTCCAACTGTCCCCACAATCTAGTGCTCAATACTCATTTTTACACGTGTGATATACATGTGAGTCAGTGGCCTCTTTCTTGTTTCCTTGCCCTCTACTCTTTTTCTTTTTTAAAGATTTTTTTTCAGTCTTTTTATTAGATAGTTTATCGTGAAGAAACGACAAAAGGTTGGGGGGGGGGGATGACACGCAGAGCCAAAAATTGATGGCTGGTTCTCTGCGCAGTCTTGGCCCGCATGGTATGCGCTTAACCGATGCGCCACCGGGGTGCCCCCTGGCCCCCTACTCTTGACAATCAAGATTGGACCACACCCAGCTAAAACTGTGCCTTCATTGTTATCTCTGCTACACACCTGTTCACGGTCATGATGCTACCACAAAGAGAAAAACCTTGAAAGGAAGTCCTCTCTGCAGCAGTGCCTTACTAACCAGGTAAAGACGATGCCAGCCTTATTCTGTTTAGCGTGGTGCAGATTAATAGAGTGGATCAATCACAGTTGATTTTGCATCTGACTTTGAAGCAGGCCTGTCTTTTTACCCTGTTAAGATATAGATAAGCGTGTTTTACATAAACGTGGAAAGCACAGACGGACAAATACTTGTAGACTGTAAAAAAAATGGGGATTGTTTTACTTTCTGGTCCTAAAAAGTGATGGCGACATTGAAATGTCATTTGCCTGCATTCTTCTGAATGGCCAGCAGGGGTTGATGCCTTTGGTTGATTTATTTCTTCAGTCTACATTTCCTGATGATCTCATTTTGTCTGTCACTAGTTTAGAGTTTTTTGGGTTTTTTTTTTACTTATGATCCCATTTAGAGTTTAATCAGGGATGGGCAGGGTATGGGTGAGGGGGTGTGGCTAAGTTGAGATCTATAAAGTGCTGCCACGACGGAGGTGCTCCACCACCTTCGTGTCCAAATGGTCACCTATGCTTGAAAAAAAAATCTGCCATTTTGACAGAAAGATTATTGAAAGACTTGTTTCAGGGCCTCTAACCGCTGCTTAAGTTGGTATCAAAAATATTAAGGGACAGGACTTACTCATCTTTGAGTCTTTTAAGGGAACTGGAACTTCAGAAATAACTTGTTTCCATAGATCTTCTTTATTTATGACGCAAAAACACAATAAATATCTTGCCACAGCTCGTGGAGGATGAACGTCTGATTACAGTTGTGCTCAGACTGTGACTCTTGCCTGTGCTGCCACTTTTCATCAGAATGTGGCTTAATAGAACTGTCACAATTAACTCGAGTAATTATCTCTCTATAGTAAGATTATATGTTGCATGAAACATCACTAAGAACAATTGAAGTAGATCTATTGGGGGGTTGGGGGGGTTCCTACCTTTGGCATACAGTGCCTATAAGTTGTTTTTGAGGTGTATAGGCCCTCAGCTCCATCAGGCAGCAACCAAAGCAGCAGGCATCCACCCTTAGCGGCCTTTCAAAATAAAACACCTGGTGGCCGTGGCAGTCGAACCCCTGCAAGGAGTAAGCCCGAGCTGGACCACAGCACTGGAGGCACAGACACGAACTCTCTGACAGGAAGGACAGATTATTGAGATGAGATGACCGAACACGGGGGCGCTGGGTGATCTCAGCTCAGAGTACTACCTTCCACAGCCACGAACAACTGGGACCTGCTGGCTCCTGTAGCGATGCTGTAGATCCTTTGGGGAACACACTGGGGACCTACGATCAGTATTCACTCACTTGAGGTGAACGGAGTGATGAACTGCGCACAGATAAAACACCAACCGAACATTCCTACTGACCTTGCAGCTCTGGTCTAGCAGTGATATGAATCTGACTGACTGGATCCAACACACCCAAAAATACTTGTCGCTCCTCCGTCCCAGTCCTCAGTTTTCCTGGCAACTGCATGTTCGCCATCACCGGAGCCAAGCCTGATTCCCAGTCAGGGGGTGTTTCATGGTCTCTGGGTCCAGGTGAGCGAGAGTGGCACTCACAGGAAGGATCACACCTGTTCTGGAAAGCTCTGAAGATCATGCGGATGTGCTTCTCTCGCTCCAGTTGACCAAAGGGAAGAGGCTGATGGGTCACCACAGACATGGTGTAAAACTACAGATGCAAAAAGGATATAGAGCTGAGAAGTGCACTTACAATATATAATAATAAATAATTTAGTGATGTAAATGAGTACTGCGGCAGGTACACGCACGTCTTGGAAAACCATCAGCCTGAGTGAAAGAGGTGAAATGCACGACTACAATAATAGAAGCTTGCTATGCTGGGTATTTCCTGAATATCATATACGCAGACATGTTTCAAGATTTTCAGCAACACCGTGTTTTCTTCATCATGAGGAAATGTTTATCGGAAGCTGGTGGACAAGACCAGTGTTTGTGACCCATGAGTACTAAGCCATGTCACATGATGCCCAACTCAACATTGATTCAACCCTCTGTGGCTGCTGTATTCTAACAGCGCTGGAAGAAGTACACGGACAGAAGTTCATGTAGAAATACCCAGGTTTTATAGTACTTGATAATGACTTATATTGCAAAGGAAAAGTACATATTGTACTGGATCCTCTACATGATTCTAGTGATGGGAGCGTTCAGTAATGGAGTGCTGTGTGTTCCAGTGCTACTGCTCTACTCATGTACTCTTGGTGTGCAGGATTGTTGTTGTTGTCAGGCCTCAAGCTTGAAAGTTCATCATCTTCATCATGTTTTGCTTCATCATGCTTGTATGCAAAGTTTTTCTCTATTAAGGTAACAAATCAAGAATACGTTGTGGAGTAAAAGTAAGTCCCCTGAAATGCTAATATTTATGTAAAGTACAGATACTTGACATTGCGCTAAATACGCTACCTGGGTAAAAATATGTACTACTGCTACTGCTGGATTTGAATAATTCTTATTATGCTCAGAGGTAAAACTGAGATAATCACTAGCTGCATCCTCTGACTCCTACGAAATCAATCAGGGACCTGGCAAGATTTCATTTTTACCCTCGTTAACATCTTAGAATGCAAACTGACATTCTGGAGTTGGGTTCAACACTGTTCATGAAGTAACCGCTCGTCATGACGATAGACTGTAATTCATCTGTAAGGCACATTAACCGTTAACATTAACATAACATTAACATTTACCACTACAAGTGGACCTGCAACATTTCGTCTCATACAATGTTACGCAACGGAACCCAAAGATGTAAGAAAGTGTTATAAAGTGTTAAAGGCTCCCTCTTACCTTCTGTGGTCGACCTCCAGGCATGCACACACCGAGGTAATGTAACTGGGATGGAGGAGACCAGTTAAACCTTCATGTGTTGTCATGATCAGGGGGTTGAAACACCACCCTCTGTGTGTGTGTGTGTGTGTGTGTGTGTGTGTGTGTGTGTGTGAATATTCACGTAGTAGTGTTTGGCTTTGTGAATGTGAGTGTGTGTCTGGAGATCTCACTCCTGTTCCTGGCACTGCCCCCCCTCCCGGACTCTGTTGCCATCTCAACCAGCCGGATCTGCCTTTTGTTGGGGTAGAAAGGCACCACTCAGCCATGTAATTGAAATCCTGCTTCCAGAGGTGGGGTGTACCAGGCCTGTGGTGGGAGTGCTGGGGGGGGGGGGGGGGTAAAGGGTTGTCCGTGCTCTCTATTTCATTTTTTTTTTCGAGCATTAAACGCAACACTGAGACATTTCTGAGACGGTCAGTTACACAGTAGTTGTTTTATTGATAAACGCAATCATTCAGAAAATTTGGCTGTAAATCACAATCAATCAAACGTTATCACAGACTCTGGGTCCAGATAAAGGATATTACAGCACAATTATACATACAAAAAAAGGTACAAATAAAAAGAATATACAATACAAAAGGCGTCTATGCCAGTTTCTCCACTGGTGAGACCTTTGGCGTGTAGAACTGAACCTTGTGTTTGGAAAACTCCATATTATTTCATTTTTGGAGCCCATAGGCCACCAAATGAACCGATTTCTTTCGGCCTTCATTTCTGTGCTTCGATTAACAAGCACTAGCATGTTGGTTGTTTGCGGTTGTAAGCGTGAATGAGCAGCTGAACAGGAGGAACTTTTTGGGAAAATTTCAGCTCAAATCAAAGGTGCTCAATAGTTTGTAAACGGATGGATTTTAGGGTGGTTTTGTTGCTGTAGCTGTTGTGAGCTAGCAGTTGCAAGTAGCTACATGCTAAATATAGGTGGCTGGTTCTTTCTGCATTTACTAATCACTAAAAATGATTCAGAAGGAAGAAAACATCTCCATGAGCGCTCTCTCTCTCTCCCTCTCTCTCTCTCCCTCTGTCTCTCTCTCTCTCATTTTTAAGGTGTTACTCTGTAGCATCAACCACTGTACAACCTCCAGCAACAGTTGAGTGTGCATCACCCATGGGATCTTTTAGCACCTTAAAAATGCACGTGTGACTCGTGGTGCATGGACCCCCATCAGACATCGTCAAGCTGCATCTTCTCCTCTGTGTCCTTGAGATCACGGACAGACACGAGCCGTCAGATTTCTGGTGACTTCCCCATGGTTCCCCCCATCAACTCATACTCCGTTCTCTGTTAGAACTTCTGTGAGATTGTTGATCTCTGGGAGGTACTTCTTGGGATCCCCAAGGAAAGGTGAGGAGGGAGGCTGGTTGAAATGGCCCATCAGGAAGATCCCGATTGTTCCAATAAAGAAAACTAGAGCCATGACAATGAAGCAGACCCGGTCAATCACCCGGGCCACCAGGAACCACTCTTCGTTCTCCTGGATTGGAGGAAGAATCTCACATGACCACTGACAGCTGATGGTGTGTTTCTAATGAAGTGAAACTGAGATGCAGAACTCACATTTTGGAAGATGTTCTGTTGCCGTGCAGTTTCAGCGATGTGCTTACACGAGGCCACACACTGCTTGAGCTCCGGGGCCGCCTTCGCCAGACTTACACCGAGCTGCTCAGCTGTGCCCCCCTCCAGCCCCTCGTCTGTCAGTGCAGAGCAAACCAGATATCCATAAGGGGGACATGTTCTCTAAGTGGTTGTGTGGAAAACATAGGTTTTTTTTTTTAAGTGAGCAAGAGTTCAAGTTTATCTTTATTGGAAAGAACAGTTCTTAAGTGGGGCCAATGAGACTATAGAGTTATACTGTTTTATTTGACATGTTAATAGGTCCAGTTACCTCTTTATTCCATTTCTATTGTTTTAGGCCTGAAATGCACATGTTGCCTGGATTGTTCAGTTACTACATCAATCTTAAAACCAAAGTGGGATTTATTATTTTCTGTCTGTGTGCAAAAAAATGCAGGGAGTTGGCAGGGGGTTGGGAGCACCTGCTGGATTATTCTGGGGGTTTGGGGGTTGAGAACCACTGCTCTAATTGCTCTGCATTTATTAAAACTCAAATACTTACGAAACTTCTCCAAAACTGATGTCATCAGTCTGTTTCTGTCTTTGAGTCTGGTGAACATGAGCTCAGTCCGAGCTGTTTTCATGGCATATTCTTCTGCTTTGGTGATGAGGGTCACAGAGCTGCGGCGGCGTTGGCAGGGCACCAGAAACACACCGTTGCTGTCAGTGACGTGAGTTTCTAATGTGTCTTCATTTGGTGTCCAAGGACGCATCTGCATCCTCAGCATACGTGGAAGGATGTTCAGAAGGATCTGATGGTGATGGAGGTGGTCAGTTGATGCGATCAAAAACTGCACTCATAAACTGGTGTTTTGAGCTCATGGAGACGTATTTTCAGAAAGGGCCGGCTATATTTAGCATGATGCTAATGACAACTGATGGCTAACAACAACTACCACAACAGAACTAAAGCAAAACTGCCCAAAAACGTCTGTTTACAAACTCACAAGGGCATCAGATGATACAACCAACATCTTCCTTATCCACGCATATGCACAGTAACATACACACACTTTGATTTGAGCCAAAAACAAACTATAACACCTCTTGTTTGGCGCTTGTTCACAGTAGTGCTTAGTGCAACCAGCTAGCGCAATCAACTGAACCAACTCATCCAAGATAGCGATGAAATAAGTTAGAGTTTGTGAGTGGCTGGGAAAGAAATCTGGACCACGTGGGACAATGTGCTCCAGTTTTTGTTGAGTGAGTTCAGTTTTGCAGTTGTTGTGCTGTTATTAGCCATCGGCTCCATTAGCTCCAGCTAAATAAATGCGGCTGGCTCTTTCTGCATCTTGGGATGATGTATTCCTTTAGTAACGGAAGAAGAGTGATGGTCTAGCCGGAGCCGCACCTTTCTCACTTTGTTTGACATCACGTGAGTGTTGGGAGTTCTCAGGGACACGTTTAGGACTATGACGCAGTTCATCACAACCATGGTGGTCACTGACATCACAAACATCAGATACCTGCAGGCAAGGGTCAACTGTGTTATATAACTTGAAAGACCTGTGAATCCGAATTTTTCAAGTTACACACATGGACTAACTTTCCAATCAGAGGCACCGCCTTCGATGTCTCTGGAACCTTCTTAGCGATGAGGAAGAGGAAGACAGTCTGGCCCAGAAGAGTGGCAATAGACATGGTGCACTTCTGACCACCGGCTGCAAAATAATATTCAACCAGAAACGAACCTGTGAAGCTAGATGTCAGTCTAAGACAGGCATTTTTTTTCTCCACTCTTTCTGGGGATATTTTGTGTTGTAAAAAAGAGGGAAGGAAAGTAAAAAGACCTTTGGCAGGTAAGTAGTAGACAAGCAGGCCGAGGGAGGAGAAGAGCACGCAGGGAGCGATGATGTTGATGATGTAGAAGAGCGGCTTTCTCTGGATGATGAGGAAGAAGACCACCTCTTGGTAATCCAGTTCATCCTTGGTGTACTGAGTGTTGATCACCTTCTTGGCTGGCCTGTGTTTGATCACCCACTCTCCATTCTCTAGCAACAACAACATTTATTATCTCACTGTTTTTAGAAGAAAAAAAAATGGACATTTAACCTCACATTAGATGACACCTGTGAAAGCCTCGGGGTCAATATCCACCCACTCCAGAGTGCGGTTGTCCTCCTCTGTGAGAACAAGTTCAATCTCGTTGGCACTGTACGTCTGGGAGCTGCACACAAGTAGAAGAGTGATCGTCTGTCACCGGCGAAAACAAAACCATTTATTCCTCTTTACAAGACAGCAAGGTGAAAGGGAGCATGAATGGGACTATTGTTCCTGCCCTGAACACTGCACTTCTCTTTAAACACAAAGGAAGCTGATGTGTGAACGTGCAGGGCTGCAGGATTTTCTAAACACTAAAACTCGGTCTCACATCTATGTTTTTCGATTAGTTACAATTTCGTAAAATTTTGCGTATGAACTCCTCAGGTCATCGAAATGGAAAAATTGCCTGAAAAATAAACCAATGATGTGACGCGGCAATGTGAATAAAGTTACTGACTATAAATCAATAGGAAATTAGCCGTTGACATCATTGTGCGTGTTGGTTGACATGACAACACATTCATAGATGATGTATATTTCACTACAGAAGGAATTCACAAGTAGCATCTCCGTCGAAAAAGACCCTTCTACGTTAAATGTGTTTTATGAAGTATAGTTCAAGTTTATTTATTGAGAGTACTGTATATAGTAAGTACACTAATATCAACACAAGTGAAGAAATGAATTTGTAAGTGTACAATTTCAGTACTGCTTGAGAAGAAATCTGACTGCTTTTGTTTAAAAAATATACCTGATGTGTAGTATTTACATAAGAGTAGTAAATTATGAGTACACAAGTTTACCTCAAAGTATTATTTTGTAAAGTATCGTGTGAACTACACAATAAGTGGATATGTAGGTACTAATAATGTGCTTTGAGTACATTTTTTACCTTCGTAATACGTATACTGATTTTAGCCTAATTTCTTTACTGAAGCAACTTCTAGCATGATAATCTTTATACTGCAAGCGTACTTCAAATTTTTGGATACAAAAACACTTCGCAATACAGGCAAGAATACTTGATTTTACTTTTCTTGAATAGATTGGATCAAAAGTAGAGGTATGGGCCAAATATACTTAGACTTCCCAAGTGAGTATCAGCCAGCTTAACTTCAATTTAGTTTTGTTTAGTATGACTCTGACATTTAATTAAAAAAAAAGACTGTAAAAATACTTTCTTGTTTTTTTTAAGTTTAAAAATTATACTAACAGCACATTTGGATGAATTCAATTTAGCTTATACATCAGATTCTACATCAAAAATGTCAATGTCAGTTTTTTGTTTGAAATACATAGAATTGTCTGTCAGAAGGTGAAGGCAAAATTTTCTTCGAAATACATCACATTGTCTTCAATATAAGTCACTCACTGAGTTGCTATTTGTCTTATATTGAGTGTGGAAAAAGCTAATTTGACTCTTGAAAAAAAAAATACATACAGTTGAGTTTTGTGGGGGGGGGGGGTTGTTTTTTTTGGGGGGGGGGGGGTGCAGCCACTCCTCCAACCCCAACAGCTGAGTTCTACTCACCGGAACACCATGGAACAGTTCTGCCAGTCGAAGGGGAAATAGTTGACCGTGATGGCACAAGCGCTGCGGTAGATGGCAGGAGGCAGCCAGTACACACAACCGTTAGGAGACACCAACGCGTTGCAGTAGAGCGCCACCTCAAACTGGCCGTCAACACTGTGCACGGGTCAGAACAGAGGGAGGCACACACACACACACACACACACACACACATTGTTGGACTGTGTACAAAGTGTGCTTACTGTGTGTATACAAAGCACAGCTGCAAAACAACCTGGGTTCAAGAGTAATGTGGCATCTGGCGTCACTCGGAGGGTCCACTGGCCTGCATGAATCTACTCTAGAACACAAAGTGTGAGTCCTTCTGAACTGAGAGGTTAAAAAAGTTACTTTAAATACACTATTTTTTACTCTTTTCATTTCATTTTGTCTCCGTTTAGCTTACAGTGACCTTTTGAACTCTGCATAGACATACACAGCCTTTAGTGTCACACATGATAATCTATACAGCTTCTTTTTGACAAGCCCCCTTTTTCTCTCTGCATGTGCAGATGTTTCACTCTATTTTACTCATCTGCTGCGAAGAAAACGTTTTTTTTTCTGGCACTTGTGAGCTGGTTGTGAACACAGCAGTGGCAGAGTCATCTTCTAAACCAGAAGTGTCAAACTCTCCGCTTGAGTGAAAATGATGGGCACATCTGGCGCACAGCGGCATGTTATATTTTGCTATAGAGAGACACGAATCGAACCAAGTCAGGAAAAAAATCATCTACCCGATGGTATCAGTCTGAGACCCCTGCTTAAAGCTACCGTAGGACACTTTTGTCTCCATCTTCTGGCACTTATGGCAGTTATCATAAACTCTTATGCTGATGTCCTCAGCTCAGTGGCAGCCTGCCCCGTCGTTACTGTTGCAGCTGTTGAATAAATAACTGAATGTCACACAGCGCCTTCATATGACGCGTTTCACTGTCAGAATTCGGTCTGGTAACAGTAGGGGAGTCAGGAGGAGCAACAGGATGAAGGTGATTATCCATATTCAAGTTCGCAGAGCGCTGACACAAACTCCAGATAAATATAGAGAAATACTTGACTTTAACAGGCTTAATGAGCCCTGTGAGCACTTCAGTTTAGCTCTATAGACTCACTTGTTCTCCAGGATGATGTCAGGCAGCCAGATGCTCTTGGACGGGACACGAAGCTGAGACGTGATGTTCTTGTACAGAGCTGCTCTGGGTGGCTGGTCCCACCGGAGCCTGTAGTCACACCATTTCTGCACACAGAGATTTTCAATTTGACTCATTCCACGAATGGATCATGGCACAACTCATAAAATCACGCAAAACAGCACGGAGTTACCATCTCTATCCAAACGCTGGTTGTAAGGGCCTCCTCCTTTTCATTCTGAGAAAAGATGTTCGTTAATTATCTTGCCTTTATTTGATTCAAACACCCGTGACAGACGGTTCCCCACCAGAGAGATGAGGTTGGTGAGCGTCATCTTGATGTGGACCTGAGTGACGTCGCCGCTCGTCTCCATGGGTCGAACGTTCTTGTTGTAGCCTTTCATCAAATCCTTGAACAGTTCCCCTTCAAGGTTGACCGCTGACGCTACCAACAAACACGCAGCTCGGAGTGAGACGGTGTAAAAGGCCGAATCAAAACATGCACTAATATAAAGGGAGATTTTGAAGTTTGAACGACTAACAATGATTTTCAAGTCAAATTTTAAGTGTAAATCCAAAAATCATAAAACGCTGTTTGCCTCAGGAGGGTTTGCTATCTTTCTGAGGTCTGACACCCTCTGACCTCTGGCACTTGGTTACATTGAGGCTGGAAAAAAAAAGAACTTGCAGGGGAGAAAAATGGACGACAATCAAATCTTGTCAAATGTATTATGGGAAATGGAGGCTCCAGTGTTTCTTTAGATCAAGAGAGTGTTTAGAAATCTCTTTTTCTGTTTCCTCAAGACTGCCTGGACGACAACGTTTTAACTGACTGATTAAATCCTCGCACTGCCTCGTACTGGTAACGTCTCATATAATAAATGTTGTCACGCTTATTTTTTGGTCGCGTGTTTAATTGTTGTTGCTACATGTTTTTAAAACTTATTCATGTCGAGCAGTGAAATTCTCGCAAGACAAACTTCAAAAGAATATTCCGACAGGAAAGGAAAATCAGAAGACGTCCGCGACGCTTTTCAATGAGGATAAGTTAGTACTCTGAATTTAAGGAACGCTATCCTGTTCTGTGCTCAGGTTTGTTTATACTGCTTTTTGTGTTTCTTCTTAAAGTTTTAGTTTGACTTTTTTTTTGTCAATCACAGTTTACCAAAGTACTTTTGTACAACACTTTGATCAACTTTGGATTTGATTTGAAATGATTTGATTTGAAAAAGGGAGATTAATCTTAGTTAACGGTTAACACCATTTGTCTCATTTACTAATGGTGTTCAGGTTAACTTTACAAATGGCGGCGAAAATGAATGAAAAAAAACGGGGTGGTGGGGGAGTTAAGGGAGTTATGGGGGTTAGGGGGAAGTGTTAAGGGACACGTATTCCCTACTTTGCAGAAGCTGTCACAAAGAGCATTAATTAACAGTAAATGATGCTTAACTACTGTTTATTCATCTCTCTTATTTAAGCATTAACTAACAGTTATTGATGTAGCCTGATTGTAAAGTGGAGAAAAGATCATCTACCCCTCTCATTCTAATTGCTAGTTGACCTTTTCCTTATGATTCCACTTTAGTTTCCAGAGTTGGAATACAAACAAATCAGGATATTAGTGAAATAAAACAAGAGCTAATGAGGCGCAGCAGACAAACGGAGCTGTAACAAACTGAAGCAGACGCTTGTGTAAGAGGCCTTCAAGTTTGGAAAAAGGACAAACTTCAAGCGAATGTTGCCAGCATTTGTGATGAGTCATTACGATTCCATTGTGTTTGATTAAACTCTCAGGAGCTTCAAGTCATTTTCCAGCGTGGTTTACCAGACGAACAGTAAGATTATGAATATGTCACAACACGTTAACATGAGTCGGAAGCAAAGACAAAGAAATCCTGATCAAACACACCCTGCAACGACGTGGAGACGAGGCGGCGTTCCTACCTGCAGCTGAAAACATCAATAACCTCACGAGGAGCAGACGTCCAGAATCCATCAGTGTGTGTGTGTGTATGTGTGTGTGTGTGTGTGTGTGTGTGTGTCTGTGTGGTTGTGCTGCCTCAGATCACTTATCTGATGCGCATTGACTCCACTAGTTGCTGGCACTCTGCTTATGTGCAAGTCTACAAATGTGTGTGTGTGTGTGTGTGTGTGTGTGTGTGTGTGTGTGTGTGTGTGTGTGTGTGTGTGTGTGTGTTTCCCAGCAGAAGTCAGTGTTAAGAGGGCGGGTGATGATGATTGTTGCCGTTAAATGTATTTCCAGTACTACATAGCCAGCTGTCACAACACACACACACACACACACACACACACACACACACACACACACACACACACACACACACACACACACACACACACACAAATTGTCAGTCAGGCACTAAAGAGAATAGAGTAACTCCTGGATTCTCTCTGGACAAATGTAGCACTGCAGCATCTATAAAAAGCTCATTTTTTCCATCACTGTGCAAATGCGCTGTGTACATTTATAAGAACCACAGACAGACAGTTTAGAAGATGAAGAGAAGAGGAAAAAAACGTGTGTCTACAAGCCGAAGAGTTAAAAAAAGCAGGAGAGCGGACAATTGAGCAGGTGATAAGTCTTTACTGTCTGTGAGGACAGACGAGGCTCGTGGAGATGCAGTATGTTGTTTGTTATTAGCGTGTCACAATAATGCTTGTTCGTATCCTGGTTTGGCATATTTCTTTCACATCTACACACACACACACACACACACACACACACACACACACACACACACACACATCTAAGGATGGAATGTAGTTGATGTGCTGCAACAGAAGTGTATGTTTACTCAGCTGTTCCACTCAATCACATGCGTTTCTTTCTTTTAGGACTTGAGCTGAGTAAATTGAGATAAATGAGCACAACGTTGTTCCAGATCTTACTTTTGAAAAGTGATGATGGACGAAAAAAAAAGCCAACGTTTGCTTTTCAGTAAATGTGTTTTTCTTGACTCATGACAGACAATAACTCTTGTTTGGTGTCCAGTGACAATTCCCCATCCAGGAATAAGGAAAGGAGACACTGGTGGTGGCAGCTGCCACGATGATGGTAAAGCGATCAGCTTGTGTGTGTGTGTGTGGGGGGGGGGGGGGGGGGGCATGGGGCAGGGCAGGTGAAGAGACCGCTGACCCCTCCTTCGCCGCTAAATACTGCCGGATTAGCAGCATTACTGACAGCTTATTATAATGTGGCCTCATGAATGTTGGAGGAATAACATACCTGGAGACCTGGAGTTTTTTGATCACTTTTATTCATATATAGTTTTTCTTTTACAAAAATACAAATGATCCTCTCTATACAAATAAATATAGTATGAATAAAGACGAAGAATATATACAGTCTGTGTTCTTCACAAGAGGCTCAACCTTTGCAAAAGACTTATATGAATAACTTATTTGTACAGAGTTATAAGTTAGACAAAGTTGTGTCTCCACACACACATCCAACACACACACACACACACACACACACACACACATACACACACACACACACACACACATACGTGCTGTGGTAGGCAGGCGATAGTTGGCTCGATACATTCATGGTTTCATTCAGAGCCATGATTCGGCTCTCAGAGGGGAAAACGAAAACTGCTTTTCAGTCCATACTGCGCTTCACATGATGAAACCACAGAGGAGAAGAGTTTGTGTGGATGTGTGTTTCTTGTGCATCTCTGCTACGACGGATTCAAAGTCTCTCAGAGCAAAAGAGTCCTTGTGCCGTCCTCTTCCTTCCTTCTCTGTTCACGTGGCGTTAAGTCTTCAGCGCCTCCAGAGCCAAAGCGATGATCCTCGGCACGGTGCGGTAGAAGGACTCATTTTCAAGGCCCACAAGACTGTAGAAGGTCAAAGGTCGTCCTCCGACAACAGCCCGGACTCGTGCTTGATAAAGTCCTCGATCGTTCTTGGAGCTCAGATCAACTAACACCTGAACACAAGCAAAGAAAGAAAGTCATTCATTTTGCACACCACTGCACAGGAACTTTTCTCGATATTAAAAGACAACTTACCTCTTGGAAGCTCATGCGGAGGCTCTTGCTCGGGATGTTTAACACCCAGCCGTACGAGTCCCTGACTTGATTGACTTGCTGTGAAGACTCTCTTACTCCAGGGCACACTGCAAGAGCAAACATTTCACTTAGAACCAAAACATCAGGAACTGTAATGAGCACATTGTCAGAGAAGCTGAAGTGGCTCGTACCTTTCCCCGGCGTCTGTCTCTTGCGAAGAAGACTCCTGTATTTTCTGCGGAGAACGAAAGGTTTGACGGCGTGGAGAGTTTGTCTGGGAGGAGCAGTCGTCTCTGTGTGGTCGCCCACAGGCGGGACAACCACCGTTGATTGAAGAGGGAATGCTGAAGATGTTACTCCTCCATTCTGGAAGGTTAGATCATCTGATATGGTGCCCTGCATCACATCAGGAGAAGCGTCTCTTTGTGTCTCACCTTCGGACTCAATTCCATTTTGAGCCTCTAATTTGTCAATTTCATTCATCAGTGCCGTTAGAAGTGACCAGGGCTCCTGGGATTTCTGGGCAGACGGGCCGGTCTGGGCTTGCATTCCAGTGGCGGTTGTAGGAAAAGGAGAGGAGTTCTCCTGGAGGAAGGATGTGTCCAAGTGCAGGATGGGAGGAGGAGCTCTGGAGTCCAGTTTGGAGCGCATAGCTGAGATAACGGAGCGATATTCTCCCTCTAGCTGATGAAGCGAGGGGTCTCCTGCCTGGAGGGGACATGGAGCAGGTGCTAAGATTAGCTTCAGATACACACTCCAAAACACCAGAGACCCATCTGCATGACTGAAAAACTGAAAAACAGTCCTGAAAAAAGAGAGAGTTCAACACAAAAATGTGTTCCTTGCGTGCAGAATGAGTGTCCTGGGTAGATGATTAACTTTTTTTCTTGGGCACAGTTTTGGCGCCCCCATCAGAATGAAAGAGGAGCCATTTATGCATGTACACCTCCATCCTCGTTTGTGCGTTTGTGTCCTGATGACCACTGCCATTCATTTGTGTGTGCTTTCTTCACTTTTCAGTCCTTATGCTGACATCTTCACATTTGCTGTTCAAACATCAGACTTTGTTGTGGATCTCAACATCACATTGCGTCTTCAACACTTTAACTTCATTCACACATGCAGCCTTTCCTAGAAATGTTCCTGCATTTTCCCAGGAAAAGACTTCCGGGAAATCTGGTCTGGAATAAGTAGCATTACAGGGAAGATGCTGGGAGGCTGTGTTGTGGATTAAAGCAGGAGGGACTCAGCAGGACATCTTGTCTTACCTCCTACTGACATTTCCATGTAAATGTGAAAAATCACAGCCCAGGAATCTTCATGGACTGAGTTCCGTGCATGAAAATCAGCATGTGTGACAGGAGCTGTAACTTCTCGTTCTAATAACAAATGTACCTGTAAGAAAAGCTTTTCCTCCTGTCTTGTTGCAGAGGATGTGTCTGCGTCACTGTGTTGATCCATAGCATCAGCAATGCTTCTCAGACATTTCTCCCAGTCTTCCACTAAGGGGCCCAGATCTCGGAATAAGGTTGGAGGACCTCCAGGAGGACCCTGCTCCGCTGACACCACAGCTCCACCTAGCTGCTCTGCATGGAATAAAACACCTGTCAACATGTGTGAAATTCAGCTTCAACAGAACCTGGGAGAACATGATCCGTCAGTTGCGTACCTTTAATCTGGCTCGTGCCCACATCCCTCCTGTCTCTGGTGTGAGGGAACGCTGTGTTGTAGATGTGCTCAACCAGCTGAGGGAGAGTCTGAGTGAAGAAAGTCAAGTCCACTTTGTCCCTGATGTAGTCCTCAGCCCTCTGGAGCAAGTCCAGAAGTGTTTGGAGGAAAGAAAGTAACTCTAGATGGCAGAACATTTAGCACCTTTAGAAACTCAGCCAGGGAAGGAGAATACATGGACTAAGTATCCTTACTCTATGTCATCAAGTTGTACTTACGACATTTCTTAAAGCGAGTGAGGCACTTGTCCTCGGCCATGCGGCTGCAGACGCTGCTGGTCTGACCTGGAGGGCAGGTCAGGGTGTAGAAGCGACACAAAGAGCTGAACTCTGACCTCTGCTCCTCTTCAGTCATTTCTGTCGTCTTTAAAAGTTCTGGACATGTCGGCTCTCGGCTCCCAAATGACTCTGAAAAGCATCGGCACAAATTATATTAACAGATAATCATTTCAGGTTTCAATATTTATAATCCTTTGTTATAAGAACTCACTCTGTATCTCCGACTGAATCCAGTCAGCGAACGCAGACACCCGAGTGTAAACCCCGGGCTTTCCCTTCTCCCCACATCCATCTCCCCAGGACGTGATACCGTACAACTGGAACCGACCAGAAATTCTGTCCTGGTAGATCAGCGGGCCTCCAGAATCTCCCTACAGGACAAAAAAAATACCCATATTAAAAACAACCATCTAAAAATTTGACTCAAGTAAATCTCCTCAAGCAGTGGCATGGCTCAGAGGTAGAGTGGGCATCTAGCAACAGAACGGTCGCTGGTTCAATCCTCACTTCCCCTGGTGACCATGTCAAAGTGTTCTTGAGCAAGATACTAAACCCCCAATTGCTGAGGATGGATGGATGGATGGATGGATGAATCTACTCAAATCATGGTTGTCTTAAGTAGATGGCACAAATCTTTGTAGGAACAGTAATAACACAACATTACAGACAAAACTACTATATTTGACTTAAGTGGTAGTATTTGCACTGAAAAAACTTTAAAGTTATAAGTACAGGGACAGTGAGTTCCATTTTTCTAAAAACTGCATTGTTTGCAGTTTTATTGTCATCTACTTTTTTAAGTGGTACTTTTGTGAAAACTAGGGTTCTTGGATTTGCAGGACAGCAGCTTTTTTTGGTTGCTCCCACCTGGCAGGAGTCGATCCCTCCAGAGAGATAGCCGGCACACAGCATGGTGTTGGTGACTAGTTCTTTTCCGAGGGCGTTCTTACAAGTGCTCTGAGGCAGTAAGGGCACTTTGGCCTCCATCACCACATCGGCAGAAGGTCCGTCTGCAGACAACGCACACAGGTAGCAGGTTAGCGGAGTATTTATCAGGTTGAAATACAACTTTTTAAATGGAAACCTACAGAACAAAGGTGCTATTTTACAAGTGAATTATAAAATAAACTGAAAGCATTAACAGGATTAATGCATTTCTAGCGTCTATCGCTCACCCTCATAGAGAGAACCCCAGCCTGCCACCAGACACGGGCTGCCAGTAGGGGGCTCCATGCTGGAGGGGAGACACACGGGGGTGACACGCTCAGACAGGACCACCGGCGAGGTCAGCTCCACCAGCGCTATGTCATTGTTGAATGTCTTTGGGTTGAACTGCAGAGAAGAGAATTTGAATAAATAACTCAACTCAACTCAATAACTCAACTGAATGTCATCCACAGCATATATATGTCCACTTTGAGTTTCATAGGTGGTGCTACCTTAGGGTGAGGGATGATGCGGTTGACTCTGAGGACCTGCTCATCAGGGTCCGTCTTGGTGATGTCAAACTCCCCCACCACAGCCGTCCAGTAGCTCTCGCTGCGGCTCCTACAGAAGACACAACATCAAGTTCACCTCTGATAATAAAATACTTCGCCAGCGACCGTTGCACTAAATTCTGCTCACCCAGCAAAACAGTGTGCAGCAGTGACCACCCAGGAGCTGTCCACCAGGACCCCCCCACACATCAGACCACCATCCAGCTGCAGGTTGACCAGCCAAGGCCAGCTGCCTGGTGGAGCAGGGGACCCCCCAACGATCCTGGAGCGAGGCTGCGTTATGTTATGTACAGTCGAGGACCTCTGACCACACACTGCTGCTGGGACACACACACACACACACACACACACACACACACACACACACACACACACACACACACACACACACACTGATGGTTAACACTGACTCAGTACTGAAGCTGAGTGAAGTGTTGGCTCATGGATGTTTTCCCTCACCCTGCACGTGGGTCTGCGTGGCAGGTTCCAGGTTCTGCATGGTGTTCAACAAGCTGCACTGGAGGACGCGGGCGCTGCAGCTCTCGCCCATGATTCTGATGCAGCTCTCCTTGTCCGACTCTCCAGGTGGACAGCGGTGTTGATAGTAAGCGCAGGCCTGACTCAGGGCCCAACTCCTCTCAGCTTCATCTTGGAGTTTCTGAGCCTTGCTGATGACATCACAGCTGGGCTCTGATATGGTGGTGCCTGGAGAAGCTGACGGGCAAGAAATCAGGGAGTTGTAGACCAATGACTGAATTATAGACTATAAAGTGGTTCAGTGGTACATCAGTGTAAGTGGTTGCTTACAGCAGGAACCAGAGAGCTGTCCACAGTCCTGAAACAGACAGGGAACACAACCCCTGCAGCCTGCCTCCGCCCGACTCCTCTCTGATGATGCACGCTCCAGAGCAGACAGGGCGCTGGTCATGGCTGCCTCCAAAACCACGGTACCACGATCAGACAGAGCTGCAGGTGACAGGAAGAAGACAAAAAAGACAGATTGATTAACATCGGAGAAGAGAGAGAGAGAGAAGAAACAGACAAGTGCACAAAGGTGCATACAGGAGACAGGCGGATGTCGTGGTGAGGATGAGCTGCGCTAAGTTGGGCCTTGTTCACACTGCCAGGGCAAATCAGATTTTCGTTTCAGTTTGATTTGAAACAGTCTGGACAGTCTTTGTACAAATATGATCCAAACCGCATTCGAAGCTGATCTGAAATCATATTTGAATCAGATTCCTGCTGATGCGCCTTATCTGAATGCTCAAAAGGGACTTAAGTGTTTTTTGTGTCACATGCAACCAGTTTCTCTACAGAAATTGGCAACCTTAAGTCTGTGTCTTGTTGATAGATTGAAATCTGATGTCATCGCTTGTAAATAGTAGCGTGGAGAGAATTAAACCAGATGAAGCTGCAGTTTGAACGAAGCCTCTGTATCAGAGTGAATGTTAGGTAACTCTCCCGGTGAGAAATTTTTGATATGTATGTATGTTTATTTATTCAGTTTGTTAAATGTCCCTTTCCAGTTTCCCTTTCCAGTTGTTTAGGGAATAAATATGAATAATTCAGCAAGGCTCCATTAGCCTTTGGATGAATACATTTGCTGACTTTTGCTACCTTTCGGTTAAATAATCCGAATGGTCAAAGAACAGGAAGGACATCAAGGTCATTTTGTAGAGGCCAGTTCCTGGCTGTGGGAGCGATCTGTGTATGTGACCATTAGTCTGAACCAGTGCAGGTTTCTGGTATGTGTGTGTGAGTAGCCCCCTTTTTCTCATGCTGCTCTTTGAGCTCATTGGCAGCGCGTTAGGGAGGCGAGCTCACGCTCAGTGCGCTGGTGAGGCTTCTACAGACACACTTCAATCGCACCGCCAACCCTGCAGCCCCCTCTGTGCCGCACCACATCACAGGATCGGCCACTAACAACAACAATGCTGATTGAAGACTTAATTAGAAGGCCAGGGCTGAGCGGGCAGAGGCTGGCGGGCAGGGATGGGCCCTTGGGGCAGCTTGTTCCAAACACTCGGGAACACACACTACCATCACCGGTTGTTTGTGTGAAGGTTCAGACCCCTCATGGCTGAGCTCAAATCAGGACACACACAAGCCCGTGCTGATGCAAGTGCAGGATTTCAAAATCCAAAATATACCTGTCAGATCTAACATATGACTCTGTCCACTGAGCAAATAGTGCTCCTTTCCCTCATGCATTCTCCACATTATGAAGTTCTAAAGATTTTTCTGAATGGAACATTTCAAGCCCATGGTAAAAGTGCATTGGCCCAAATCAGAGAGACTGAGAAGACATAATGAAGAAGGAACTTACCTTTGAGAGCGCTCTGGGGCATCCGGTACACTTCTCTACCTGCTGGAGCTCCCAGCAAGCAGCCCAGCCCAGTAAACAGCAGCGATACCAGCAGCAGCATGATGTCACAACATCAGACGTGCACTCCACCGTAAAAACAAACAGACACGTGGGAAGTGTGTTGACGATGATGATGATGATGATGGTGGTGGTGGTGGTGATGATGATGAGGATGCAGAGGTGCTGAGATCTGTAGCGTCTCCCTCCTCCTGACTCTCTGAGCTCTCTCCCACACGGCGGTGCAGGGCATCTGTCTGTAGATGTAAGTAGAGGAACAATAAGTGCTTGGAGTGGTGAGTCTCTGGTATATATAGAGTCCCCAGGGGAACACCAGTGAGTGGGGGGAGGGGGAGAGGAGTGGAGGGGGGGTGCTTCCATGGCCAATACACAAACAGATGAATTCATTAAGACTGTGACAGCAAATCGGGTGCAACTTGCCAAGGCTGGACATCACAAAGAGGTTTGGTTCTGTGAAAGGAGACAGAGGGAGGGTGAGAGAGATACAGATAGGGAGGAGGAGGAGGAGGAGGAGGAGGAGGGGGGGGCACAGAGGAAGGCGAAGTGATTGGCTGGGCGGCAGGGAAGGGGGTGTTATTTGAATTAATTAATGTGAGAGGAAGAGAGAGAAAGTTATGCAGATAAGGATATGGGCTGATGTGACACTGCGGCGGAAGCATGTCGAGCGAGGGAGAGACATCCAGTGAAGAGAGGAGACGCAGCGTAGGAGCAGGAGACGGAGGGAGGGTGAGACAGCCACAGAGGGGGGAGAGAGAGAGAGAGAGAGAGAGAGAGAGAGAGAGAGAGAGAGAGAGAGAGAGAGAGAGAGAGAGAGAGAGAGAGAGAGAGAGAGAGAGAGAGAGTGTCTGTCTGCCATTCTCCGTGCCTCTCAAAGGGAGCATTGTCCCCGGCGTCCCTCTGAGGATGCCCACATCAAAGGCGTCCCCCGGGCATCACTTGGCCGCTGCCTCCATTGATCACTTACAGTCTTTTATCCCGCCCATTAAAATATTGTCAGTTCACATCACTTTTGTCTTTCTCTGCTGAACTCTGCTTTTGTTACATAAAGATAAAGATACAGTAATGTTGTCTTTTGAACGTATAGAAGTGATTACTTGGGCAATTCAAGCATTAACGGGTGAAAGTCAAGTGAAACTGACGTACTAGAACTGTTTAATCTGCAAAACTGAATAGGAGGAGCAGCTTTGCTTTGGGGGAATTCATGAGACGATACCTGCATCGCGTCTTTACGCGTGAAGCTGATCACTGTAGTTGGGAAGCGTTTATTAACTTTGAAAAGAAAGCAGTGGACAAAAAAAAAAAAAAGGGCTGGAGTAAAATTTAACGTGATTTTTCCACAATTCTGCCCGGACGGAATTGTGTTGTTACTGGAGGATAAACAACATCAACAATGGATCACAAAACTTGGACGCGCATCAAATAAACAAAAGTCTCAAAATCACAATGGGAAGACGCAGAACAAATGCTGTTTGCAGCAAACACAAAAACTACAGTACACGACATGTAACGAACACCAGTTAACAGGTAAGGGGGCACCTGGAAGCCCTGTAAACAGCACCATAAACACATTTGATGTTAGGTTATAGAACTCACTTAAATCATGTGTAAAGCATTTCCTAATATCTTCTGTGGTTCTTTATCAATAGTGATACCTATTTTAATATGCGTACATGAACAGTTAACAATGTCCTTATTAGCAGCTAACTTAGCATTTTTTCCCCATCACCTGTACCGAACGTTTATGAAGGTTAATAAATCATCAATAATTTGCTTGAGATGATATGGATGAGTAAAACGGCAAAAGGTTTAACAATGATGGTTTTTTTTTTTAACTTGATGTCATTACTTATGCTAAATAAACATCTCCTCAGAACTTATAAAACCTTTATTACCTATTAATTAATGCTTATTACAAGTACCTTAACATAAGCGACGCCCAACTTGGTGAAATAATATTTATATAAATCTGCTGGGTTTTTTTTTTCTTTTCTTTTCACACTCATTGGCCGTGGAAAAACACAACATGAGAGTCTAGTTGGACACAAAAACAGCCTGTGCTGAGAAGTTACCCAAATTGGAGTCAACTTTGAGCCAACGAACTGGCTGAAGGATAAAAAGAGAGGCGGCTGAATCTTGCAGGGCGATATCAAAGGGAGCCGTCCTCTGCTGCCACAAGCCAGCAGAGTTCACACGGACGCTCGGAGCGACTGTGCTTTTATGTTTCAGTCAGGGTTTGTGTTTAGCCACTAGTCCCTGATGTAAGGGGCAACAAGTGCAGAGAGAAGCGATAGGATGAAGAGAAAAGGTTTAGACGAGATGGAGAAGTTCCACGGTTTGCTGTTCAGACGTTTGTTGTACTGTATGTTCTGTGGTGTGCATTGTGCCCCAGCCCCCTCCATGCACCCGTGCAGCACAATGGCCCTGAGATCTGAGAGCAGGCTCAGGCGGAGCGGAGCGGGAACGGCATGGGACAAACGGGCGGCACTCTTTCATTCCTTCCCTCCCTCCATCCATCGGCCTTTGATGTCCTTTGATTAATTTGCCTTCTGCTCACTCTCCCCTCATCTGCCCAGCAAGCATGGAGCACTCTGACACTCTCTCTTCCACTGCCAGCCTGCCTCCATGCCCACTGGAGATGGTTCGCCCATCTACTCTCCTCCACTGGTGGCTTCATATCATGATGTGACGCTTCATGTACAGAGCTGAAGCATTCATGGTTGAATCTGATAAACGGTGACACGTAGGCAAGGAGGCTGAAGCGACGCGGCTCAGGGCACTCCCCACAGTTCACGCAGACATTTGTGCTTTTCCTCACTGACGTGAGCTGTGTTCTTGATTAAAGCGCTTTCCTCTCATAGAATTACAAAGGCTTCAATTACAGTTCATCAGTTGACAGGTTCAAAGTGCAAATGCTCCCTCGACTCCCTGCCATCACGATCAAATATCGGCTCATGAAACAAGAAGGAGAGCTGGGATGATAGTTGTCTCTCCATTACTCCCAAAACCTGGGTATTGCCAGTCGATATTATTATTGAGGAGGAAACATTTCTGTAAATTTGTCCAACAACATGCAGCTGTATTTCACCTATCATAACATCGTGCACATTTGCATCTTTTTTTACTGGGTTTGGCTGAGGTTGGTTTGTAGGAAATATCTGCTGTTTGACGACCCTTCTGTTTAAGTTCTTGTTTGAGTTTTTTAACGGGAAAAAGTTGAATAATACACTTCAAAAGAAAATAAGAGTTGAGCCAAAAACAAACCCACAAGCTGTCTTTGCTAAACCCTGGATTACAAATGAAGAAAAATAAAATATACAACGGAATATCACATATTTGGCACTGTACTTTTAGCTCGAAGTGATAAGTTGTTACGTTGGGTCTTGTTTTCTTAAGAAGTTCAGATCAAGTTCTTATCCAAAAACAGTTCTTCAAATACTAAAAGATTAGGAAGAGGAAGCAAAATAATTGCTTCATTTTTTTTTAATTTAATCTATCAATTCAGGAATGAAACAAAAAAGCTCCTAAAAAAACAAAACAAACACAAAACAAAATCACGATACTTGAAACATTCGATATTTTTTTCATTGAACCCAAAAGAGAAGCATAAGAATAAAGATTTCTAAAAACATTACTAGTGACAAAGTCACAACATGTGACAAAGAATATAGTTAGTTAGTTAGTTAGTCAACAAGCTTCTGTTTTAATTTCATAGGGAAATATTAAATTCCTGAACTTGTAATTGTTCAGGATGTAGAAACGTGAAACAGCACCGACGAGACTGCAAACATCCACGTACGCGCGCCATCGTCCGCTGAAGACACCCGAGGGTGCACGGGTCCACCCCTGGAAGGCTGCAGAGCGAAGACACAACGCTCAGCACAAAATCACACCACAATGAGGACCTTAACAACAACAATCGTGTTGAATAACACCCTGATATTGTGTTCAGTTATGAAACCATTTCTTCTATTGTCTCAGACAGGAAAACAATTGAAATCTAGGTCAGTGGGGTACGCAAGGGAGAAGAGGGTCCCAACACTTGGGCACAGACAGACACTTGAAGCCCCCGACAATAGTCAAGCAGCTCGTCTGCTGTGTCGGGTCATTGTTAGTCATGTTGTTAATTAGATCTATTATGACCCCAACAATCACATTAACTGCCATTAAATGCACATTACCCACCAACTGCTCAATAATGAAAGCTCCAATTTACCTAAATGAAGTGATAATGATGATAAGGATGATCGTGGAAACACAGCAATGATTAATTCTCAGATAACAGCGACTCGTCTTGGTGTAATATCTCAAAGGTACGAGTTGTGTTTGTCTTGATTTTCGGTGCCTTTGAGAGGAGACTCCTGCGCACAGCTAGGCGTCTCTGTCCTTCTGCTCCTACAGCATGGTGGGCAGCAGATGGGTGTCCGCACCCCTGATATCTGACTCACCACCCTGGACGGCTTAGATGTTTCATTCATGATTGTTGATGTGCTTCTTTTTTTTTTTTTTCAAAGAAAAGCCTCCTTGACTTTTTTTTTTTAATCCAGAGCTTCCGCGTTGCCAGACTGTGCAGGGACAGGAAGAGAAGTTACAAATTTGATTCATGTATTGGTCTTACTGGATTATGGGTTTTCAGGCAACCAACAAGGACTCCAGGACTCCCCTGAAGCTGTGTGTGCGCGCGCGCAAACTCTCCTCCTCCCTCGTACTCATCACGCTCAAAGCATTTTTATCTCTCTCACATGTGCACTCACCTGCTGGTGTCAATTCTTAAGCCCAGTGTGAAGAGAAAGGGATTTATACACTGCAGGATTTCACACAACACTGCGGTATAACACTGTGTGATACTAGTCTGAGTACTCTGGCATAAAGTGAAGACGCTAAAGAAAACATTGCTGCAACAATTAATCAGGTCAGATTCAAACCTGCTCACCTGACCCTGAGCCTCAAGCCCCAGACTCCTCCGAGTTGTCTGTTAGATGTAGAGATTGCAGGTAAATCTGGGGATGAGAAGGCAAAGATACATAAAAACCTATCAACGTGGATATGTACGTCATTATACTTTAACTAGTTAATATAAAGAAGCAACAGAGCAACATTTTTTTTCAAATTTCTGGTTGATTCACAGTTTGCGACCCATCACAGCCTGGGGCAGGACAGCGTCAGGAACCTGCAGCTGATGAGAGAATGCTGACATCTAGTGGCACGATGGTGAAAGTTGCTTTACCAGAACTGACATTAAGGGGGGCAGTTTCTAGTTGTGTAGCAGGCACTTCCTGATTTGAGCCAATGGTAACTTTTGTTGGTGGATGATTTGAGGAACCACGTGAGATCAGTGAACTGGTACACTTAAGGGCCTTCCAGACACCCCAAACGTGCCCCCTGGCCAGATTTCTTTTAACTCAGCTAAATATAGAAAGTACCACAAATGTATAATGATTCAGGCACATCGACACAACATGCCGGGCACGTGGTCTGCTGCCTGCAGCCTCCAGATGGCTGCTGGTGCAGTTAAGTTCAAGTTAGTGCACGAGCATCAAAACAAGAGGCAGAGTGCTTCCTGTCTGACATCTCAATCAATTAGAGACCCTGCTGCCCCTCTCTCACTCTGTCCCTCCGTTTCACACACCTGCAGACCATCGGAGAAACAATGAAAGTATTCAGTAAAACAGTTTTTGCGCTCTTGTTCTTCTTCTTTTTTATTATAATATATTCATTTTGAAAAAACAACAACAACCTTGATTTTCATTTCAGGACCAACGTTTTAAATATTTCGAACCCTTAAACCAGACATTTTATTACCATTATTCATCATGTAAAATTCATCAAAATAAATGTGATCATAGCTATTTTTGCGTGACATTACCAACATGTGACTCCTCAAAACAATTCTAAGTTCCCTCTTTCTGAAGTTAAAAAAATGGATTTCTTTAGGCATTAAAGTCATGTATTTCGTCAACGATATCAACATAAGTAGCAACGAAAAATAAAAAGTCAACACGCTTGTGCGCAACCCAATAGGTTTCCATTATATTTCTCTTTCAGGAAGTTTTTCTCTGCTTGCTCTTTGCGGTGAAAATGGAGAGCAGAAGACAGACAAGTGGCTGGTGCCCATGTGTGACTGACCTGTGGGGAGAGGCAGAGCACTTCAGCCCCCCTCCCTTCTCTAGCTGAGCCATTAGCCATGAGTTATGGCGCTGCTACCATCACAGCCAATTGTCTGGATGAAAAGCAGGCTCTGCCTCCCTTAGCGCCATGCGTTAGCTTGTGCTTAAACAGCAGGTTCATAGTTTCTGATCAGCTCTGCAGTTGTGATCAGAGCAGGTAGGCAGTGACGGTGTTGGTGATTTATCCCTGCAGTGAGGACCCGTGAAGTACAGAGGTGGATGAAACAAATCAAGATACATCTCCCGGTGTTTCTAGTGTAGAATGAGCATCCAGCTGAGCTTTGCTTAGGATGTTTTATTTATCAAGTTATCTATGATGTTATAATAGGGGGATTTGGAGGAGAGAGAGAGAGAGAGAGAGAGAGAGAGAGAGAGAGAGAGAGAGAGAGCAGGATCTTAGGGCAGGAAAACTCCTGCTGTTGTGTTACTGGAGAAGCAGCAGGCAGATGTGTGGAGTGATGCAGAGCCTGGACACAGAGGCACATCATCACACACTGAACTGAGCAGCACGGTGAGTATCCCTGACGATTCTTCTCTTGCTTATCTGCAGCTTGTAGCCCACTAGAGAGGGGAAGTGACTGCAGTGCTGCTCACAGCTGCTCCTGGCCAGCTGAGCTGCTGCAGACAGATTTATGAAACCTGACAGCATGAATGCATGTGTAAGTTTCTGCTTTTAAATGTTTCATGATTTAAAAAAAAAAAAGTTTTCTGAGCTGAAATGTTGCACTCTCTGCAGGTTCAGGCAGAACTTTGAAAGCTGTGGTTCCATAAATCATAAGTGTTCTATAATTCAAATCATGACTGAAGACAAACACACAAGTCAGAATGAGGCCATTATGTCTGCAGTGCATGTTCTGTCTCCCTGATACAAGCAGGTATCAACATTAAGTCTTACTGAGGTACTTTTCCTTTTGCATGTGTGTGTGTGTGTGTGTGTGTGTGTGTGTGTGTGTGTGTGTGTGTGTGTGCATGTGTTCTCACAGCTACTTTAACGAAGCTGGTATTTATTTGCCTGTTGTGAGCCCAGAGCACGGTAGCCAGATGGAGGCTGTTGATCTTGTTAGAAAAGTAGATGTGAAAGGACCATTACCTGGATCACAGCAAACACACACAGACATGCACGCAGGTCTGTGTGTGTGTGTGTGTGTGTGTGTGTGTGTGTACAAACACAATCCATACATACACATCTGTGCAGCCCCACCTAGCTGTGGTCTCTACTCCTGCTGTACTTAGGTTAGTTGGTCATCAATAATGATTTGACATTTCCTCTACGTAAAACAAGCACATAATCCATCATTTTTACAAACCAAACAATGGATTATTTTTTTCCGAGCTGTTTGTTTGCAAGTCCATAGATGTTGGATGACACACACAAGCCATGATGCCCAAGTTAGTAAGTGTTGACCCGTGGTGTTAATGATTGACTCAGCCTCTCACACTCAAACTACCACAGTTGTTTGCAAAGAGTTACAGGTCCAAACCTGATGTGTATCATAAAACAGATGATGGGAACAAATATGCAGTTGAGATTCTTTAAATCAGTGCAGCAAAAGAAAAAAAAAGGTCTGATTTCATTTTTCTTGTTCTAAAAAAGAAAAATAAGTATCAATGTCACTGCACAGAGAATGGAAAATGAGAGAATTAAAATGCACACTCACATTTTCCTCTTCCTGTCTGCACAGAAGTCCTCACCTGTGCGTGTGCGTGTGCGTGTGTGTGTGTGTGTGTGTGTGTGCGTGTGTGTGCACGTGCGTGTGTGTGTGTGTTGTCCCTCAGCTGGAAGATGGTAGGACTGAGAAACCGCTCTACATGGGAGCCTTTACTGCTCAAGGCCTCCTGCATCAAATCCTGTGCCAACGGCTGCTCGCTTGGAATCACTGCTCACCTCACCTATGCCAACGCTGACATAGAGTCGGTTGAAGGTGAGAGAGGCGGTGGGTGGGCGGGGCTGGGAAGGACACATACCTGCCATTATGTCCTGAGTTAACTGGGTCCAGTTCCCTTGAGTACGATTAACTGCAAGAGAATAAATAAGAAAATAAGACGGCGCTAAATTAAATTGATTAATTAATTGATTATTGGTAGAGACCTGCACATTTTAATTTGGTGGATGTCAAAACATTTTCATGTTCATAAGCATTTAATCCAGTATCAGTAACCTGGTCTTCAATTATACTCAAATATACTGATGGGTGATTTTTTTTTTAATAATGTGAGGTGGTCTTTTATTATATTTGTAATTTATATCAATAAATAACTTGAAATATACAGTAATTGTATACTATATCTTTTCTTTCTTTCAAGCACTTTGTTGTTATTAATGAATGTCAACTAATTTCATATTGTTTGCCAATTTGCTTATTACCCTTGTCCTTATTAAATTCTCTTGATTTCTTTCAAAAACGTGGGCTAATACCATGAGTAAATTAGCAAGAAAACATACTCGAAAATTATGTAGTTAACTAACATTACTAGCATTAGCAGTCATACTTAGTTATGTAATTATATCATCTTACAAGTTATACTTCTAAATACATTTAAATAAAAGGGAAAATAAACTATACACATTACATTTTCCAAGATACCTCTGGACAACCCTCAAGGACCCCTAAGGGGGTACACAGACCCCATTCTTGAAACCCTTGCTCCATTTAATGGGCAGAGGAAGAAAATAAACCCTAAAAATGAATCCGGATATAAAATATCTACCAGCCTTGAAGTATTGACGAATATAAACTACAAGTTCAGTAATTCCTTTCTTTTCTTGGTTGAAGCCAAACTCTAACAAGCCTTTGTTTTCCTCTCACACTTTGTCTAGGCGTGTTTGTGTACCCTCTTGGGGAAAAGGAGGTTGTGGTGGGTTTTGAGGCTGTGATTGCGGGCCGGCTGGTTGGGGTCCAGATCCAGAGCAGAGGGAAGCTGAAGGACTGCTGTTTGGATTGCTGCCCTGGATCCGGTCTCGAAGGCCGTGAATGGGGCTGCTGTGGGACCTCCAGTCTGGAGATGCAGTGCACCAACGGTGAGCAAGGCTGCGTGGAGGACAGATCCAATGAGTTTCCTTATTGTCATAAGCTAAAACTGCACTTTGCATCTTTGTTACATTGGAGTTCACTCGTTACAACTACTTTCCTCTGAACGAGTCTTTTTTGCTGTGTAGAACCGTAAATCATCCCAGCCGCTGATGACTGTGGCTGTGAGGACCAACATGAGCGTGTCCCTTCTCTGTCTTCTATTTAGCCTCAGTGGGGGTAGAGGGGACGGAGGCGAATAGATCTGGCTGCTTGCCTTATGCAGCGTTCACTTCATCCAAGCGTTCATCATCTTGAAGTGCACAGCATTTTAGTGGAAATGCTTGAATCACGACCATGGCATCGGTCCTCTGTTGCAGCAAACACCACATAGATCCAAGCCCTTCTCCTGCTGTTACTACTTCTCATGAACGAGATGAGCTGTTTCACCTGTTGTGTGTTTTAATCTCAGGTCATCTAATCCTGGACGAAGACCTGGAAAGAACCACCTTCATCGTGGGCACAGGGGTTATTGGTGCCATGGATATAGTGTCCATTATCATAAGGACAACAGTAGAACTCCCCACATTAGAGAATGGAGCAATCCGCATTGTCTACCCAACACTACTGACCCCCATCGTCACACGTCAGGTGACTGCAAGCAAGAGTGACAACGGGGGGAAATTCGAGGAAACTGGGTACACAAAAATAATGGTTACAACCTGGCATCGCGTAGTTCACTCAATGGCTGCTTGTTGATGTGCTGCATGTTTTTCTCCGTTCCTCAGACCAACCAGCTGTTTCGGTGCCACCTCAGGAAAACAAGACCGGGTCCTAGATTCTGAGCAGCAGTGTGCCCACGCCATCTTCACCAGTCCAGCTGCCAATTTGGCTCCTTATGAACTCAATTTCCAGCTGCTGGTCCGAGGGGCCTGCCTGCTGGCCGGTGCTTCCTTTACTCTCTTATTCTTGTACTCAGTCCAAATACCAGCAAATCCTAACATTGTCAACACAAAGAAATTAACAACTTCTCCCAATCTCAGGACTCGAGAGCCCAACTCACGCCCTGCGGGCCGATGCAGACCCAAGCGCCCAAAGTGCCTCTGCCACCTACATCACCTTGGCCCAGGAGCATCCGTATGACAGACACATAGAGATCATTCTGCACCTCAGTGGTGTGTGTTTGAAACCTACTGCTGTTTTGTCAGTTTTGTTTTGTTTGTTTGTTTGCTTTTTTAACTCAACCCACCTCTGTCCTAGAACCACACAGCCCCCTGGTCATTATCGAGAGAGGCCGACTTTGTTTCAGCCAGTATGAGCAACAGATCTTCTCCCGCCGTGATTTCATTCGCAGCACCCGTAAAGATTCAGAACCTGAGCGTAAGGTTGGTAGATCCTGCTTCGCTTTACAAACAATAAAGTGTCACCACACAAAAATGTAAGAAGTGCTACTTGGCTTGGCCTGCAGCTGGAGTTTATGAGGAAGCGCTACCACAAGGACATCCTGAGCAACCCAGTTTTGATGCTCAACTTCTGTCCTGACTTGTTGGCTGAGCCTCTGGAGCTGAGCAAAGCCACCAGAGAACTGTTGTTCCTCGTTGACCGTAGCGGCAGCATGAGTGGAACAAACATCCGTCGCGTGAAGGTGAGCCTCAGTCAGGAAAGACGGGGTCAGAGTTTACACAACTGTAACTGATGATGCTCTACCTTATGTATTTGTCCACAGGAGGCCATGGTAGTAGCACTGAAGAGCCTCCCCTCGGGCACCATGCTCAACATTGTGGGCTTTGGCACCACCATCAAGCCTTTGTTCACCTCCAGCAAGCTCTGCACTGATGTTAGTTTCACATTTTATTGCTTAAAACAAAGACAAGTCCAGAGATACCAAACATACATAGAAGTGTCTCCTGAAAGCAGGTGTTTTTCAAGCTTGTAGGACAGTTTGTTCTATTCCGCTCATCTCTAATCAGGCAATAGGTCAGATCCTTGAGTTGCCTTAGTAACAGAGTATCAGGTTTTATCCAGACCAGGAACTGCTAGGACAAACAGTCTTTGCACATACACCTGACCATATGGTGACCTTTCATGCTTTTTCAGTAAGACAGGCGTTATCCTTCCATAACCTCCCCTGTCAGGTGTGTTTGTCCACAATGTCATTTAGGCAGGTGCTAATGTGTGTGTGTGTGTGTGTGTGTGTGTGTGTTTACTTGTTCTTTATTATAGAAGCTCTGATTCAGGTTAATCGGGGCATCTGATTTTAAACAGTGAACTTATCTTAGCAACACAGACGATGTTTGCTTCTACTATTGGATTTCATTTCTGTTATTCTTTGAGGTCACACTGATGCAGGCGTATGAGTACGTCCAGAGGATGAGAGCTGACATGCGTGGCACCAACCTGCTGGGGGCGCTATCCTGGGTGTATCAACAGCCAATGCAGCGCTCATATCCACGGCAGGTGTTCATTATCACAGATGGATCCATCAGCAATGTGGCTAAAGTTCTGGAGCTGGTCCGCAGGAACACGTGCGCTGGCAGGTGTGGTTGGATTTGCAGTAAAAACACAGGAAATTGACTTTATGGATTTTAATAACCAAAAATGTATCCTATGGAGTACAGTAGGTTCAGGCAAGATGAAGGGATACATATTTGAGAGAGCACTGCAAAGGGAAGAAAAAGGTATCTTGAAAAACTGGACCATAGCACAGTGACAGACAAGAACAGAAAGGGCCAAAGTATTTTTCAGTCCCGCCCAGTAATCCCGTTAAGTGCTCTCCTCTGCAATAAGAGCCACGCCCCTCTGGTTTCCCCCAGGCCCTTCAGCAATGCACAGTAACTCCATTTAGCCCTCATTAGTATTCTCCTGTTGGACTGACTTTCTTTTCTTTGGTTGTCGCTGCACAAACATGTTTGCAGTTTTTTTGTCACTCTTGGACTTCATCTAATCGAAACCACAGTCTCTCAAAGGGGGTTTATTGTCATGTTAGAACATGTACTGTATGTGCTCTACTCTTTTCAAACCCTCATTAGTCAACTGAATGTGATCTGGAATGGCTCTGTCTGTGTGACGCTCCCTTTCCTTAGACACAAAGAAAACCATTTGGTTTTAGTTGATCATTTTGATTTGTATTGGAGTCGTGTACGTAGCATCTTCAAGCACTAAATAAGCTGTCTTTACCCACAATACGCACAAGTATTATTAATATCACACCACTGCAGATGCTTTGGCCTTGGTCTTGGTCCCCGAGCCTGCAGGAGACTCCTGCAGGGCGTTGCCAAGCTAACAGGAGGTACTACAGAGTTCCTGGATGATGAGGAGAGACTCCAGCCGAAGGTCAGCAGCACTGCAGCACTGCCATCTACTGGAGAATATATGATTTTCAGAACAATTTTAATTGGAGTGCTCCGATCATCTTTTTTTTTTTCTTTTTTCTTCCTGTCACCAGTCCCTTAGATCTGACATTATGAATTTACCCCTCCAGTTAATCAAGTCCCTGAAAAAGGCCTTTGAACCAGTGCTGACTGACGTACGGATTGATTGGTACCTGCCAGAAAATATGGAGGCGCTTCTTTCACCCAATGAGATCCCTCTGCTCTATCCTGGAAACCGTCTTATTGGATATTGCACTCTGTATGATATGACAGGTTTCAAAGCCAAAAAACTAGAGGTGAGTAAACTCTCGTGTGTCTGTGTCTGCAGTGGAAAAACAATCTGACAGTTTCTTGTATATCTATGTAGTCTCAAGGACGGGGCTATAAAGAAAGTGGATCAGCGGGCTCTGTTTTTCAATCAAATGATGAGCTTTCCCCACCCTCTACCTCGGAGCTCATGCCTCTGGTGACTTGTGCAGATGGCAATGACTTGGAGGAGGCGCTGAGAGAGATCTCCAGAGAAATCTCCTCTGAGTTCTCCTGCGCCAAAGACACAGACCCCGGCACCAGCCCAGGTCAGTCGCCCATTACTTAAGATTTGCCTCCTGAATGTTTCCAAGGGTTGGCTTGTGTCCCCTGTAGGTGTGGAGTTGGACTGGTCCAGTGATGTCAGGACAAGGATACAGGAGAGCTCTTACATCCAGGAACAGTACGTCCTGACTCGCTGTTCCCTCAGCAGTGAGCAGAGTCTACAAACCCAGCCTCGCTCGCACATGCAGGCCTCGTCTCATTCTGACTCGACAGGCAGGGTCTTCCTGCAGGAGCCCCTCTCCTCTGGCCCGGTGCTGGATACAGGGTCTTTACCCCAAGGCCTTGAGAAGATGCTGGCTCCAGAGCAGAGGTCGTCCCTGTCTCGCTGGGCAGACTCCTGGCAACAAAACCTCTCTGCTGAAAACTCTGATGTTAAGACAAAAAAGGTACAAATGATCGGCTGGTAATGGGATTACCTGACAAACACAACATGTCATAAAAAGATGAAATATCTTACTATTTAGGATTGTTGAGAAGTCCTGTTAACATCCATTTACCATCACATTCTTTGGCTGCCGAAATAATATCAAAACAATTAAAAAAATATTTTCTTATTAATGGAAATATAGATGGATAAGTCACTGCTGCCTTTGACGAGCCTACCTCTTAAACTGTTAATGCTTTAATTTCCCTTGTCATGCAAGCAGACTGATGGTCTGGAAGAAAGTGAGGAGTCTCATCGAAGACATAAAGCTCTGACCCGTCCAACTATGGCGGCAAGAAGTTTCTCATCCCCTCAAGGGGAGCTGGAGATGCATCGCCTGAGGAGAGCTCTGGAGAGGGTCTCGTTTGACCAGACGCTGGGTGGAAGACTGGACGAAAGTGACGGGGATACAAAGCCCCCATCAGGAGGGACACTGTCCCATAGAAGCCTTAATGACTCCAGTGAGTATTTAGTATACACTTGTAAGTAAACCTATTTTCCATCCTGCGCACATCCAGACAAGAAGAGAGATCCTCCTCTCTCCTCTGCATGTATGTTAGGGAGCTGAGAGCCACAGAGAACAACAGACTGCTCTGTAGCATACAGTAACTGAAAGTAGTTCTAACTTTGTGGCTGAGTCTAAAATTACAATGTCTTGTAATTTGACTGATGTGTAATAGGAAAAAAGTGAATGTGATGACTTTTGAGGGAGGTCTGCTAACACTTCCCATCCACTACCATTCATAGTGCTGAGCTAACTAGCATTCAGCTGGTCTCAGAGGGTCCCTAATGCACACACAGAGGAGAGAAGGGTATCTATCTTCTCGTCTCACCTGCAGAGGATGAAAAATGAGTATATTTGCCTAATTGGTGTGTCCCTTTAAAAAAAAAAAAGTAGCCTCCTGTCATTTGTCCCTCAGTCTCCTTCTGTCCCTCAGATGGACTCCTCTTTCCTGCCTCTCCTATGGATTGGGACAACTTTGCAGACCCGGAGTACCTCTTCAGTGCCATTCCTCCAGAGGATCCCCCTCCAGGTCAGTGCCGCTCCCTCATTCACGGTCTGCTGAGTGGCAGGCCGGTGTCCTGGGAGGTCACTGTGAACCTGATGCACCTCTGGGTGCCTGAGGGCCAGGAAACAGCAGCGTCTGAGGTCTGTGGAGGAGGAGTAGGGGAAGGAGGGGAAGGAGAATGTTGGGAGGAGATCATCCACCAGCTGACTGCTCGCTCAGTTATTAGGGACTTTGAGAAAATGGCAGAGAAGGAGAACCAAACTGGACATGGTAAGTTTAGTAACCATTTGAGTCACTGACATAGTCTTAATAACCATGATACACACTTTTTACCTTCTGATGGTTTCCCAGGGTCAGCTAAGCGCTACCGTATGAAAGCTATCCAGACCAGTAAGCACTGCAACATCATCTGCATGTACACAGCTTTCACCACGACTGACAGCAACCCCAACAAAGGCCTCCCAGACAACATGGATGTCCAAAACACAGGTGTGACACACACACACACACACACACACACACACGTACATAGATGCAAGTCATTTCATAGAGTTGGACGCTTGTACATACAGAGCTGTGAACATGCTGCAAGATAGACTATCATAAGCATAGATAAGGGAAATACTGTATATGCCTTTACACAAGAACTAGTAGATTTATGGTTTTGTGGTGTGTGTGTGTTTGTGTGTGTTTGTGTGTGTGTGTGTGTGTGTAGGGATGGATATGGGAAATAGCAGAAGTTCTCACTCAGGTAGTCGCAGGCAGAGGACCTACTCTGTTGGTCTGGGCAGACGGCGTACTAGTAAAGACAGCGAGGAGGCTGAAGACGCCTGGAACTCTACAGGTAGACAAACCAAATTACATCCCTTCTCATTTTGTCGTCACAACTCTGGGTCAGCAAGTATCTTGGTATCTCTCAGACAGAGATGACACCCCGGCTTCACCCTGTAGCCTTACATCCTGGGACTCTAGTAAGTACTGCTATGATATCATTTTCCTTACCTTTACTAGCCTTATAAAACCCTTTATTTACATTATTGCACCTACAAGAAAAAACAACAATGGAAGTTAATGGAATTGGGAACATTTAGCAGCTTACTCTGCTCTGTAAAAGCAGTTTGTGTCCTGTGACAGGTATTTTAAGAGGGGTAGAGTTAGTATCTTACTAAAGCACTATGCTGATGAAAAAAAATCTGTTAAATGTGTTGTTTTCCCCACTCTGATGTCTCAGATGTAGGGGCCAATGCCTTCTCTGCTACAGGCTCAGCAACAACAGGCGCTTCCGGCACGCGTTCACAGCGATCTATAGAGAGCAAGTCGATGGAGAGCTTCTTTGGCACAAGGTGAAACTTCCTCCTTGAGAAAAGCACTTAAAAATGTAACATAGAAAGCCTTGCCTTGGAAAAGGAGGAAAGAAAATTAATAGTTTCAGTTTTTGATTCTAGTCCTCATTCCGATGCACACGTGGTCAAATGCTTTTGTTTTCCAGGTTCCCACTTGGTAGACTAAGATCCTCCATTTCATCAGGAAAACAGGTTCCTCTCAAGTCCCACTGTCTCTCTGCAGAGACTGAGAAACAACCTGAGACTGAGGCTCCAGACTACGTCCCCCTGGTGAGCTGGGACAACAAAAGTGAAATCTAGCACGCCTGCAGACTCAGTAACTCTGGTCCGTGGTGTCTCCTCAGGTGCGTCTGCAGCTGGCGTCAGGAGCTTTCCTTCTGACAGAGATCTACTCCGACGCTGTCCAGATCTCTCTGGATCGTCTCAAGAGGGCTTCACCCTACAGCCTCCATCGCCGCAGTCTCAGCCCACCCTTCCGCTGCACATCCCCCAGCGCTCCGTCTTTATCCTCCACTGCTAAAGCTCCAACTCATCACCATGTTTCCTTCTCTCCTTCTTGCACACTTGCCAAAACAGCTGCACCCCCTTTTCACCACACCCCAGATGACACCCCGCTGATGCTGGAACCGAGGCTCAGGCGAAGACACCTGTCCGATCGAGACCCCGTCATCTTATCCCCTGACCTACCAAGCTCTGAGGAGGGTTCAGTGGAGCTTTTTGTTGGCAACTCTCAGAACCAGAACCAGGGCCAGGCAGATAGCGGCCGCGGCTCAGAGACAGATGTATGTGAGGGACTCGCAGTAGAGCCAACCGACCTGAGTAATCAGTTGGCTCAGGAGGACCTGGAGGGCTCGAGCTGGGCCACAGCTGTGGCTCTAGCCTGGCTTGAGCACCGGTGTGCTGGCTATTTCATGGAATGGGAGCTGGTGGCAGCAAAAGCCGACTTCTGGCTACGCTGTCAGGAGCTGCCAGAAGGAGTGGACCTGGCGGGGCTGAAGGGAGCTGCCAGACAGCTGTTCCTGCTGCTGCGCCACTGGGATGAGAACATCAAACTCAACATGCTGTGTTATAACCCCAATAATATGTGAGACAACTGAGCCACTGCTACCGATTAGCAATGGAAGCCAGAGAAGCAACACAGAAGAGCTGACCTCCGCTTCAGCTGCAGGGTTAACTGATACATTAACCTGGTGCCATATTCATTCATTGACTTTTTACTTGACAAAGACCAAGTGGCCTTTTATTATGAATATGCTTTATGCAATCACAAGAATGCCTTCACTATCAGCAAGGGTTCTGCGTGTAGCTAACACATCTTACTTTGCCAAATATATAATGCACCAGTGTTATCGTTGGAATGATTTTGAAAAAATAATGAAAGATTATTGATTGTTTGAAAAAATAAAAAAATATTAGAACTGTTTGTTTTAATGTTTGTCCAGAAAGAAGCGGCGAACAGCACAGAAGTTAAGTGGCATCTGTTTATTATAAAACATCACATTTTCACAGTCTCAGTTAACTGCATATCTGACATTAAATCTATTTATATGCTATTAAATGTTACGAACCACTGAGAAATGAAGATGAGTCCATTAGATGAAACCTATGATTGTCTCCAGCTTAGTTATAGAAAATCATATTTAAGGATGGAAGCTTGTATCAGTTGATGCTTTTATTCGGTGGCTTTGAAAGCTCTGCACGCTGCGAGAGTCAATTTTAAGATGCAGTGCACTGAGGTCTCTGGGCGACCGTAGCAGGCAACTGACATGTTTACATGAATCATGATCAGATTGAACACGAGTGGAAATAAAGTCTTATGTAAGAAAGTCTGAAACATTCACAACGTCCTCTTAGAACTGCAATCTGCCTAGCGTGTATATGAAAATGAAACCTGAGAATCCATCGTTTCTTCCTCTTCATCTCTTCAACTGCGAGCACCGACTACATGCCATTTCATTGTGTTGATGCCTGCTTCCTTCACTGTAAGTACTGAGAAGCAGCAAGCGTCGAGCCCCCGGGGACCCTCCCTCTCTACTGGTGTTGAGAGGATCAGAGAGAGAAGGATGGAAGCTCTGAGACAGCTGATTAGATCAAAAACGTCCAGCCTGCTCCGGCTGAGGTTCACTGGCATTTGTCCTTGACAGGTGCATTTTTCTGTGGTTCAACAGGGGTTGAATGCAGGGGCGGAGCCAGCCACAGACAGAGGAGCATGATGAGGTGACAGACGTGGAGGGCCACCGAGCTTCCGTTTGTGGAAGGGTAAGTGTTCCAGGAAAGCTCAATGAGACCCAGGATCAGGACCCTGAATGCAACCATGAACCAGGACTGCATTTATACATGACTTAATCGGTAAAAAAAAGCTTGTAGTCTTGATTGTTGTCTTACCTGAGCAGGTGGGCTAGCTTCTTAACTCCTCCGCTCCAGAGAAGGTAGGGCAGCGTGTGGAAATACCAGACGTAGAACTGGTAGTGCAACGAACGACTGAAGCACATACCGATGAAGTTGGAGGTAAACAGGATCAGCACTATCTGTGATCGTCTGTTAAGAACTTTATTCATGAAGACACATTCAGCCAGACTCAGGAACATCGGGTAACGCTGGAGCAGAGAAGGATATGATCCACTGTGTTCTTGGAAGCGGGGATGCTTCTCTTGCCTGGCTCCTTCAGGAGGTCCAGGTTACTTTCCCCTGGCCTTAAAAGAGTGAAAGGGACATCTTACTTTTCATTAAAACTATAAAATAAATCATTCACTTTGCATAAAATGTAAACAATGAAGGTCTTTCGTGACTCACAACATAGTTTTTGTAAGTGCTTTAGAGGCTGAAATGCAAAATAAAAAGATTGTCCACTACAATGATGCAACATAAAAACCAGGAAGAAAAGTGCTTGAAATCTATCATGATATATATCAAATAATCACCACATCCTCCAAGGAGAGATGCTCTGATACCACTGAGGCCAAGTGTGGGCCAATCCCATAAAACAGAACATTAACCCAGGAGGAATATCCTGGGACGGCCAGGGCTTGAAACCTTCTTGCCGTGAGTGCTGACCAGTGAGCAATAATGGCCTTCATATTACAAGCAGAGTAACACAAAGTTGTCCATGCACTAGGAATAATCATTTCTACCCTTCAATAATAGCGCCAATACTTGTAGCGCGGCGGAGGCTCGATCTATTTTACACAGCATATTTTGTCCAGCTCATCTCCATAGTGACCTGGGTCAAGCCATATTCTGTCTCACCTCTTCCATCGTCGGAGGGCGAAGAGCAGCAGGGTCAGGATGTGGGCTGCTAGTAGGAGTAGGTGGAAGTAGCGATTCAAGAAGAGCCACTCGGGTAGGAAGCGCCAGTTGACCGTCCACTTGAACATAAATTGACGTCCAAGGTCAAAGGCCCGAATCACATACCCGACAGGATTCTCCAGGAGGAAAGGAAGACCCAGCAAAAGCTGTGATACAAAGACAGAGAGATTATATCTGCAAAATTAGAATAAAGGGTATTTAGCATACAGCATGCTAGTTAAGGGAATATTTACCTGTATACCTGCACACAGAGAAAGTTTAGGGATTGTCCTGATGAGACCAAACTCAGACAGGAGGAGGAAAAGTAGTCCAGGTGCAAAAAGGAGCACGTTCATTTTCACGGATACTGCTAAACTGTCAGAAAGAGAGGAAAACTGCATTATTTCATCATGTCAGAGACACATCCAGGTGTACTGCCTCCTCCTGCGGACTACTCAAGAGTTACCACTTGCCTGTAAAGTCCACAGCCCAGGGTCCAGTAACCATCCATGAAGAGGTTGACAGCTGCGAACAGCAGCATCATGGCCACCGGGTCATTAAAGAGACGCAGCACAAAGATGGAGTGGATCCGATAGGATGCACAACACATGAAGAAGAAAACATAGGGAGGAACCTGGGAAGAAACACCTGCATTTCAGAGATCATGCAGCTGGCCATGCCAAAACGCAACTTCCCACCACCACCACAGACTGACCTTCTTTGTGCGGTGGTATATTCTAAAGACCAACAGTAGTGTGATGAGGTAGAAAACAGCAAAAAGGTACTGGCCCAGACGAATGTTCACCCCTGAGCTAGTGATGTAGTAGAGAGCAGTGAAGATGTAGACGAAGCCAGCTGGATACCTGCAACAACAATCACATTAAAGCTCCTGCACTGACAACTGGAGAGACTCCCAGCAGCACCGCAGGCTTTTTAAACTCACACCAAGGGGCCCGTGTCTCCTTTGAGCTGGGTGTAGTCATAGGTGCCATTGATGACCCCCTCCACTTCATCCATGTAGGCCTTCCAGTCGATCTCAGTGTCTGCAGCGCAGAGATCAGTTAGCACTGTCTGTTATCTTTCACGTCTGCCTTTCAATCTCAAAATTTATAATTCCAAACATTTGTCTTAAAACGTACTTAAGCAAAAACGTTGAAATTTTAATTAGAAAAATCAAACGCAAAAAGCTAAAACCTGAGACTGTTATAAAATGGCAAATCTATTACCTAACTTAAAAACTTTAACTGTAGATTAAAACAGTAATGAAAAATGTAATTGTTTGTGTTGTAACGCAAAACAATTTAAGTAACATAAGTTTGTTTTTCACATTCACACAAGAATGTGTATTTTATGTTTTATGCTGCAGTAAATTTAATTTTATGCAGGCATTTATGACATTAACAACCCTCGAGATTATTATTTAATGAAATTTTTAGGACTCGATTAATTATTCATACAAACCTATTATAATCGAATTAATATGTTCTATAACTCTTACAGCCATGCATTCGATTGAGGACTAAATAAGAAATGATATCATGCTAATGCTAGTAAGTTCCCCTTGACAGGTGGCTGCCTATGTGTGTTTGCTAACGCTAGCCATTTAGCTTTCACATACATTCAGAGTAACGCCAAAACACCATAGCATGCTAGCTAGCCCTGCAGCTACTTACATGCTACCTTCTGTATGACCCACACATTGATCCCGATTTCCAAAATCCACAACACTGACACGACCAGTAACGTGTATTCTGTCTTGAACAGGACCAAATGCTTGTCTTGCCACAGAGTATGAAGTGTTGCCCGCAGAGGAGACGGGGAAGCGGGGGGCTTTCTCCGCACAACTCCTCCAGCCATCTCGGCGACGTTGACATGGAAAGAGGTCGAAGTTGACATGCGCCGATTTACTTCTTCCCCGACGTCACCTCGTCATCATTACGTCAAGTGACACTGAAAGGACTTCAGCCAAGGCAACTTCAGAAAGTCTTTGACAGGTAAACGAAATCGATATTTAACACCGGACAATTATAAAATGTCCACTCTTACACAGGAATTCCCATCGCGCACACGCTAAGCCCACGTTAGTTGGTAAAAAAGTTTAAAGGACTCTGATGTCTCCAGTTGCCCTAGCAACTTTAGCTAGGTAGAAGCTAATTTAGGCTAAAACATCCGGTCAAAATAAATTCAGGGAACTGCATAGCATAGGAAACTACCCCTCAGTCTCTTACTCAATAACTTTTTAATGGCGCTGTCAACAAAGACAGGACTTCACTCTATTTTTGACAGGAATTCCTACGCTAGCTAATGTAAATTAGCATTTTTACACAAACAGTTTTAAGTTAAGTAATGCCATGACGCTAACAGCTAGTTGTTAAGAGTGAAGTTGGCTCATCTACGCGTCTAAATGATGGTGTATGTTCCCCATCTTATTTGTATTTACTCACCGCTCAACGGTAACTTCTCGACTGTAACATGTGGTACCACTCATACTTAATATGACAATTTCAATAGATATAGCAGTCAAATTTAAGAAAAAGAGGTGCCTCATTTGTCCAGGCTAATAATAATAATAATGATAATAATAATACTTGGCGCTGATCTGGAGTCACTTTTCACATGCATATGACGAAGGTGTTCCTGTCGTAAAAGAGTATTTTTAAAAAAAATATTTTTGTGCTGTTTATAGTCTCACAAATTATCAGGATGATTTTTTCCCCCATATGAATAGATATTAATTTTACTGGGTCCCATTATTTTAAGTTTAAACGATGGCGAAGGGGAAGGGGCGGGACTGAGTTATATGGGTCTCCTCAGCTGTTGGACAGGAACTGGACCCAGACTGAACCTCAAAAACACATCGGTCGTCTCGTTCGTCCTGTTGAATGTCTGAGCGTCACTGTGTAGAATGACGATATGTAGAGTTTGACACTTGGAGGCCGTTTTCACATTCTTGGCTGAAAGTGGAAATGTTCTCCATGCTCAGTGGAATCTGTCAATGATCTGATTTTGATTGGCGGGTCTCAAAGCAGGATTTGTCACATCTCAGATAATGTTGGAGCTGACTGTGGTCTATAAAGTCTATACTAATTGCTCGAAAATATCCCAACTTAAAGACTGACAGTGAATTTTATAAATGAGTAGAGGGAATTATTTTAATGAGGGAGGGGCGGAGGTGATGTTTGAAAGAGTGCAACCATTTTATTCTCTCTGCAACAACCATGTCAGGAACACGTTCTAGTCTTCATCATCACCTGGACTATTTCGTTAGGTTCACCTGTGTGTTAACAGCAACCAACAGTTAAATTGAGTGGGCTTTCTTACCTAATATGTTTGTCTTGCAGGAAGGGGGCGTCGCCCTGACAGAGGGGAATGGATGGATTTCCTATGAAGATTGGGGAGGGGGTGTGTCTCGGGGTCAGCGTTGCCCTCTCAAGCCTCTGCTACTATCTGTACCGGAAGAGCCGGTTGACGGTAGACAGACTTGATGTGAGTGGTGGGTCAAGTATCCAAAGCATGACATTTTCTTCTGCCTTGAGAAGGAACAACATTGGCTGTGAAACTAGTTGAGAAATCTTAAGCTTTCACACACAAATATCAACTTCCTTATTTATCCTGTATGCTAATTTTATTATTGGGTGATATGGCTTTTTAGATTTTTGGTGTGTTAATGCAAAATATCAGATATGTGTAGCAGATGCACGTCATTCTTCCTGCCTGCCTCCTCCCTAAAAATTTGACTGCAATGGAAATAAGTCATGTGACTTTATTGTGCTATCCTGATCAACTTTTAGCTCTCAGTGCATTCATGTATTGTATTTGTCATTTATCAAATCAAGCGCTGGGCTGTTAGCAGTTCAGTAATTAAATTATAATTTCAGGAAATAGTTTTCAGATGTCAAGTAGATGAAAAGTAGACCATCAAACAAAAATGTAGTGCTTCACAAATTTGTATTATGATTCCTGTGAGGATAGTGTTATAGAGGACAGTCTTGCAGTACATTATGCCGTATTGTAAATATTTTTTTTATGATTTCTTGTGTCATCAGGGTGCTCCACACCTCAACATCAATGGAAATCTCAAAAACATATTTAGTGTTTGCCCAGGAAAGTGTTTACAGTACGCCGTCATCGAAGGTACTCGCTGTTTCTGATCCAGCCCATCTGTATTTTTCTTAAATATGTGTGGAAAATGTTCTTACCTCCTGCTTCCCGTTACTCTTTGTGTGTGTGTGTGTGTGTGTGTGTGTGTGTGTGTGTACAGGTACAGTTCAACCACTAGGAGAGCCTCTGAAAAGTCAGTTCCAAAAAGAAACAGTCGGAGTGTTGCAGAAATTCCTGTTGAGAGAACACACTCGTGTGTGGAGCAGCATTTCGCACACTTGGTGTGTGTTCCAGTTTTCTGATTCCATACAGACACATGTTCAGTGTTTATCTTTTGCTTTTTTTTTTACATCTCTGCTTTTTTTTCTCACTGAGAACATTGTAGAAGCAGAAAACAGCATCAGTCTGGAATGTTAGATGCTGGTGGATGGCTTGGAGTTTTTGTAAAACAGAGTAAATGACAAAGCTGGAGAACGTTTTAGGGCACCCATCATCTCATGGCTGACAGATAAGATGATGACAGAACTCAGCTCTAACTAATGATTATTTTCTTTATTTTATGCATTTCACTAAGTAATCGTTTAATTCATAAAATGTCACAAAAACAGACAAAGTGTCGTGTTCTAATGACTTCTTTGTCCATCTGACAGTCCAAAACACAGACGTTTAATTTTCTGTCATTAAAAAAAGTAGCAAATCTTGATATTTACGAGTCTGGAACCAGCAAATGTTTGACTGACTTGATTGGAAAAAGACTGAATTGATTTACCTTTTTTTTTGTGTGTCTTCTTCGTGTGTTGAAGGGTGGACAGTGAGCGAGTGTTACTCCACAGAGCCGATGAAGTGCCCTTCATGTTAGTGGGGTCTGATGACATCGCAGTCAAAGTCCTGCACCCTCTGCAGGCGTCCGGGGTGCACATGGAGGTGACCCATGAGAAGTTCCACCAGGTGGATTATGGCCTGGGAGACATTTTAGGACAGTACCTGAGAGGGGAGAAGCTCAAAGGGAAGCTAGAGACTGAGGAGATGCTCAAAGTCAGTCCATGCATACGAATGCTCGAACAGTTGGCAAAGAATATCTTTTTTTTTTCTAGTTCAAACACTGATGATCTGATCTTTTCCCAGGTGGGCACTGCTCTCACAGGTGTAGGTGAGCTGGTTCTGGACACAGACGGAACCCTTTATCTTCAACCCCCGTCTGATGGGTCCCAGTACTTCCTGAGTATCTCAGACTTTGACACCCTCCGAGGAGAACAGGAGAGCACAGCGGCTGGATGGAAAACACTTGCTGTTGCCTTTGCTTTGGTGGGGGCTGCAGTGACTCTGTGGATCACCAGACGCTACTACCAACAACTAAAGCTTCGCCGGGAGCGTGAAAAAGCCAGGAGAGAATTTGAGAGACTGCAGGCTGAAACCAAAAGAGAGCGCACTGAGCGTCAAGATTCAGCAGAGGAACAAATCGAGAACCCCTGTTTGATTTGCCTCAGCCAGCCTCGGAACTGTATTGTGTTGGACTGTGGACACGTTTGCTTCTGCCACGACTGCTACCAGGCTCTTCCTAAACGCCAGTGTCCCATATGTAGACAGGACATCAGCAGAGTGTTGCCGCTCTTCTACGCTTGAGCTCAACCACTGTGCAAACTCGACTGGCTTTATACCTCACATAGAACTGCTGCTCTTGAATATCTGATTACTGTACTTCATATTTAATAGGTGTAATAATCAAAATCTGTACTTTATGTAGGAATTGGCTTGATGTGTTCTAAAGTGTGTTCATTTTGCTGAGTGCACCTGAACTGACCTGAGTACCGCACAAATCCAGTTACAGCCGGGAGGTAAAGATGGCGTGCACAGCTTGCATTGTGTCCTTGGCAGTTATCTTTATTATCTAGGGGTCTGTCTGCACATCCCCCAAACTTCCCAGTAAAACCTGGCCATTTCTATCACTGGTAATATACGAAGTACATAGTACATAACGTACTGTAAATTGTGAAATTTTTTTGATTCCAGCAGATTTCGATTAAACTAGAAATACCACATTACCTCATCATTGAATGTGTGCCTGTCACAGCGACCTTTGACCTCCACAATCTCCAGATTCGAGGAAATTCTCTCAATGAGTTCCTGAGACGTCTCATTACCAAGAATAGGAAAACTCGGAGCTAGAAACAGTGGCGTGGAGGCATAAAAACTAGAATTGTCAGGTTAAAGTTGTTTGCTTCTGCCAGCAGTGATCAGAAAAGTGTTTCTACAGAAAGTTGTGATGTCACAGCGAAGTCGGAGGCCCCTTCACAGCAGCTGTTTTGACATGTCAGTGCAGAGTAAACATGTTTGGCCGGTCCAATGAACCAGCGTGCACAATACCAGGATGTTGGCGCTCCTACACGGAATGCAGCCACAATCGATGACATCCATTACGATTGTGTTTGCGTCTGCTGTGAAAAGAGCCTCCTTTATATTTTTGACTTGTCAGAGCAGGACAATCAACAACGATCTTCATGGCTGCATTCCATTTTGGGGAGCTGGATCCCGAGCCCTGTCACCGTACACGCTGGTGTTCTCTTCACAATTAATGGAATGGAGCCATGACTAACGCTGTGTGTGGCGGCTCACCACGACCACTGTGACACACAGACGATGACACCACTCGTAATTCCATTAGTTACACCTGCATGTAGAAGGGCATCTAATTTCGTCCACTTTGATTTTTGCGTTAAGATGTTAAAATCTGCATCTACGAAGTTCTGAGTTAAGGACAACAATGTGTCGTAAGACGTGAGTGAGTGAGTTGCGCCCTGTGCCTTAGTTTGCTCATCGACATGGATGCGGCCATCTTCTGTTTACGTCAGAATAACTCGGGAAGATTTTCTTTCAGCAAATTTGAGAAAGTTAGTTGATTCAAGATGATTAAAGGGAAATCCTGCGACTTTATAGCAAATAAAATCTTAGGAAGAAGGTGAGAGTGTGGGAAACATTGTCAATAAATCTATGAGTGATTTTTTTTTAAGCGTATCGTCTTTCTTGAACTACTCTAAAGTTAAATCTGATGCTGTTGTTTACCCCCCCCCCCCCCCAATTTATTCTGAGTGATGGAGTGTTAACAAAACTCATTTGGGACAGAGAGAGAGAGAGAGTGACGTGTCACCCTTTTTACCTGCATCCGAACACTCCACAGACATCTGAACAACAACAGCTGTTACATCAAATAGATGCTGCTGCCTTTTAGCAAAGTGTTTGAAAAGACACTCGCAGGACCCTCCAGATGCGATGAGTGTACGAGGTTTTTATTTTATCTATTTTTTTTTTAATTTTTTGCTTGTTAACAGCACCTGGTGTCTGAAAAGACTTGTGAGTCATCAGTGTGACTGTTACTGTCATCTCTAACAAGCGCCATGAAGATGCGAAGAACGGTGGGTGGATGAAAAGACACCTCCAGATATTTGCAGCAGGATATGGGTAAAGGTGTGTGTGTGTGTGTGTGTGTGTGTGTGTGTGTGTGTGTGTGTGTGTGTGTGTGTGTGTGTGTGTGTGTGTGTGTGTGTGTGTGTGTGAAGGGAGGAGTAGAGGGGCAAGGTGAAGAGTTCTCAGGCTGGTGTGGGGGTGAACAAGGAGCAGGTGGCAGCACAGGCTCCAATAAATCTTCCACGTCGACGCATTTTTCATGAGCTGTCTCAGCAGGACGGCAGCTGTGGGGGAGACTGGAGAACCCCGGAATGGAAAAGAAACACCTGACCGGTTTAATCCAACTAAAATGAACATATGACAAAGGAATATTCTCATGAGGGACAAAGATGATCTCATATCAAGATTTTACCACTAGGTGTCCTTCTTCCATCACGTGAGAGTAACGGCAACTGTAGCGAGGAAGCTCTCCAAGTCACATGTAATTAATGTAACCGATGAAATCCTGTTTAATCCAGTCTGATAGCTGACAAACAATTTGGATGACGTGATTATTCTCTAAAAGGCCGCAGCTTCATGGGTGTAGAGAATCATTTGTGATGATGAGGGTGCAGGCAGCAGTGGAACCTACTTATTAGGGGTGCAGGTTTCACACCCAGGGATTTCTAAAGAATCGTGGATTCTAGAAATTGTAAATATGAAGACACTGAAGGGGGTTTGTGCTGCATAATGCAAAGATCCTGACAGACCTCCTAACATAGTATTCAACGCTCTAACTGACATTATTATTTAGTGTTAACACAAATACATGAAGCTGGTTTTAACTTGTTTTTGCATACTGGACCCCTAAACTAAAGGTACCGAGGACATGTGACCCCCACCATCGCCAGAAGAGGACACACGAGCACCGTAAGACCCACCCAAGCACAGCTGAATGGATTTAAAATTCAATTGTTATTTCTAAAGCAGTTATGGTTCTATTTCTATCTTTGGAAACAATGGAGGCCTTTTTAATCATTTTGAAATTTCTTTTGATTTCTGGAAATCATCTTGCAAACCCCCCCCCCCCCCCATCTATGTTTCCTGGCCCCTACAATGCAGGTTTAGAGCCAAATGTTCCAGCTGACAGACATCAGACCTCAACTTGAAACTGTTGCTTATTAAATTGTTTGATCTTCAACAGTTCTTGATGAGCTTGTACGTCTCTTATATGTAAATTCCCTGCTGCAAAGAAACATGTGACTATAGTTTTTAAAAAGGTAAGATACTAAAAAGTAAAATGTTTTCCTTCTTCACGCCGAAGACGATGAAGCCAAAAGCTGTACTTTAGCAAACAAATGGAATCGCTTCAGTTCTGCAGTTCAAGTTTAGTTTAATGTTTGAGCTCTTGACATGCCGGTGACTCTGTGTACCAATGTTGACGTGTGTCTGAGCAGAGAGAGAGAGAGAGAGACAGAGAGAGACAGAGAGAGAGAGAGAGCGAGAGAGAGACCACAGCACGCTGTCCTTCCTGGTGCCAATTACCGCTGTCACCCATCTGCTTTGGGCATGCAGTGAAACGTGGGATGAGCTGACCTACTTTCCAGCAGTAGTGTGACTGCAGAGCTTCTCCGCTTGTCAACAAACCAATGCTTCATCCCAGGAGGGAGAGACTGAGACTATCGGATCGGATCGGATCCACAATTTACACTGGTCCGATACTATGACCTGTCCGCCTGGCTCTTCGGTATCCCTAAACACAACAAGGCTGAATTTCCAATCAAGAATAAAAGCATCTATATAGTTGAGGAAGAAGCTTGTGTCATCAGCTCTACTCTCTGCTTTATTCAACTGACAAACACAGATCTCCAAACTGTCGCTCCTCCAGCATAGGCCAACCTGCAGCTGAAACATCAGGACTCAAATGGAATCATGCATTAATAGATACTCTTATAAAACATGCTGGAATTTTTCCATAAAAACATCGTAGCACCTTCATCCAAAATGCAAAGCAACGCTCCCTCTTGCAACGTTCAAGAAAAATAAGACATTCCTGATTTCTTGTAATCAAATAGCGCTGAAGTCTTAACTGACTTGCAAAGAGCGCTGAGAACATATCTCCTTGATGGAGGACGCTGCTGCTATGAACTTAGTGCCTTACACAGCTGCTCCTCCAGCACAGTACCAGTGTGCTTGAACTCAACCCATTTGCCAAACAAGTTAATCTTTGATGGAGCAGTAGCTGAGTTTTTGCATCACCACTTGGTGGCTAATGCGGCTTTCCAGGAAACACAAAGATGTATTCGTCACCTAATGACGTTGTTGTGGTGTTCGTGAACATTTCCCTGTTCGCCTTGGCGACATGCTGCTAGTAGCGTGAAAAACAAGGTTCGCTTACTGCAGCGGACAGGTTTCGGGGAAAATCAGGTATGTCATCACAAATTCGAAGATAAACAGAGTAAGAGGAGGTCTACTCGCCCCATTTCTGAAGGCAATTCTGACACAGTAAAAGAAAAAAATATCTCTCAAATGCATCATATTGCCTGATTGTTACCTAAAAGTAGCGCACTACTTTTGTAACACGTTACCCCGACACGACACGAGTGGCTGAAAGTTAGTCAGAACAATAGATCACAAAAAAGTCTAAGTTCTTGAACAACTATGTTGGATGTAAATTCACAATGCCCCCCCCCCCTAAACATTTATATCGAAAAATCTGCATACCCAAAATAATTCCAGTTTAACAAAAAGACTGTGAGTGCTTCATCAGAACTGGTCCCTGCCAGCAACCGTCACTGGTGTTACTGGAATTCAGGACTCTCCAGGACGTCATGCAGGAGAAGGGCAACTTCTCTGAATTCAACACATCCTTCTCTGAATGGGACTTTGTCAATAAAGAAAATAAATGGTGAAAAAAAGGCCTAAACACCAAACTCCAGGCTATGGGTGACATCCTCTGTGGCCACTTCTTTTATACACGTTCTTGCTGTATATTCACATGACATGAGAGAGCGTTGACTCTATGAAAATCTAGGAATTATACTTGAATTAAGTGTTATTTATTCCACCTATAGTACCTTTAACTCACTATTATGTAACAAATGAGAAGAGTTTTGTTACAACGGGACAAACTCAGAGAGGTAGAGGCCAGTAGAGGTGTGGGACAGGTTTCCCAGGAAACCTTCTCTCTCCTTCCCTCTTCTGAGTACAAATAAAATAAAAATTCTTTATACTTGACCTGGGAATTTGTGCTGGTAGAGAGTAGACTAATAAGTAGATGAAACATTAGCCTTTCATCAGGGAGGGAGGGAGGGTCATGTGTATATACAGTACAATGTGTGTGTGTGTGTGTGTGTGCCTGTGTGTGCCTGTGTGTGTGTGCTTGTGTGTGCAGTGGGGAGCTCTGTGTGCTCAAGGGGGAGAGATGGGGAAGGGGTAAGTGAGTGAGTGACTCAGCAAGTCAGTGATTCATTTATAATTTGCAGCAGTACTTCAAGAGCACACACACACACACACACACACACACACACACACACACACACATACACACAAACACAAGGTATCTTCAGGGTGGGCGCCTTTTGTCAGAGGTCTGTGGGACTGATAGACTGAGAATGATCATTAAAAGGAGCTGCCAGCCGAGAAGGAGAGAGACGGAGGAGGAGAAGTCGCAGCATGTGGACGATCACTCGAGCTAAACGGAGAGAAAGAGAGAACAAAGAGGTGAGGTGTTGTCGTACTAAAGCGCGCTGCTCTCAACATACAAGTGATGAAGGAGACGTACAACACACGTCTTGCACACTGAGCACCTGGCCGTTTCATCTGTCGCTGACTGATGACATCATGTGAAATCCGTGTCCCTTATTTGAACCCTGCTGCATGAATCAGCTGCTCGGCGGGTTGACAGCTGGGGACTGCACTTTACCACGCTGGAGGAGTGTTATTTGTCTTCCCTGAGGAATGACACAGGAACAAATGGCAGATTAATAATCTCTTATGTCAGGTGACAACTCCAGAAAACAAATCATCTGTAACCTGGACAACTTTTGTTTAGTTTATTGGGAGGCAGCAGCCCCCCACGCACAGCTACGTCTACAGTAAATGTCATCTAACACAAATGAAACATATTCGGGGGGGGGCCTTTATTAGGGTGGGCAGCCAGGAGCCCGCTTTGATGCTTCGTCTCATCGCGGCAGGAAATCCAGGAGCTTTTCCAACAACACACTGATCTCAAGACTGTCAGCTGGCCCCGTTCAGCGGTCAGCTATGCAGACCGGCCACTAAAACAGAGGGACACTGCAGCAAGAAAGGTTATTTTACATTTATAGACAGGTTGGCTGGCTCGGGTTGTTAAAACAGGTTTGGTCCAATAATAGTCTCTCTGTCACTTCATTGTTTTAGCTTCTGATGAGACACCATATGCTGCTCACACAGAAGGTCGCTGTCACTAGAATAAAGCACTGAAGATGAGCGTTCAGCCAAAAGTGGCTCTCTTCACTGGGTTTAAATGCACTTTTATTCACCACCAGGACCTCAGTTACTAAAGCTACGCTTTTCCCGCACACGTCGGTTATTTTGAGCGCTGCTATTACATCCGATTACATGGACAATGAATTACTCATTGCACATCCAATTTTTGCGTGTTTTGTTTTTCTTTTCTGTGAGTGCCAGGTCCTAAAACTCGTGTTGCGGGTGGTCTAGTTTCACGTTCTAAAAACAACCCTACTTTTGCCACACTACATTTTCTTGTTGTCAGATTCTTCCTGACTGTTGACCTCGTCAGGTTTGTTGACCCAGATATGACAAAAACTCTCACAGTAGATGAGTTACTGCCCGGTGTGAGGAGTACCCCCCCCCCCCCCCCCGTCGTCATGGATGGATGGGAGTGAGTGAGCTTTAAGCTCTTCTTCAGTCATTTATCAGTTTTATCATGAAAGGGACACCACGGAGTGAATAAGCTACGACATGATAGTTGTAGTTTGAAATTAAGAACCGGTAACGGAACTGAAAAAAGCAGGACTGAAGACAGAAATCGGTTTGCTGCTTCAGCACCATGGTGGTATCTATGGTTACTGATATTTCCAGTCATGGCCGCAGCTCTGGACTTGGACTCATCTTCATTGATAGGTTTTTTAATTGGTAAAGACGGGAAGAATTCAAATTATAGTCAGAATCTTTTACCTTTTTTTCTCTCTCTCTCTCAATCAAATGCTATTTGTATCCTAGCTCCAGTTTCAATAAAGATAGTTTGAGAATGAATGAATGTTCTAGCTGAAAAATATATTTTCCCCTCACTAGCAAAGGCAGGTCTGTGGGTTCTGGTTTTGTTTGTTTGTTTGTTTGTTGTTTTGCGGTGAGTTGCTGTTAAAATTCACAACGAATATGAATAAATGTACCACATAGATACCGGTAAACAAGTTCCCTCTTACTTTTGAATCTTGTTTCGTCTTCTATGGTCTCTATGCAGTTCTAGAGAATATCAGTGCGTTCAAGAACTCAATCTAAATTAGTGTTTGAGGTTATGTGCCTTAAAACAACACGTCTCTCTCTGAAATAGAGCATTTCCATCGCTCGCCTGTTGGTGTCACTCTTGCTCCTCCAGCATTCGGAGTCCCCTGCACACACACACGCACGCTCACACACACACGCACGCACACAAACCCGGATGGATGACTTCACCGCCTGCCTGGGTTTCCTTTATGATCCCGGGATCTACCTCTTCCCTCACCAGACATCAGCCAGCAACACAGGCGGACACACACTCCCTCTCTCCCTCTCTCTCTCTCCAGTCGCCGCTGCAGCTGCAAACCATCCAGAGAACCCAGAGAGACGCAGCCGCTCCCGGACCTCCTCCTCATCCTCACCTGAGTTATATATTCGGAGGGAATCCCAGCAGGAGAGACACAAACCACCGCGCAAAACGGGATCTAAAGCTGTTTGGAGCATAAACACCACCGAGGAAGACTTTGATCTACTTTTGAGAACCCACTTCTCCGCTGCGCCACAATGTCCGAGGTGTTGCCATACAACGAGGGGAAGATGAGCGGCTACGGGGCGGACAGCGAGGTCAGCCAGATGTCCTTTAGCTGCGGACTGCAGGACACAAGCGCCTTCTTCGCTGCGTCGCAGGCAAAAAGACCCCCGAAACTTGGACAGATCGGCAGAGCCAAGCGAGGTAAGAAATGCTTCTGCACACAATCATTCATGTGCCTCAACGCAAGCGTGTAAACAAAAACTGCAACGCTCAAGTTACAATTCATGGATTTTAGTTAAATGTCTAGTGTTTGAAAGACTGTTTACATGCGTGCAAGGACACACCCAGCGAATATTACACATTAAACCCGAGCGGAAACCTGGATCGACGCCATCCGTGTGTTGTTTTTCACCCATTGGTGTTTATTTATTTATTTATTTATTTATCTATTTATTTTTCACCTGCAGCCGCACCACACTCTTTTGTTATCAAGTGCGCCATATTCCCTCTCACTGGAGGCCATCCATAAGGATCAATGATGGGAATATGGTCAGAGAATAAAGGCTACAATTAATCTGCCAATTTCTTTTACGAATAATTGATCGTGTCGGGTCTCGATGATGACAAAACTATTTGGGGTGGAGGTGGGGTTGTAAGGGTTCTCAAAATGCTCCTTTAGTCCACCCAACAGTCCAAAACCCAAAGATTTTCTGTCAAATTACAAAAGTAAAAAAAAAAACAAACAAAAAAAACAAAAAAAAAAACCGCGGCGACAATCCTGATATTTAAGTGAACCAATGAATGTTCGACATTTGTGCGATTAATCAATAATCAAAGCGATCAAATTTCTCGAAAAACCGACCAGTTGTTGCTACCTCTGCTGTCTCCGATGAGCTTCATCTCCCCCTCCCTCTCTCTCTCTCTCTCTCTCTCTCTCCCCCCCCAGTGGTGATCGAGGACGACCGGATAGACGAGGTCCTGAAGGGGATGACAGACAAGTCCTCACCCGGCGTTTAAACATGAACGATGCTTTGCAGACTCTTTTAATTTTGATCACCGATTTGAAGCACTTGTCGGCTGTGCATGTTCGAGGACTGCAGGAGGAAACGACGGCACCAGAGAGAGAAAGAAAGAAGGGAAAAGATGGGATGAAAGAAGAGAGAAAATGAAAAAGGCTAAAGAAGGGAATGAACGGCTGATTAAAGGCGTATAAAGGGAGGGATGAGGAAAGACTCTGGAAGAGATTTGATCATGGGATTGCTGGCAATTCTCCCAACGAATCCCGATTTTAACTCCTGCTGCGCAGCACGGTGTTGAGATGGCGGACGCTGCTCTGTATCCCAACCTCTGCTGACTTTAATGATGGATGAACTTGTCATTACTTCGCGACCATCTCTTTTGTTTCCTTTCCAAAAGCGCTGTAAGCAACAACAAACTGCAACCGGAGGCTGCAGCTTCCCCCACAGCCCCTATGTCAATAACGTGTACAGTAGGTAGGCTAAGCTCTCCTCCTCCTCCTTTAGGCTTCGCTTTGTTGATCCAGTCAGCGACGGTGCGTTCAAGGGAGCTGTCCTTTCAGCACCGGGCCCATGCATTCCTGTTGCTGCCGCTGCTGCCGCCGCCGCTGCTGCCGCTTTATTAAAAAAAAAAAAAAAAAAAATCCACAAAAAAACAGACCAACCAAACTCTCCAGTTTGCTCACTAAACAAAAAAAGAAAAAAAAGAAAAAAAAAGGGAGACCAGATTGTATGTAAAAACATATATATCCGAGGATGGTGCAATGTTGATATTTTCTGTAGTGGAACCCTACATTTGTTTTTGGCCCTTCAAGAATATTTAGGCCGGAACCACATCAAAGTTGCAGGTTCATGTAGCTGATTTACACCTGCACATATCTTTAAACCCCCCCCCCCGGTTTTGTTTTGTTTTCTATATCTAGAAGTCCAGCTGAAATGTGGAGATTATAGTAAATATTTAAAACAATTGTCAAGAAAAAGATGATGATATGATTTGGCTATTTTCATTTGGTGTTTCGTCCTCTATAAATTCTCCATCTTACTTGCATGAATTGTCACTCCGGTGCCAACGCAGGTGCCACCACTCTTACCCTGGCACGCTTCTTTTTAAACAAAAAGGTCATATTTGTATTTTTATATCTAAATATTTGTTATTTAAATGATATGCTAGTCTATCGTCTTACAATTCATCAACAGAAATATTTCTACTTCAGAGAGGATATACAGAGTGAGACGAGGCTTCGTAGAGGTGAACTCACTCTCACTCTATATCAGAGCTTGGAGGGTTTTTTAAAGACTAACTGAATGTGTCTGGGGTTTTTGCACACATCAATGTTCAACTATTAGTAAGAAATCGTATACTGTGACTTGAGCTTCGTTGATGAATTTGTTAGAAAATGGCAGTTTTAGAGTATATTGCACTGTTTACGAGTATCCTCAAATAACACGTTGTTATTTGACCGATTTTGAACATTTACAGTTTTTTTTGTTTTTTTTTTAATTTTGTTTATTTTGTACCATTATTTTAAAGAAACTGGATATGGTTTGTTGTGCATGAAACCTTAATATTTTCAATAACGAAACATCGTTTTATGAAGCAAAAAAGCAACAAAAATGTCATGACATTCTAAGAATGAGTCATTGTATATTATGATGCCATTTTCACTGTATTTGGTGAAATTAATAAATGGTGACAGAAAAAAAAAAAGGAAAGTCTTTGGTTTGGCTTTTTGTCCCGTGAGATAAGATGATGTAACGATGCTTCTCTGATCACATGACAGCACGATGAACGACAGCGATGGACTACGTCTGCAGCTCCGTCACCTCAGTGACAGTAAATACTGATTCTTAATTGAAGAGTGGCGAAGGAACAGTGATACATCTGTTAAGCTGTTAAACGGCTCTGCGCTGCCTGAGACTGGTGAATCCATTAACCCCCCGCCACCACCCCCCGACCCCGGGGAGCTACAACTGACCACATGGTCATCCATCAAACGTGGGACTTACAGTGCAGCAGCTCTCTAACACAACAGGCCTGAATACACGCACTGATGACACCAGAAAAGTGGATTACTACATCAGGAGTACTAGTAACTCCTCCACAGACCTGCACAGACTCGATAAGCATGAACTGACACCATTCATGTGAGTCCTGCTGCAGCTGCAACGCCGCCGATCCTCCAACACACCAACGACACAACACCCACAAGTTGCCATAAATGTAACCCACCACCACATTCCCATCAGTGAGATTATTGACCGTCCTGATAACACCAGTCCTGCTAAATGAACACATAGTGCGATCGATCATTATGCTGTTAGTGAGTGTGTGTGCGTGTGTGCGTGTGTGTGTGTGTGTGTGTGTGTGTGTGTGTGTGTGTCTGACGCCATGGACAATTACAAAGTAATGGTCAACCCTAGAGGGCCCGGAACAGGATGAACATATGTGGGTAGACAGTGACAGTACTTCTGGCGAGTGGAGTGAGTGATGACCATCTTTCTTTAAAAAAAAACACACATTTGACGTCGTGATGATGCTCTTCGATCTGGCGACAGCAAAGGTCGCAGCACGATTGTTGTCACCATTCATTCTCATGATGCAACTGCTGGGTGAAAGCGTTTGGAAACTTAAATCACGGCAGGCTTTTTGGTCTGCTAGTAGAATTTGTTGAAGAACGGCAGCAGAGTAGGAAAGTAGGATGTTAGGTTGAGGGATGCTTCCCGCAATCACACGATCAACCGCCATTTTGCAGCTTTAAGGGTGAGACGTTCCTTGACTTTAAGCTGGATTGGTGGATGTATCCCGTCTTTGACCTGGGAGATGAGCTTGAAGGTCAAGCTGAGGTCAAAGCAGACATGTTGCAGATGCCGCTCTCTCTCTCTCTCTCTCTCTGGATGGAAATGCAAACACGAGGAACATGCAGCTGCTAAAGTGTATAAACCAAGCTAAACGCTAAAGCTGTAATTCTAGTTCTCAAACAACAGACAAGTCTGTGAGTTGGTGGTTCAAACTGAGTGTGTGCGGTGGGGATACAGCTTTGATTTGATTCCCCTTTTGACCCATCCTGAGTGGACATCCATTAATATTCCTCCTCCTGTTACATAACCCTGCCATACAGTATATTATGCCATTATGCTGCCTCGGGGAAGACGGGCAGATATACAGCGCTGTTGAAAGCAGCTTTCTCTAGAGCGGTGGTCCCTCCATCCTATCTACACTGGTGGTCTACATAGCAGTTAGCCATATTTAATATCTGTTACGATATCAGGATGTTTATCAAAGTAATTGTTTGGATGTGGGAACACGGCAACATCCTTAGCACAAAGTCTGACAGGGCACCTGTGTTTTTTACAGGCTCGTGAGCATAAAAACATCAAGCGTCATAAAAAAAAAGAAGGGGATAATCTTGACCTTCAGGTGGGGAAACAAAAGTGAGCGTACTTGAAGTGATGGTGATAAAACATGAGACAGAGGTGAGGCATCAGTCTGTATAGATGAATTCATTCAATGACCAATGATACAACATAATTAATGCAAAATCTGATGATTGATCAATACCTCAACCTGTCATTAGGCCATGTGCCATTCGCATGGAACATTCCCTTTCTGCAGCTCTGCAATCACTTTATTTCATTCCTTTTTTTTTAAAGTACAACTTGTTTTTCATCATGTTAGGTTCAGTAATTCATTGTTAAAACAAACTGTTTCTTTTTCATCAGTGAATATAAATGTAGTTTATTGAGATCGCAGACCCCTGAATCCAATCGGATCAAAATCAAACAGAATCCTGACAGAATTTGTGATCTGCAAATATTGCATCAGTGTCCACATCATCGCTCCAACATCATGGCAGGTTTACACCCCTGATGAGGATGTTTGCTTGTACAGTAAATCATAATTGGAACTTTGGAAAGGTTGGTCATTTGAACTGTAACAATTACATTTGTTTGAAAGGTTATGCATTTTTCATTTTTCAGTCACGACTCGATATAAATCCCATGTTAATGTGCAAAAAGTCTTAGTTTTACTCACAATAACAGATTTTTGTATGACACTCTTTGCAGTATTTGTTCTACGTGTTCATTACAAGGAATATATTTTATCTGCCTATACTGTGTATTTGTGACGGGCCGATCAGTGCAGAAAATACTGATAATTCTGATTCTCACATTTCCATTTATGACTCAATCCCCATATCAATCTAATATCTATCAGTTTCTAGAATTCCCACTCATTTTATTGTCATGAAATTAAAGCTGTACCTAATACTGAAAATGACTGGCGCAATGGCGATGAGTCTAAACACCAGGAAGTACTGTAAGTTAGCATCTTAAGTCAGTGGTTCGTCTAAAAATCTCATCTATCACTCAAAACTAATAAGAGTGGTGTTCATTTGTGCAGATCATACGAAACAAAAGACGCATCAACTTTTGTTCACTCGTTTATTTTCGCTCGGAAGGCAAAAATTCAATGTGTCGTTTGGAACCCATGCTGACGCCAACTTCCCTGAGACTTATTCAGCTGAAGATGTATAAACAGGTACTAGTGCTGAGTCATGATTTGATTAGTTTAAGCATGACAAGTGGCAAAGAAAACCTGGGGATATTTGGTTCAAACATACACAAGTCCTTTTGACCTCTATGAGCCCCCCTCTCCTTCTCTCTCTCGCTCTCTCTCTCTCACACACACACACAAATCAATACAGACAGTGAGGGTGGGGTGGCAAGAAGAACAGTGATGGAGAGAGAGAAGCAGGGAAAGGCATCAAGCATGCAGTAGATTAGTGTTGTTGCTGCCCTTGGGCAACAGAGCAGAGAGGACAATTAGCAGCAGGAGAGGAAAAAAATTCACTCTACAAACACACACGCGTGCACACACACACACACACACACGCACACACCCCACAATATTAAATCATAACCTCAGACACTGGCATCACACAGGTGATCAACGACAACTCTCACGGATGAGGGAAGGGTTTGTGCTCGGGAGAAAATAAGGCCTGAACCTCCACTGCACAAGGCTCTGCTTACATAACTGGAGTCCAGTCAAGTTAAGTCTCTGTGTCGGGGTCTCTGCCATCACACATCCGTCAGTCCTGCTGAGGGAGCGCAGACTCAAGGAGAACTGTGTTTCAATAAATACAAATATGGACAGAACGTATATTGGAGGAAGGCTAAAATGAAGTCCATCTGAGAGAAAACAGCATCGTCCGTGGAAGGGCACGTCCAAGCACACAGACAGACGCTGTGATGTCCCTAACGCAGCAGTGAGGCCAGACTGACCCCCAACCCCCCCCCCCCCCCCCCCCACACACACACACACACACACACTTAAGACTTACATAAGTACCCTCCTGTCATCCATCCTGCTGGGCCCAATAGGTGCCAGGCTGATTTTAAACCCTCCAGGGCATTGCACCCATTTGTCACCATGGAAACCAGATAGTAGCTGAACCCTCCAATTGGGTTTAACCAGGGACAATGCCATGCAGAGGAGGTAGACAGTGAGACTGAACACTTTATATAATAATATGGATATATTCAAAACGTGTGTACATACAGTCACAGGAGAATATTCGTACTTCTTAAAAAAGTACAGTATAATGTCACGTTTTAGCTTCAGAATGGACCTTGAAGCACAAGGGATACAAATACCTTCGCCATTGATAAAAAACAACAACATTCTTTTCACCCAGAAAATAGTCACAGGGTTTGATTTAGGACTACTCTAAAAAAAAAATTTCAATTCACATGATGTTCTGAGAAGTTTTTATTCATGAACACTCATAAACAGGCCATTTTCACAGTCTCTTTGTGCTGAGAGACGTGCGACTCTAGAGCTGCTGCTCGACTTAATTTAAAAGGCAATATAGAGGTGCAGTGAAAAGCAGATGTGGGCGGGTGCAGGTTTTAAATGGGAGAAAATAATTCCTTCGGGTGGGCGACATGCGGATTCAGATGGTGTCAGAGTCGATCCGCACATCACTACCGCCTACAGACCCGGCGGCACCGCCACCAGGTAGAAGCCGAGCGGCTCAGCGAGGCCTCTGTTTGACCTCGTAATGAGTAATGTCACTTTAGTTTTGTTCAAATGGGTTTATTCTTTGTGTTTATACAAAACTGCTCTTGAACCAGTGTAAAAGTCAAGTTTTCAGTCCCAGGATTGAACATTTTTTATCAATATCGAGCCCCGAGTTGGACTGAACCAATCCATGTGTAGTTAGCATTCACAGCTAATCAGGAACATATTAACTGGGCTGTATGAGGAGCGCAACACCAACTTGGCGATTTACATGTTGATAGAACGCTATATGATGATACGATACTTCTGCAGTGTAGTACTGCCACAGCCTTGTAGACCCAGCATTGATGCTCGACCGCCCGGCTCACAGTGGAGGTTCCACCGCAGCTGCTAGTTAAGACAAACAACCTTCAGGCAAAGGAGGAGGTGCTGGAGGTCCCCAACATGGAGCAGGAGCAGCTGCTGGCTCATACCAAAAGCAGGTGACACTTTCAACCCCACGCAGACAGAGAGGAAGCAGAGGGAGGACATTGTTGGTACCCAGCAGTCCCTCTTCACTGTACAAATGATGGACACGCAGAAGGTCACGCTGAACTCTCTCTCTCTCGGAGGATACCGAGTTACAACACACACAAAAAACAAATGATTAGGCTCAACAAAGAAAAGAGTTCTCATTCAACTTTGAATTATGACAACCCAGTGTTAGAGCAATGAGATTGTTCTCTCCAATAAAAGGTATTTTTAATCAAAACCTACTCAATAACTGTAGGCACAAAGCTCTTTTTAAAACGAGCCTTTCTGCACATGGGTGGTGTAAACCTGTGTTTAGAAGGAAGCGGGTGAAGTGTGCTAGACTGATGATGCTCAATGGTACTTGATACGCCGAACCTCGTTCATGTCATATTTGACCATTTATGTAAAAATGTGCTTTCTCTGTCAGTAATGTGCAAGGTGTTTTATTAATACATGCCTCCTTTTTTATTTTAATACCTGCATTGTAACAAAAGCCTCAACAATGTGACTTTCCTCCAGGGTCGCGCGCAGCGTCGCCCACCCTGAGGAGAAGATGTCTGCCCCCGCAGGTGTGATAACCAGCATAACAGAGACGGTGATGTACGAGACAGCTTGATGGAACACGCGGACTGATCAAGATGTAATCATTTCTATCAAAGTTCAATGTCATATTACATGCAGATCTGCATTCAGAGGATGACCGTGAACCCCCGCTGAGAGCTGAGCAGCGTGAGGCCCCAGCAGAAGGAGAAAGGTCGACACCATCCAGACTATATATCTGAGAACCTACAAGTGAGTTTTAACAACGTGACATATTCAAAACATCCTTCTACGACAAAAAATGGACAAAAACTAAAGGCTTGTCACGGGTTTGAAAACGATCTGGTATAATCTAAGTATTTGGTTAATCATCTTATCCTGTGTTTACTGAGGGAAACAGTAATTGTTGTTCAGTTGCTGTGTGAGACGACTCTGAGAAAGCAGGTTAACCCTGTGTCACACTCATCCCACTCCCTCTGACATCATCCGTAGGATCAAACAGAGATTAAAGTTAGGTCAAAGTGAAAACTGAGATCAAAGGTCTAAAGGAACAAAAGTCAGGACTTTGAGATCAAAGTCAAAGACGGCACCAACATATTCAAACTCTGATGTGCATGTCAGGAGACTCGAGCCTGTTCCAGAGGGGGAGCAGCCGATGACCAGCGGTGCTCCCAGCCGGCCAGAGACGGTGCAGGTTGTGGAGCAGGCTGTAATTCCAAAGTCAGAAAATCTGGAGGTCAAGCCTGGACGCTGCCACACACTTTTACACGGAGTCCTGTACAGCATCGATTATAATAGTAATTCAATTTTAATCGTTAATATATTATATTTTTCATTTTATGCCCTTTAAAAGAGAAGTGGAGAAGAATTGTAAAGAAGCCTGATAAAAAAGTAATGAAGCAGGAACATCAGCGTGAAAGCTCCCTGCTCCTACAGACCCACTGCATGGCAACGCCCTGCCATTGGTTGATAAAAATATTTTTTAAAAAAGAGTTGTTGTTTTTTTTTATTATATGCATCTTTTTAAAGAAAAGCTAAATTACATTACAGAATTTCCCTTGGGGATGAATAAAATATTCTGATTGTGATTAATCCTTCAGCCTTGTCTTCATTTGGGTCCACCTGCCTCCATTAGACCACAACCATGACACTTGCAAACATTTATACACCAAGAGATGGTAAACTTAAACATGTCAAAATAGAGGGGAAAAAAAGCAAAATTTCAGAAACATATTTACACATATGTACACAATTGAAAACACACTGACACACATCATCTGTGGCAGCCTGACGTTACATTTTGAAAATCTCTGCCCTGATCTCAGCTTACCACCGAAACTAAAACCTGAAGATAATAACCCTCACGAAGGTAGCATTTATTCTAGAGCAAACGTATAATAAAGGTAGTAATAATATTAAAATATGTGTCTAATACTGCGGGAAATCAGTGGACATGGACAAAATAAGACAACATATTTTACCCTCGTGCAATCAAATCACTTTAAAAGCAGATATAGAACCTGATGGAAACAAAAGCTACAAGACCAGAGCATGCTATTGTATAGAAATAATGCTAATAAGTGGCATGCTGTTCAATCCTTTTAGCTGAAACCCAGGCTTCTAGAAATTAGACACCTTCTTTTGTCTAATTTTGTCTGGAATCTGTCTTTGTTGTTTAACTATCTCAGGGGGTTTATGCTAGTATTACAGTATGTAATGCCTAAGAAAATAGAAACACACAAAACAATAGCAAATATGCTTGTTAGCTTTAGCATAGGTAGCATAGATAGACTTGTAAAGCTGTAAAATGAGAGGGGATTCATTGGAGATTTACAGGTTGTTAATACAAGAATAATATTCTTTATTAACAATTAAGTAGGGAAAAATTAAAATGACAAACGGATCCAAACTTTTGAATCCCCTCCTGTAGCTAATGTGGGTAAATAAGCTAACGTGCTTAATTGGCAGCTTAATGAGCGGCAGCTGATAAAAAAAGATTTTCTCAAAATTGAAAGTCTTTATTTGTGTAAATTTGTCTGCAAACTTTGTTCTTTAACCATCTCCGATGGTTTTTGCCAGTCTTAGCATGTAGGCTAATGCTCAAGAAAACAGAAACTAACTAAACAGCAGCAAAGAAGTGCTGAGCTGCAGCAGCAGCCAGGCTAACTCCATTAGAGTTTGTGAGGAGATTATTTCTGCAACTTAAAACTTAAAGTTTGACAAACTACCATGTTACACCGGCAGAAAACCATCAAACAAAAGAGCCATCTGAAAAATTACACATCTTTTTTTTCTCCAAGTCTTAAAAATAGGCAGTAATTACATCTCAGTCGAGAATTAAAAATAAATGATTTCGACTTTATTAATGTGGTCCCCCTCCAGTCACCAGCCTTCCTGCCTGTCTGCGCCAGCCCAGCTCTCTCTCCTTCTCTGGTCTATATTTAAGCAGCAGAGAGCTCAACACTCGAGACTTATCTCATATTCGCTCAACAAATAACACGCAGGGTAAACTCGTACTCATTTTCTACATGTGTATGTGCCCACGCACGGCGCCAGTATGCTTGACAGGTGCTTCAAACACAGCGTCCTCTATTAGCAGCTCTTGTCTGGAATCTAAAGTAGACATGGGACAGATACAGACAACCCCAACAGAAGGGGAATCTCTGACTGACATATTAATAGTCTTTAACACTGATTTTACATGCAGGCCGGCGCTGCTGTTATGTACAGTGTCTAGACATGCTGGTTTCTCTTGCAAATTTGCAGAACGGTGAGGCGCTTGCACTGCAAAAAAAGAATCTTTCTGATTTATAAGGAGATACAGCACTTAAAGACAGCAGAGGAAGAAAGATTGCAAGATTGATACAGGAAATCAAAAAACAATACATAGTTTGATAAATTGACCGTATTTATATGCAATTTTTCTATCTCAGCGGTACTTTTAAGAGTTTTAATATGTTGGCTAGATGACCACTCTGGATTTCAGAGACAAACGGCCCTCAGTGTTGGATGATTTCCTGAAGAAGTGCAGGATAAGTCAGATGCCTTTCGAGTTTAAAACGTACAAGTTGCAACAAGTTCAACAAGCTAGCACCCGTTCATCATTTTCATATTACAACTTTCCTTCACGGAGGAGAGAGTCACCAATCATAGCCAACAATCCATCCCAGACTTTGCAGCTGTTCAAGTAAATTTGGAATAATAGAAGTAAACAACTCCATAAAATATATAGGAGATTTTATTGTTAAAAAATCGTACATGTAAAACCTTTAAATACACGACAAAAAATTCAGTTGGCACTTGCAATATAATGAGACACTACAATCTATAAAATCCCCACCATTTAAAAAGAATATAAAACGCCAGTGGCGATGAAAGTAAATGTAAGAGGCCCATTCACCGCAACGAGGGAGGAATGCTGTTTTTTTTTTCTTTCTTTCCTCTAAAATTAAATCTGGCATTAAACATTGATACAAAATTCAGAAATATAAACACAAATATCTAGCTGCAACTAATCAAGAGGGAGAAAAATTTACAGTCAATTCTCTCGACAACCAATTCATTGTTTGGGTAAATCGGTCGTATTAATATAATTGGACACTGCTGCTCTTTGGCCCTTTATGATGGAAAATGAAGACTTTTCGAGGACTGATCGATGGACCAAAGGAACATTTCGAACACGTTCATTTGGGCTCTGTGAAATTCTGATTTGTTCTTCGCATTCTATAAACTAAACGAACCATCCATTGATCGCAAGAACGACTGTCAAACATATCAAGGATGAAAATGGTTGTTGGTAGCCCTGCAAATCTCAGTATGAACCAAACCCATATTGAAAATTCGCATGACTGCATTTCCTGCTAAATGCGCCCCCTCCGTTCTTCCAAGTGAAGTAGAATGAATAAAATCTTTTTTCTTTTCTTTTTCTGAAATGCACATTAATCACTATTCATATGAAATAGTAAACGTGCTCCTACAAGTCAATGTTAAACAGGAAGTCGTCCTGATTGCTCGTCTCAGCTGCGGTGATCATCGGCGGTGGGGAGTTGCTTCTTTCCAGTAGCTTTTTTTCCAGCGCTGCATCATCTGGGCTAAGCTCCTCACCTTTGGTCATCACATACACAAAGTACTCAAAGCCGTCTCCATACACGTAGTGTTTGATGGACCAGTTATAGTCCGTGCGAGCGTAGAGGCGTTTCCTGAAGAAGGGCTGGGCGAAGGTGATGGAGACGAACAGTCCTCCAGGCTTCAAGCAGCGGCTAACCTGAGACGAAAATAACCAGAGGAGGATTAGGAAGCTCCAGTGCTACCTGAATCATTTGAGGCTGAGTGCTGATGGCTGCTTTTGCACGATAGCTTCTAATTTGCAGGCGAATGCATTGCTTCACAGTTAGCCAGGGGAGAACTCCTGGCGTCTTTTCCCTCTTAATGTTCATCCAGGAAGTCTGATGACGTGGCGGGAATGAAACTTTCCAGTGTTTTGACTCTTCAAGTGAGATACACATGTGCACGAGGACACTGTAAGATTAACAAGACAGCAGACCTGACAGCAGAGTACTCACACTCAAACACACACACACACACACACTTGAAAACTGAAACAAACATGGCCATGCAGAGACAGATTTAGCCGGCTGAGAGGTTCTCTGGAGACAGAAGCGTGTGTGGGAGTGACGAGGCAGAATCTAGAGCCGAGTCGCCAAAATAATTTTCAGAGGTGTGAACTTGAGTCTGACTCAAGTTATAAGAAGATGCAGGAACACAGTATTTGAAAGCGTTTCGGTGGTGAGTTCTTGATCTCAGAAACTTGTGATATCAAACACGACTGGGGATGTAAACAAACATGTTTGCATGGCTGTGCAATGACACACACATAAAAAGAAGTCACAGCTGAGATAATCAACGAGTTAATATGTTAGCAGTGCCAACTGGAGTCCAGCAGGTTACACAGTTTCATTGTCTTAAACGAGACTAGTGCTAGCCACTAGTGCTAGCCACTGCTGCTAGCTTATTTGCCAAGCTTATAGAAAAGAAAAAAAAAACATTTGAAATTTATTGATTCTGACTTATTTATTCTGCGACACTACTAAATGATTTCTATTTGGAATCTAAATTTGACTCTTAACCCTTTATAGAAGCATAAGACTCCAAACTCTAGGGCTTTTTAAAGAATATTTCTTTACGTTCTCCTGCCTGCGTTCGTGATTCTACCGTGCCAGAACAGAAAAGTAACTCCTCATCCACTTGCAATCGGTTTTATTCAGGAGTTTTTTTCTGGTTTGAAAAATAAAGAAAGAAAAAGGTGCATGCAGTGTGTCGGGGTCTCTCGGTCACTCTTCCTGGTTTTGCTCACTCTCATTTTGCAGGTTTCTGTTTCTTTCACACTGCAGGATTTCAGCCAAAATTGTGAAACCTCTGATGCAGCCACTGACATTAAGACTGTACTTTAATACTGTCACAATGACCAGGTAATTGGTTCCATCCAGCCCCCCCCCCCCCCCCCCCCCCGATTGTCCAGATCGGTGAAGCAGACTCCAAATGGCCTGATTAACCTTTAGTATGCACCCCACCTTTACTACTACAAGATGAAGTACACAGACCCATGATAACAAATCCAAGACAAGATTAGGTAATTTTGCTTCACAGCCAAGATTATTTGAGGCCTGCAGACCTAAGACTTTGTTTCTTAACTGCTATTTTGTCCACAAGTATGGAAGATTTAAAATATTCATTAATAAGGATCAGTGGTACACCTGTGAAAATCCTTTAGCTGGAAGGTAGGGGTTGAATCTGCACTGTAACTACAAACAATTCAAAGTATTAATTACTTGTGCAGTCAGATTTCAGTTCAGTTCATTCATGCAGGCCGCATATGTCACATATGTGGACTGCATACGGTGAGGAGCTTTTGCATGATCCTTCTGCATGGCTCCCTGCCTGGGATCTGAATGTGTATGTGAGCTGACTCACGTGGGACTGTCATGAAAGCTGGGACGGAAATGTCATGCAGCCAGGACTGAGCACTTTTGGTCTCTACAGTCAGCTGTGGTTGAGCCCCCCCCCTCGCTGTCCTATGGTCTTCAGAGAGAAGAGTTGCTCTGGAACGAGCACGTGTATCCTGATCTTCTCACATGATTTATCTCCACCAGCAAGCAGCCTGGACATGAATTATTCACTCTTCACTGTGACAGGGAGAAAGCGAGAGGAAGGGTGGAGGGGTCGCTGGATGTGGGGTAAAATGAGTGATATAGCATGCCGAAAAGGGAGAGACAAGGTGGGGGGGGGGGGGGGGGTTGAAAGAAGCTGACAAAAACAAAGGAGCTAAAACAGCCATAGGGAACTAGATAAGGGATGATGATACTGTCTGTTCAAAATCAACCAACTGAACAGATTCAATCGGGACAAATTCATCTTGCACCTTCATGATACGTGCATGATGGTTGCAGAAGGACATTTGCAAATCTGATGGTTTAGAAAACTGGAAGCAGTTGGCCAGGTAATAAACCAACTGCTTGAGTTCCACAGTTAACAATGTTTTCAGCATGTGTAAAATAGCTTGTTCTGCTTCAGGCGCTGAATGAGAAATTGTTTTGCGAAGCTAACTGTTAGCCTAGCAGCACTGAGGTAGCGCAGCAAACAGCTTGGCCCTCTCTCTCAAGGATGGTGAGATACTTTGTCATAGAATGCTGAAGGGATGATGTACTACAACAAGGAGACATCCCGCGCAATGCTCTAATTACTCCACGGTGACATGACTTCATCCCACAACTAACTTTGTTTTTTGCTACTTGCCTAGCTTAGCCACTTGAAAGCAACTTCTATTTCTAAGACACAAATGTTCCAAAATCCACGAGTGTGTTAATTACTGATGTATTTTGTGCCGTTGAATAAAACTTTTTTAAAAATTGAGCTGCTGTGAACCACAGACCTTATTTCAGGCACTTAATGGGAAAAAAAATCCCCCTGACTTTGGCAGGAGGGCACCGGACACTCAACAATGCTAATTAGCTTCCGGGACTTATTCCTGCGCCGCTCTATTAACCTTTTTATCAGACACTGGGTAGGACAGCTATGAAGCAGAATCTTTTTTTTAAATATAGCAGTGGACCTTCAAGCTAAAATAATGTATTTCTGTTGTTCTGTTCTGCTGTTATTTCTTTTGTGGTGTAATAAAAATCTAAAAGAAAACGCTCTGCGTGCTTGACGTCATTTACAGCATCAAAAAAGGCAGCTGTCTTCCTTAACAGTAAGAACAGAATTGATGCATGATGTTTTTAGCAGGCGACTGGACCCTTTCAGTGACAAGCTAACATTTCAGTGTATTTTTCATATTTTTTTCCCCCTCAAACTTACCCTGCAGAGTGAATGCAAGAATGACGGAAAGTTGGAAATCTCCGGGTTGAAATCGTCACTTCCAAATTGTCTTGAATGCATCATTTATTTGGAGACTTGTTTCTGGCCGACTCTCCTTTTAGCTGGGGTTTGTCTGGTTTCATCTAAAAGTTGCTTGCTGGTCATCTTGAGAAAAGACACGGTGAACCATTCATGCAAAGTTTGTAAATGAGAATAATGTTGTTGTTACTTCAGCATCATTTTGAGCTGCTTTACTTTGAGGTTGAGTCTCTACTGCTGCTCATCACAGTGCATCTCTTTTCACACCAGTTTCATCACATCAAATGGCTCGGACTTTGAATAAGTATAGACGTGTGTTTATTTGGATTAATACTGCAATATGAGTTTCAATAGAGGTATTTTGTACACCACTATTCTAAAATCCATTAAAATGATCATTAAAAAGTAACGCACCTTCTTGGGATTTCAAAAGGCCTTATTTTAAATTTGGATTAAATCTCAATCAATAGTGCCCCCCTGGTTCCAGATGTTGTTATAGACCTGAAAAGGACAATGGTTAGTTTTCTAACAATATCTCCACCGGTACACCATTGGGGAGTAAGATGGTTAATTCTGAAATGATCTTAAAATCCAAAAACATAAAGCTGGTTTAAAAATGAAAAAAATATTTCAAAGCACATGAATCTTTTCTCCTCACCAAAACACATGACATCACTATCCTCACCAGCCAGGTCACAGCAGGTGCAGGCCATCAGAGTGACTAACCAAGTGCATCATCCTTCAGCCATTATTCATGACATTGAGATGTATGGGTGCACCCGCTCTACCTTCTGCTGTGTCGCCCCAGAGTCTTATGTCACAGGTGACTGGAGACCTAATGTCACTGCAACTCAAGAATGAACTATAGCAAACGAGTCAGCTGCAGCCGTGGCTGCTCCACAACCTGGAGGAAGCGGGAATTCAGAGAGGTTTAAGGTCCTTTGAGTGCCACAGACACACACCAAACTACCATATTGCAGTTTATGTGTTTGTGTTTACTGACCCATATTCTCACTCTCAGCATGGGTATGTATGCTTGCGCGGGAAAATGAGGAGGATGATGCATCGAGTACGGTGACTCATATTTATACACACTGTGTGTATATCAACACACGCCCGACAACAACAACTCTGCTGCTATAGACTGTAAATCACCCACCCACACATCAGAGTAGTGGTATGGTGGTATTATAATGATACAGCATCAGCAGCTCAGAATACTACAAACATTTGACCGACTGGAACAGTTGTCAGGACGTGCAGACGGATCACATACATGTTCTAAAGCGACAGGTGTGTGAGAGCTCACACCCAAACACTGAAGTCAGACACTCCCAGACATGTGTAAACCGATCCGTAGTGGGCCGCAGTGAGAGGAAGCTGTGATAGCATCAATCTTCTGCACACAAAAATACACACTCCTCATGCACAGCATGGTTCTCACGCACGCGCGCACACACACACATGCGCGCACACAAATACACAAACACACAGGAGGCATCATGGCGTCGCCTGAATAATTCAGGATGGTGGCAGAAGCTTGAGTCAGAGTGACCTGACCTGTCTTGAGTGTACTGCAACAAAGAGGTAATATGAGATCTGCATTTAAAAAAATTCCCAGGAGGAATCCCAACTCATTCCAAAGCCTTTTTAAAAAAAAAGTTTAACAACAATTAAATGTCAATCATAATGTCGCTCGTGATTATGAAGTTAGGAGAACTTTTTAAAATTTATCTACATTATTGTCCTTCATGGCAAACATTTAGCAGAGCGAATACATTGCTAACATCCTACCCGAATCGCTTCCAATTTACCACTCTTATCAGTAGAATATCTCATTTTTGTTATCAACAAACCCAAGCGAGCACGCCAAGCCAAGCTGACGAGCTGCATCTGAATTCTTTGGCTCTGGGTGCAAGTAAAAAGCAGTGATTTGCAGCTGTCCGGTTCACATCAGGTCATGTTCCAGCCATTCACTTTATGTCCAGACATTAATTTCACCTGCCAGCAAAAGAAATGCAAGACTGTCCTGCCCTTCAATGTCATTACAGAAAATGGAAAACACAATAATAAAAAAAATATTGGTGCTTAAAGTGCAATAAAATAAGGAGTACGGCGGCAAAAGACTGTAATTACCTAATTTCCACTGCAATAGAGCAGGAATGAGTCCTGAGATCTGGAAATACGTTTTGCTTAAAAACTGCTAAACATCTGCTTCCATCAAAGTCAGTGAGTTTTTGGAATGGATCTTTGGCTGAATTAAGGTCTGAGGCCTGCACTAGCTTAAGATATTTTGTTTTATAACAAAAAAAATGTCTCTGTAAATACAACACACTGATTTAAAAGCGTTCATGTGTCAGTGGTGGCTGCTAACAAGAGGCTAAACAAGGCTAAGAAGGTTGATGCAGACATTAAACTTCATCATGCTAAAAACAGGAAGTGTAAAGTTAGTTGTGGTGACATTGAAATCATGCGTCCATTTTGTAGTCTATTTACAGCCCCAGTTAGCTCTGTGAAGCTAAAGGCTACGTGAGCGTTGCAATTCTATAGCCAAAGTTAGCTTGGCAAGATAGCTTGGCAATTTTATGTATTTTCATTAAAAAAAATATCATAAGATGTAGAGAATCTTGCTAAAACAAAACTTTTGTAAAAGTAAAGAAAATGTCCGGTTGGCTATTGGTGAATCTAACCCGTAATGATGCTAACTCCCAGCTTGGCCAACAAAAACACATCATCCCTAGAACACTTTATAAATGTTCCTCACTCAAATCTGCAAAGTTAAAAGGAATAAAGACACGAAAAGCTGTTTTCAGGTCAGACCTGAAACATTTTGAAGCTTCCGTGCTTGTAGTAGCAGGAACTATCCATCCCATTAACACGGAACATCAGGAATACCATCAGGGAATTTCTTCTAATCTTCACACGGATATGCACTTGGACACAAGGATGAACTTAAGGAATTCCTGATGTCAAAGGTCAAGGTCACCTTTCATGAACAAGATTTTATTGAAAAATAATGAATGTTGCAATATGTGACATCATAATGCTCTCAAAAAAACATTTTTTTTTCTGGCAATATACATTGTCTTCTCAGTCACTAACGACTAAATTCCCACGAGCCTGCATCACATGAACTATGAGCCTTGACAAGCATGACTGTTGACTGCAACTGTTCGCGAAGATGGAGTTCTAGTTGTCTTTGTGTGTGTGTGTGTGTGTGTGTGTGTGTGTGTGTGTGTGTGTGTGTATGTGTGTGCGGAGATGCAGCTGGCATTGGGGCTTGTTTGCCTCTTTGTTGCGTTTCTGTGTGTAGTCAGTGCTGGCTGAAATGACGCAAGTAATTATGGAGTTGGAGATGATAAATGCTGAAATTACTGGAACACTTGAGTCCAGAGGTGGCGTTTAAATGTGTCGGGGGGGGGGGTGCAGTTACAAAGATGCAGGACCACAACTACTCACCGAACAGGTAGTAGCACAGCCTCAGAGGAGGAAATTAAGATTTAATAATCCACAACATTTGAAGATTAAGTTGTTTTGACCCAAGCTGAACCACCTGCAACTCTCTCAGGTACTGAATTCTTCATGTTGCTTTTCAGTGAATCACAAGCACGCCGTCTAGCCTTTTTGATGATCCCTCCAATAAGAGTTAGGTCGGTAGATGTGTTCAAAACTGTCTGTGTATTGGGAAAGAACTGGTCTAAACCTCTGATATATCAACTTTGTATACGTCAGTCACAGTCCCTGCCCGACCTTTCCCTGTTAGTCCTACTGAGATAAGCCCTCAATCCAAGGAGAGTGACATTTCATCAACTGTGTCGTCTATATTTCACCAAGTGTGTATCCTCAATCACTCCAATCTGTTGTATTGTCTTCATGTCCTCATGACACCGCGATATTCCAGCTCATCCTCCATCAGCTCCACTCACCGGCTCCACTCGGAGGTCAGGTGTTCTGAATCTACTGTACTGGAGCTAAACGAGGACAGGCTGGTGTGTGTGTGGTTCTACCTTACACTGTGATTTCACTCTGTGGGATCTTGGAAGTTACATAATCTGTCTTCATCTTAGATTGAAAAGGTGTACCTGTGGCTCCCGAGGGCAGCAGGTGCACACAGTCCAATCATCTTGCAACTACGCGGCTCAGCTAAATCATCTACGATGGCCATCTTTGCCAGTTTAGGGTTGAAATTTCTGGAAGCAGGAGAAACAACTCTGATAAAACTAAGAAAATTATAGGTCAGGGAATGTTTTCATTAAGTTTATATGTGTTTTGGATTCAAGGTAGTACAGTAATAATACTTTAAGTATTTTGTACGTACAGCGTACAGGTACAGATACCTGTAAGTTACACCAATAGGTTCAGGTACCTTCATGACAATAACGGTGAGTTAAACTCTGGAGTTCTGCAGCACAATTTGGGGACAAAGTGATATTGTAATTATTGTGTAAAATATTACCATAAAATAAACAAACCTTGCTTTGCTGATATTTAATTGAAATCTCAGTAAGTTTCTAAAGGTAGAATTTGTCCAATTAAGTGAATTGTCCTCCAAGGAAACCTCTTGTTTGGTTCAGATCTCTGCTAAAATGATTTCAATTAATAAAGTGAATAAATACACCAGAATGATTCCATCTAATGTTGTGAATCCTTGTGCAACTGCAAAATACTTATAATTAGAATTTTTTCACAATTTCTTCCTCCATCAACCTCTCCCTGACTCTTGATATTAATACTTTTTCTTTAATAGTTCAGCATATTTAGAGCAGAGACCTACCTACCAGTGTGAAAAAAGTGTATAAAATAATGGGGATGTTGATTGGAAGTCGGTCCTAACAATTGCACAGGCTGACATGGTGAGTCGATCAATCATGCAGGACTATTGCTTACTGTAAATACTGGAATTTCATGTGAACAGGGTTGGTAAAAATCAATAATTTCATGTCCTGAGAGATTGACCTGAGCTGTCTAGTACAGTCTGACAAACAGAATATTCATTAATCAGACTGCAACTGAAACTTTCCCTGAGACTTCGTCCTGACCTGATGGAGGCTGGGCTGCGGGGGAGGATTAGCCCAGGCACGCAGAGGTGGACCCTCTGTCTTTGTTTGTGTGCCTACTTCACCGTGGGTGAGTCAGAGCTCGTCGCTGTGTAAAGACAACAATAGAGGACTATCTCTGGACAGCAGACCTGCACGGACCACGGCCTCCTTTAGAGATAGTGAACAAAAACACACACACACACTCACACTCACTCAGCTGTGAATTGGGCCAGGGAGAACAACATGGAGGAGGCGCACTTTTTTTATGTAGGTCATATTTTCATATCATATTTTATAAATTCCCTCCCATCGTCTCTGTGGTTGTTTACTGGTCTCATGTATCACTGCAGCCTCCCAGCCTTCCTCCCTCCCCTCCCTGAAGGAATGTGCAGCCGCCTCTCCTTCCTTTCTATTTCACCTCACCCGAAGCCTGCAGCCAGGCATGTGGATGGTAAAAACGTGTAAACGTCTTGAGGAGGAGAGAGAGAGAGAGAGAGAGAGAGAGAGAGTGTATGTGAGTTAGAGGAGAGTAGAAAGATGGGAAGGGGAGGAGGGTGGGTGAGGTCTCAACTCCGGTCTACTAACAAAGCTCTGCTGCTCTTCGCTCCAGGGGTGCTACAGCCTGCTTTGTTTACTTCATCCCTCCATTGCTCGCTCTCTCTCTAGAAGATGCTTCATTTGAGTTTCTGTCGGGTCATGAAAGCTAATTTGAAATTGAGATAAAAACTTGTAAAGAGCAACACAACAACTACACACAACTGCTCGTCTTCATTTATATTGACCCACATTTCCACTGGAGGACTTACAGTACTCGACACAGATGGATAAGAGAGGGGAAACGTGAGCGCAGTGTTGGATTCCCTCTCCTCATCCTCTCCTTCACCCTCCCACTCACTGTCTCCTCCATCCTTGCCCACCCACCCACCTTTCCTCCCCCATATTTCTTATCTGCTGTCCTCCCCTCTCCTCACCCAGCTCACACTCCCCCTCCTCCGCCCACCCACTGCAAAGATAAATTATACATCTGAGATCTTCCCTCCTTTTCTCTGCTCTCTCTCTCTAACACCCTTGCATTGCTGGATAAATATGTGTGCACGTGTACACGTTATAGATCATGATCGTGATTTCTAGGCTGCGCACCCTCCTTTATCGTTGTTTGGAGTGCAACTTGTGTGGGATTTTCTGTGGAGGCTCAAGCAAGCATATAGGAAGACAACAACATCCAGCCTTTTCAAGTTGGTGCATCTCTGCCTCTCACACTGAACGATGTTGCCATGGAGACAAAACTTTAGCACTGGTCACGCAAAAGTATGTAGGTCATGACGGGACACTTCTTGATATATATATATATATATATATATATATATATATATATATATATATATATATATATATATATATATATATATATATATATACATATATATATACACACACAAACAACTCTTCATTATAGAATGTTTGGAGCAGTGCTGATGTGAGAAATGTTTACAATGGTAAAAATGTGTTTTCAGTTGCACAGAAGTGTCAAGAAGCCGCTGCCTAATCAATTGACTTTAAGTGAAGTTAAAAAAACAACAACAACAAAACATTTATTTTGGATATAAACGCATCTCTGAACTGGGTCACTGCGGATGCTTTTCTCAACATGAGGAAAACTGAAAGCTTCGGCTCGGTCATTTCCCTTCAAATGAGATGGGACACACTTGTCTTGAGGCAAATTGTCAAAAGCAGGCTCGTGCAGTGAGAACGTCTGTGCTAGTGTGTGTGGACTCCTGTCAAACTGATAACAATCTTCGCATTCAAACCGCCGTGTTCTCCTCATGGCAATGGGCCGAGCTAAAATTAAAAACCCTTTCTTCCCCTTTTTCATCAGCAATAACCTTCTCTGGCTTTTATCTCTCTCTCTCTCTCTCTCACTGTCTTCTCTTTCTTTCTGTCTTCTCTTTCCGCTGGGATGCAGGCAGAGGTTTGCTTTAATTACTGAACTACTTTTCACACCGGCGGAGACACACTTCAAACACCCACACCCGCTCACTGTCATGCTCCCAGCAGCCCTGCACGCCTGTCATACCCGCACTCCTGAGCGTGCAAGACTTTGCTGTTTATTAATTCTTATGTTTTTTTTAGCCTCCGTGGTCACTACTTTACAGCACAAAGCCAGTGTTGGTCAAACATGCTATGTTAATTAAGCCCTGTTTGCTATTCTTGGTGCAGCGTGATGAAAAAGTGATGCAGCCCTTGTGGGAAACTTTTGGATGGGAAGCAGAGAGTCAGCGAATGTGTAATTAATAAACTCATCTGGCTTTCAGAGCAGCTCAGAAAAACTCAGAGGAATACGAGCTGCAGAGAAACTAGAGCAAAACGTGAGCGGCTGGTACACTGACACGTTTGGCTTAGAAGCCGGCAGATTAACATGGAGGGAGGGTGATTCCCTCTTTTTGGTAACCCCCTTTTCTCATAGTCGGCACCTTTGTTGTTGTCTTTTAATCTGGCGCTACCTGTCAGAGCCAGGGACACTTACTTAATAGACTTACTGACGTACTTGCACCATGTAATTATCCACTAAGTTCTCGCTGGTTGACTTGTATTAGCAGCAGCTGGGTAATTAGTTTATTGTCACTATTCTCTATTTAGCAACAGCTTAGCATCCAAACAGCCGCCAAAACACAACGGCCTCAATAAAGTTTCATCAGTTGAAGTGTTCTTTCTGTTGGCTTTAATGGTGAGCCAGGGATAGAATATGGCAGCAGCTGGAGGAAGAGGAGGAGGAGGGAAGTACAGTGAGAGGAGTAGAGAGGGAAAATGGGCCAGCATGTCTGGCTGCTGAAAGGGTCCCCCCGCGGGACGGGGAAGGGTGACAGGACAGGCTGGTGTAGGATCCAGCAGCACACTAACACAGTCTGGTCCATTCAGTAGGCCAGTAGCACAGGAGAGCTGGTTAATACTCAACTGGCCAAATAATACGTAGCCTCTAAGTCCTTCAGAGGAACATTGGGATGGTGCTAGGTGATGTTAATCAGCATGTCTGTTCTTCTGGCTCCTAGTTTGTGTTGACAGCTTAACAACCGCTTTATGTTGATGTTATGTTTCATGACTTTAACTGTCAAGGAGCAGGATTAGCATTTACTTTTCACTTTCCTTGACACGATGGAGATGTTTTATCTTTCTTTTTGTTGTGTGGACTGGGAATCTTTTAGTGTATGACACTTTGATAAAGAAATCCCTCACTTTGACACATGACCGAAAAAAATCTTCATAATCAGTTTCCATTCCAACATGAAAATTGATCTGTTTCATGCGGTGTAGGCTGAGCACAAAGAGCCAGCAAAAGCTCCTCCAGAAATCAGCAGAAAACTGCTTTGTTTGAAAAAAACGTATCCAAGTGGAGAGGTTGGGACAGCGAGCAGGACGGTTAGCATGAGGCTAGTTTAGCTAGCGAGCTAACAGAATTCATAAACTGAAAAACAAAAACAAAACTAGTCATCTTGGCCATCTACCAGCAAAAAATGAGTGGTCTAGGGGAAATAATTTAAGTAGGCATTCTGTGACGATGCAATGTCTGTCACAACTGCTCCTGAGTGAAAGCCTTGTTTAAGATTCACACAGTCAAAGTCTATGCGCGAAGGGTTTCCATCTCTCAATTTGTACATTTACTCCTTTTCAAAAACAAAATGAAAAAAAACTTTGAATGAGCATACTTTTTTTTTTTGCAAAGAAAAATTGAAGGAATTTTTTTTCAAAATGTTGTTTCCATCAACATTTTTTTGATATAATACTTCACAATGTATCTCAAAATTCTTTGATGCAAGTGTTTATCGTCGTCAACATTCCCCCTCTACTGCTCAGCTTATATTCAACCAACATCAATATTTCAAAAACAGTCATTCTTTAAAAAAAAAAAAAAGCCATAAACCAGACAGTTAAGTTAAACCAGTCAGTCACATTCAGCGTTGCATTCAAAGTGATATCTTCTCTAGTTCTCCATCTCCCTTCCTGGCTACTGCAGTGTAAGAAAATGGATCAGTCAATATTCCTGGCTCGACACTCAGGCCCGTATGCCAGAAAGGCTTTTACCCCCCCAGGTCCAGTTCATCTAAGATGGCCTCTTCCCAGAGACATAACAGTAACAGATCAATTCATCATGTTTGGTTAGAGGACACCGGCGCATTTAGTCTGTCCTTCACAAGTTCACACTGTTACTTCTTCAACCTCACACAGCACAACATTGTGAGAAAAGACGAGATCCTGGAGTCAGCTTAAATTTACTGCTATTTATAATGAGTGATGGTAGAAGGAAGTAGAGAGACTTATGTGCAGCACAGGAATGCTGCAGACATAGGCAGGCCAGTTTCCATAACAACCTGGGGGGAAAAAAAAGTTCACTTGAGAACCTGCTCATTCCTTCGCTCCGTTTATGTACATATCAACATATATAAGTATCTGCAGCATTAGTTCCTGAAGTTTTGTCACGATTTCCTCATCAGGATTCCCTGATCCAGATACCGTGTTTGGGTGGCAGCGTGATGGTCTATTGACGTTCTGTAAACCCTTCGATTGTTTACTCCAGACAGACGGGGACAGATCAACACACTGTACGTCAGACATCGACAACATCATCGCTTCACTGGGACTCTGAGCCAGCCATCCTATTCAGGAGCTGAAGCCCTGAATTTATGAGCAAAATATTTGTAACTATGTGTGTGTGTGTGTGTGTGTGTGTATGTATATATATATATATATATATGTGTGTGTGTGTGTGTGTGTGTGTGTGTGTGTGTGTGTGTGTGTGACTGAGAGAGTGAGAGAGAGAGAGAGAGAGAGAGAGAGAGAGAGAGGGAGGGGAGTATCTGTGTGTTTGGAAGACAGCAAAAACCAATTAGTGTCAATCTTTCAGCTGGACAGCAGCGAGTGATTTGGGGCTGAGTGACGGCTCTATTAATAACACAATGATAGGTCCGTGACCAGTGGAGTGTTATGTAACAACTCTTACAGATAAAATCACCTGCACAAACTACATGACGTCTCCTCTCTTATGAGTGTAATTTTTATGTACGAGTTGAAGTAAATATATCAATATGTTCACTATTTAACTTTGTTAAACAAAGTGTTGAGCAGCTCTACGTTCAGACAGCCAGTGCTGAGTCAGAAACGTGGATCTGCCAGTTCCTCCACTGTTGTAAACAGAAAAATGTGGAATTCTCTCTCCTGATTGGCTGAACGTGGGAACGGGACACCAGACAATGTCTTTTCCGTTAAGTGCAGGGTGGAGCCCCCACATTATTGAATAAAGAATCCTTGGCTTTATCTTACGCATGGCGACAAGCGTCATTGCCAGTTTCAAGGTGGCACAAATTACGTTTTCACTTAAAACACCATCGCCCATCAACTAGTAAATGACCACGTGCTCCGCCTAAGTTAGCAGGTGCTTGAGTATGCTAATGAGGTTTGGTCTGGCGCAATCATGTTTCAGTACACCAGAAAACGTGGGTTGATGCTTTTGGTTTGCTTGGTCAATTAAGGAGCGTAACACAGCAAAGGTCGCGACTGTGTTTTGCTGCTAGCATCTGTGCTTTACTCTGCAACTTGCTGGCCGTTCCACACCCTGAACTGCAAAATGCTCTTCCTTCTCGTCTGCGGTATATCTATAGTTTCTTTTTTAAAATTTGGCCAAGATGCACACCTCACATTTGCATTTTCTACATTGTGCACTACGTAGCTTTGTGGCTGTTTGAACGAGTTCGGTGTCGTTTAATCGTCTTTGTAAGGGCCTTTGTCATTTTTGTTTGTGAAAAGTATAATACAGCTATTTCACTTACTCTTCTTTGCATTCCGTCAACTTAAAACAAAGTTCAGACGTGCAAAGTCAACCGTTGGTTGTGTATTTTTGTTGTTGTTGCTACTGGCTAATGTCAACCAGCTAACAAAACAAAAGCACTAATATTGTTGGTTTCAGTAGCATAAGAAAATACTTCTAAGTTGCTTTAACACATTTTCTTCATATTTCAGTGTGCAGTCTTTGTTTATTTTTTCCAGTTGCTACACGAGCAATCACACAGACTTAGACTTAGGTAACGTTGAGGATACAAAGCAGTGATTTAGGAGGCATGAAAAAGAAATCTGGTCGGCCATTTTACAATGATGTCCTTGTGAGGTGTTTTAACAATGTCTTCCCAGTTATTATTTCCTCACAGTTTGTCCAAAATTATTTTGATGCCTCTTGCTTATGTCAGAACACTAAATCAGAGGCCCACAAGAACGACACTCTAACACTGGCTCACACTCAGCAGCAGCAAACAAACCATATAAAACAAATTAAAAGGTCCTCTGTTGTCAATGGTGCTGCTGTAGTGAGATGTACTGTACCTGGCGCGTGGCCAGTGACTCTGCCCCCAGGAAAACAACATTTCCTGGAGGTTGGAGGAGGAGGGGGAGGAGGGAAAAGGAGTTGCCTGCCTTTTTGTCCTCTTGGCAGTGTGGAACAATACAACACGAGTTCTTAGGAGCGCAGCTCAACCTCTCAGTGCCGGTGTCACGAGAGACGACTGGTGTCAGTGATGTCACACCGTGACAGCTAGTTGGATGAATGAAGGATGGAGCATTAGCGGTGCATTCACTGATCCAGTGTCAGCCTGCTGGGCTGTTCGTGAGTGTTTTTCCTGCTTCCACCTGGTTGGGCTGGACTCCCACAGAGAGCAGAGTAGTCGCTGTAGGAGTTGATGCTGATGTGACTGGAGTGGGACTGAGTCACAGGCCATAAGGTTTTAAACCAAATTTAACAGCCAGGGGAATTCCCAGACTATTGCTGCAGGACACACAGAGTTACAGTCAGAGCTGATGACTCACGATATACTGTATGTGGTGCAGACTTAAGGTAGCTATTTGATGGAATAATACTTCTCAATACTCCTTTGAGAAATGAATGATGGCAAGACAAGGGTTTTTGACTTTGAACTCTCGGATGTACACTGGCATCATTTTACATGAGTAGATATTTGTATGAACATTAAGTTCATTCTGAGTGTTTGAATTTTAGAGTTACGCCCAAAAATATGTAATGCGCAGCCACAGTGACCTTTAACCTCTAAAATTTAATCACTTCATCCTTGAGTCCGAAAGAGCATTATTCCAAATCTGAAGGATTCCCTTAGGGTGCCGCATTGCCGGTAAATATTAGGTCCGAGCATAATCTCTTTGAACAGATTCTGCATATGAATTCAGAATCCAAGGCAAGATTTGCAGATCGGAAGTGTTTTGGTTTTGTGTCTGTTGTTCAAGCTGTACTGGCCAACACTGTTTGCGTGAGCTTTGACCCTAAGAAGGTAAACAGTCCATGTAGCAAACAGAAGAGGCAGCGTGTGACACTCCTGCGGAAGAAAGCTTCCTTTCTGAGTTGCAAAATAATGTAAGTATGTTCTCAGCGTCATCAGATATTAGTCCTTTGGTCGGTCTTATGGCTCACAGTTTTGCTCTTCATCTTGGTTCAAATCATTTATGAAAGTTTTTGATCAGGAAGTAAAAGTATTTTTAACAGTCAGAATATTTACCTGTATTTCTTGAAGTATCTAAATATGATGCAATTTGTGTTTATGCAGATAATACAAGGTAAGTTTTGGCTCGTGGCCTAAATCTGTTGGGCAAAAAAAAACCAGATATCGGTGAAAAAAAATCCAACATCATGCACCCCTTTGAATTTCCTGGCATTTGCCTGTGTTAGTGAGACGAATTCCAAACTGCATATTCCAGTGGTTAATCAGAGCATTTGCCTGGTTTAACATGTGTGTAAATTTGTTGTGTTCCCATCTTGTTTTGTACAGTAATTGTTGCAAACGCAGTGGTGGTTCAAACAATGCCCGCCGCACGTCCGCTTTCCCAATACAGACACAGGAAAAGATGGAGATCATGACGTAATAATACAAGCGTTACTTCTGTTCCTTATGTTGAGATCAAATTTATGTTGAGATCAAATTTATGTTGAGATCAAATTTATGTTGAGATCAAATTTGGACTAAAATGTAGACTGAAATGATATGACAATCACATTCTTTCAGCCCCCGTTATTGAGAACAGCGGTCAGAATCTTGGCATAATGTTTGCTCTCAGTTGAGTTCCACATGAGCACATTAGCCAGACTGAGGACAGTAATGACAGACACCCTCAAGAACGCGTCCCCAGAGCAGATCCCAAAGGGGGGGCGGAACAAATCCTCTTGAAACTTGCCATCGGTATCAAATGCTTCACACCAAAGCTTGAAAACACCTCTAAAAAAAAAAGGGGGGGGGGGGGAAGAGAAACTCCATCAACAGTTGAATATCTGGATCTAAAAATGCCTCCACAAACATCCCATTCTTTTCTTTTTTACAGTAAATAAACATCATAAATGAACTAATAGTACAGCTGTGAGCTTTGTCCAACCCAAAAATGTCACATCCAATTCAACAGAGACTCAATAGTTTGCTTACAGGTGCTGGTTGCTATTATTTGCAAGCTATTTTTGTCCTTCCTGACGGCTGAATGTGAAGCGTTTAGACTGCAATAACTGTTGAATCGTGTGCCACAAACCAGGTCGGCTGCAGAGGCCGCGGGTGAGCAGAAGCTCGCCCACATAGGTTGGATCACATCCCCCCTGGTGCAGCTTTAACTGGGCAAAGAGGATAAACTTGTCATGCTACACAAGCTACTGTATGCAGATGATCTGAGCAGGTCGGATTCAGTCTGAATGATGTTTGGCTGCAGTTGGCCCATTTGCACATTGATGTGTACAAAAATTGCAACAATAAGAAAATTAAAAGCAGTAGTACCAGGGACTTTAGCGGTACCACCTCAGCAGCAGGCGGTCCCACCTTCTGTTATCCATCAGTCCCTTCTCTCTGTCTGCCTCTCCGTCTGATCCAAAACCGGATGAGCACTTGGATTCGCCAGGCTGTGATCGTTTTGTGAAAATTCAACACGCCCTCAGGCTGGTGTTTTTCATAATTAAGAAACTGGAGCAACAGCCTGTCAAAAAAAAACCCCACAAAAAACTGTCTGGCGCTTATTCTTATCTATGACAGACTGATCAGAACAAACTGACCGCATGCACACTGGTCCTGAAGGGGTTTTCCACACACTCCTGAGTGTTGTAACAAGACAGCAACACCCCCCCCCCTCCACCCCTTCTCCTCACACGTGAGCGTCTCAGTCATTATCTCTTTCTCCTCGTCGACTCCTAAATTTGACGTGACATAAAAGCTGAGTCCATTTTTTTCTCCCCCATTTCTGTGTAATTGCGTGATTTGGCGAGGGGTAGCAGTTATTTCAAGCTCTTGGATGCACAATGCAGAGGCTGAGAGGGAAAATTTCATGGGATGAGAGAGAGAGAGAGAGTGAAGATAATCACACAGGCATATCCGTATCCTCCAAGTGGGTCGGTGAATAAATATAAATCAAGAGTTTGATGGTCCTGATAGAGTTCTGTTGATAAAACAGTTGAACATTGTTTCAGTGTTCACTGCACAGCAGCAAATGTGAATGTTAACTCGTCTGCTTCAAAACAACCTGTCAAAGATGTTCATATTTGCAGGACTGTAGACCGTCAATGCAACTTATCAACATCAGCGAGAAATAGTTTAAATACTGGTTCTCAAGTTAGAAGTCCAACGTCATGTCGGATTCAGTAAACAGAGGGACCAAAAAAAAAACAAAAAAAACTTTCCCCGCTCAAACACCTCTCGCCTGCATTGGGAAGATGGGCTACGCTGCACTGTCACCTAGTTTCCATGGTAACCTGTTGCTATGGAAACAAGCCCTGGAACAGACTCAGGAGTTGGGGTGGTGGAGATTTAGAGAGAGGCAGAGGGAGGCGAGGCGAAAAGTGAGAAAAGAAAAAAAAAAGGAGAGGAAAGATTTTAAAAATTAAGTTGAGCCCTTTGTGTAAAAAACAAACAAAAAAACGATACAGAAATGTGTAAACATTAAGTATTTAAACACCTGCTAATTGAGATCAAGCAAATAATTCATTATTAAAGACTGCCTCAGGACGAGTGCATAATATTGAGTTTTTTGGAGGGGGGGTGGGATGAAATGTTACAACGGAACATTTGAGGAGAGGATGGAGTCGCCTCATTGACATTCGCTTCAGTCGTCTGATGGCTGTGTACAGCAAACATTACATAACCGCTCTGACTGCTGGCATAACAGTAAAAAACCGAGCTGTGTGTGTTCTCTAGTCTTTCCAGCTGTGCGGACCAAGTGGAGGTTTAGTACCCGGAACAAGGACTATTGAACCAGACACTATTTTATCCTGACATTATTTGTTGTAAGAATAAGTGCGTGTGCAGGTAATGGAACCAGTTTCAGATTAGTAAGGGAATACAAATTAAGTTTGTGCGCATATTGCCATGTGTAAATCAAGTGCCAATGCTCTGTAGGAGGTTATATAACTACTCAAAAGTTTTATTAACTTTTATTACATAGTTTAAAGTGTATCTCTGTGGTTCAAACAGCCAATTATACTTTTACTTAGCGACTTCGTCAATGTGTTTCTTGGTGAAACCTACAGCTCCAAGTGTCATCATAGTTAAAGGTAATATTTGCTGAGTTTCGTTAAAGGGAAATGACAATATTTTGGGAATTTAACTTATTCACCATCCTATCCAGAGTGAGATAAAAAGGTGGATAGGCTTCTCTCTTCTGTGTGTGCTGCTAGGAACCTTTGACCCACAGAAACCAGCTCACTGCGTTTAGCTTAGCACAATGAATGCTAAAGAATGGGCTGTGCTGCCCTGCTAGCTCAGCTTCCAAAGCCTGTAGTTCCTTCTATTTGTACTCTGGAGCAAAATCTTGATCTGTCCATCAGAAATCCTCCTCATCCTCTCTCACAAAGTCAACCGAGATTAGTGACAGTTTCTCTTCTAGTTGTCAAAAAACATTTGGTTTTGTTGATTAAAGTTTTGATGAGCTATCATCAAGTATCAAATCAGTTTAAAAAAGTCTTTCCAACAAGTGTATTGCAAAAGCAGTTGGCACACCTTCAGGAATTGTTTATATCAACTTTCAAGGCCTCACGTACACTCATTGCTGTAATTCAAATATGATGCTACATTACATTTCAGATTTTGGTAACCTTAACTGTTAGGGGTGCAATGAAACAGTCATCTCACAAAATGAAATATGAAACAGGGCTCACGACACAAAATACTCACGATAGGAAATAAAGATGAAAGAAAATCAAGGAAAAAATCAAATATTCTTAATTTCCTTCCTCAATATGCAGACATACAAGTTATTGCTGCGTCAGTACAAAATAAAATGCTCTTTGCTTTAAAAAAACAAAATATTTGTGTTTTTCCATTATTAAGACTACGATGCAAATACAAACATAAGGTTTCAGCTAAAAAAAGTGCTTTTTTGCTGTAAACAATGAGGACAACTACATCCTTGAATGAAAAGGAAAACAAATATCAAATAATCCTCAGGGCTGCCGTCTGATCTGATCTATAAATGTCTTTGCACACGGTTTATGTTTTATCCACAATCGTCTCACCGCTGCCTTGTTGAAATTTCTTAACACCCCTATTAATTGTACACATTGACCTTAGTTTACGGCAAACCTTTGACACATAAAAAATGTAAAATTTGGCAGAGGATTTTGGACAGTGTGCTAGCAAAACCAAGCTAACAGGCTACAAGTGAGCTGTATTTCTATATATATAAACTTATGTCACCAGATGTATGTGGTATGTGGAAATGAGGCATGAAGGTTATTCACTGAATTTAAATTTATGTGTACAAGGGAAAAAGTGAATAAATGTCTCAAACGAATACAACAAGGGAAAGAAGAAAGTAAACAGCTGGACGTGGAGGAAGCAGCTTTGGCTTCCAGCAGGTAAATCCAAGTGTAACACTGTCATTTGCAAGCGTCCACACACAAAAGCAGGTTTCCCAGAACTGACAAACCAGCCAACCATCAGATATTTGATTTCCCGTACAGTCTCCTTGCGTTCTACCGCCCTTCTTATCGCCATCTTACTCTCTAATCTCTCCCTGGCTGAAGCTGAACTGCAGCCAGCTGGGTTAGTCTATTTAGCTGCTGTCACATCGAGCGTCTCCGAGCGTGTTGTGTACAACAGTAAGTGACAGACAATATGGGCAGCAACTGGCAGGGAGCACCGCAGGACAGATGGATGGATGCACACACACATTCAAATACTTATTCACAGAGTCTGGCTTATTCACTCCATCATTCTGGCAAACTGCAAGCTCATTAGGACTTTCTACATAAGGCTGTTCCACGAGCACACACAGCGGAAACTTTATACACTAAAACAGTGAGACACACAAGCCAAGGCAATCATCCAAAAGCTTGAATGAAACTAGAGGGACGTGGATGACTTTGTGACTTCATATTTCTATCTACATTTGCAGGCCAGCTCATAAAACTGATGTCATCTCTTAATGTAAAAATGTCAGCCAACTATCTGTGCGAGGAGAGTTTTGGAACATAACACAACTTTTAGAGGTAATGAAGCCTGGAAATGTAATAAAGTCATCTAAAATGTGTAATTAAAGAGAAAATTCATGGCTTCATCATTGGCAAGCAACAACTCTAATGGCATGGTTGTCCTCATATACTGTAAAGTGTGTAAAGTGTGTGCCAAAAGCCTGCTGACAGCTGCTGGCAGCTACTCAGCTAAATGTACAATTATCTGGAGGTTGACAAGAAGCAGTTTCGAGTGACGGTGGACTGCATGACAACTTGGTCTCACCACTGAACGACTGATGCTGGCACTCCAGTACCAATTCACGTAAAATCCAACTGACCCAAATTCAGGTACCTGAATGCGCCGTGGTAAGTGTGAGAAAGCCCCGCAACTTTTTCAACTGAGAGTAGTGATGGCGAGTCGAAAGTGTGACTCTACTTTCCAAAATCGATTGAGTGAATGATTGCTGAAACCTTTGTCGTGAAACGTCCAAAGCTAGTTGAGAAAAAAAAACCTGGTGAAAGCCTGCTTGGTTTAGATAAAGCTAGCCTTAACGTTATGTCTGCAGCAGTGCTGTAAGGTAGTGGTATTAGCCTGCCTGCAGCTAGCATGTGCAGTGGCATGTTGTCTGTGTAACGGCAGCCAGCTGGTAGGGCTCTGCAGTGAGTAAACCTCTCTCCCCGATACCTCAAGAGGCACACTAGCGACTAACGCTAACGCTAGTGAGTTTTAGCCTCTTAACTAGCATGTTTGCCTCCACCTGAAGGGCTGTCAGGCAGCACTTATACTCTGTAGATCACTCCTTCACTGAAGAGAAGAGACCTCGAAGATAAATATGACATGGCATCAACTGCCCCACATAACCTTACAAGTAATTAATTAACTGGTTGTTTAATTTGTTTCCTGATATATTAGCAAGTTGTTCTCATCTCGACTGACATTAACATGGCTTTTTACAGCCCTAATGCTAGCAAACAAACAAATGTGTGAAATTCATGAATTTGGACCAAACACTAGTACTGATGAGTAATTACTATTCCCTTTAAAGTCTGTGCTTTACCAAAAACATTGCAGGTACTGAAACATGGTGGTATCTTATGACACGTCGTCCATGCAATGTTTAAGGTCTGGTTAGGTTTCAACATAGAAAAGGCTTTCCTGTGATTCTGAACTGTCCAGACCAACAGCCGGTGATGTTGCAGTGCCAGGAGGTCCTGAGAATGTTTTATGTCTTTCTCTCGCTGCAAATGAGTGGTGTCAAACGAGCGGTTATACCGTGAATTTGAATTCTCGGTTAAAGATTGAAGGCTGACCAGCTTCCAGAACTGAACTGAATCGATGATTCATTGTGCTGATTCCTTCCAAAGCTCTCGTGTATCCTTGCAAATGTGAGTGTGTAGCAGTTGCAACCAGCTGTTCAACACTGGGATCCCTGCACATCTGGCAGCGTGCTCTGGCCTGGAGTGGAGGATATCCACCATGCAGCCATGGCGAGGGGGGCAAAGAAGACAAAGAGGAAGGGGGACAGGATTAAAGGAAAATGAGAGTAGCCAGATTTATCCTCAATGCATGAGAATTATACAGAAAAGACACACCTGCAGATGAGTGGTGAGGAGAGAAGCAGCATACGCTCTGGTTATTTACCTCAAAGAGAAGCATGCCATGAACAAAAAGAAATCAAGGACGAGATAAAGTGAATTACCTGCTACTCTGCTAAGTTAAGGGTGAATTATTGGGCCCCCAACTAAGAGGGGATATAGACCCACTCCTCGGGAGGCTGACATCTGAGTAGATCAACAGCTCTCCAGTCTGGCCTGGACATGGAAAAGGTGAAAATAATGTCATCATGCCTGACATTCACCCTCATTTTCACTCTGCTGTTTGTGTTACATTTGTGGGAATGTGAGGAGAGCGCAGTTATCAAAGTGGACAAGCCCAAACGCACGCACGCGTCCAGACGTCACCTGTGCATCTACAGTCACACAATGTCGTAGAGCTCAGCAGTGACCGACCACTTTCAGGGCAGCTTCACCTCCAGAGGTACAGTTATTATTCTTGTACCTCACTGTCAAGCTTTATGGCAAACAGAAATGTGGGGACTAAACATCTTGTTCACCTTTATTAGGGTTATCAATGATATACTGGATACTGCTGTTGTTTCATCGTTGAGGTCTAACATGCAGATGACTCCGCCTATTTGTGATACCATGAAGAGCAGCGATTGCATGGATCAACTCAGATATTTGCAGGGCAAAAAGGGCTGAACGCCACAGCTGACGTGATAAGTTACATGATCTGTTTGTACCTGCAGGAAACATGTCTATTTCTGGCCAGAGGGTCAATCCTCAAGAGTCCGAATCAGCGCTCTTCCCTGCCTCGTCTACTCCTTTAAGCAGCAAATGGCTGTTACCTTAGCTGTCTGCTTTGCCCATTAGCTCAAAAGTGAGGAGGTCATTTTGGTCACTTGAGATGGAATCAGCTTTTATGTTGTGTGGATCTCTGCCAGTGCTTCAGCCCAAAGAGAGAGAGAGAGAGAGAGGAGAGAGAGAGAGAGAGAGAGAGAGAGAGAGAGAGAGAGAGAGAGAGAGAGAGAAAGCTTCTGAGGTCTCCAATATGTCCGCTGTGGGAATTAAGAGTGCAAGCAGATAGAAGATCACAAGAGTCGCTCATTGACTGGGACCAGTTTTCAGGTGAAAGTGGAAGGTTTGGGGAGAGGAGAGAAAGACAGAGGGAGTGAGAAGAGGAAAATAATGCAGGAGGAAGGAGAGAAAGTGGCCCAGGCTTGATTGATCTGCGGTGCAGAGGGAGGTTGTTTTCACAGTTGGCTGGGTTCTATCTATCCAGAAACACCTCTCCCTCTCTCCCTCCCTCTCTCTCTCTCCACACACGATGCCTCTTGCCTACCAAATATTCAGACACATTATAAGTAAAGAAAAACAAATAGAGTTCAACCCTGTTATGTCAGGGTGATGTTTTTCTTCATGCTGGATCTCTGGAGTAACTTCAAGACAAGAGCACAAGCCCACTTCACTCCTTGATCTTTTAATGTAACATGCATGACTGAATATCCTCCATAATGTGGAATAAGAGACAAATATAATACCCATCAGCACTGAAGATTCACTCAGACGATGACGCATGCAGGGCAGCACATTATACTGGGCCGTGGACTAGAATTCAACACTCTGTAATTGGAGTAACTTAAAACAGCAGAATGAAACACTAACAGATAAACACAAAGCATCAGTCTATCCCTCCTCCTCCTCCTCCTCCTCCTCCTCCTCCTCCTCCTCCCTCCCTCTGCTCTGACTTTGAAAGGCCTTAATGAGAGAAAAGTGTCTGTATCGATTCTCCTGCATTCTAAAACTCTGATCGAAGAACAAAAGAGACGGAGGATATGGATGGATGGCTGAGGCAGAGAGGGAGAGCGCATCTATCAGCTTCTGGAGAAATAGTGCACCCTGGATAAATAGTATAAATAACACATTTATTGGTTTACATAGCTTTTTTTTTTTTTTTTTTAAAGGAACTTTTTCGGGAATGGCTCATTTACCATCCCACAGGGCCAGACTGGCATAGAGAAACCCTCCTCCCCTCCTCCAAGGAACTGAGTGCTGGTCAGCTCAGCAGAGTGAATGGTAGTGGATAAGAAGTGTTGGCATAACTTTGTCAGACGTTTGGTTTTGTTGGCCGAATTAATGTTGTGTCCAGTCAGAAAAGTCGTTCCAGCTAAGCAGCTGATAGATTAAATTTCATATTATTTCATAGGAACTTTTACCCACAACCCCCGTTATTAATGCAAGAAAATATCATTTTGGACAAAACTAGTATGCTAACACTTCCTTGTGCTAAGCTAACTAGCGGTCAGTTGGTTGCTGTGGTCCTCCTAATGCACGCAGAGGACAGAAGAGTATCTATCTTCTTGAGTGGCTCTGGGGAGGGTGAGAAATAAGTGTGCTTCCCTGAATTGTAGGTGAGTTCCTTGAAAAATTGGAAAATCTGAAATTTCAACAACAAAATGTGTGTATGTTAGACTGCATGATGAATCAGAAACAGGAGATGAGCACTTGTATCTGTCTGCAGCCTGTTTTATCAGGTCATGTGTCTGATTGCAGTAAATGATCCTCTCTGATGCTGCAGTGTAAAACACACACAAACACACACACACACACACAGTATGGACAAGAAATACTGAAGGTGTAATCAAAACATCCTCGTACTACATCCTTGTCACACCCACTCCTGGGAGTTTTCTCTCGTCTACTAAATGTCTTCAAGGGCTCTACTCCACTTTACTGTGGCCTACATTGATTCTCTACGTTCTGGGGAAGGATTTCCTTTTTTCCTCTTCACTCCTGTGTTTAAATGATATCACCTCGGTCCTACAGTCCTACATACAGTGTCAATTAGCAGACAAAAAAGATCAGTTGGTAAATCACTCAAATGTAGCCTCAAGCACTTCCCCAGGTCTCTTGACCGTTCTCTGCTCATTATCCTCTCCTCCCTTGTCTTGAGTTTTCTTCATGTCTCTCTTATATTCTCTTAATCCAATTAATGATCGTCCTCCTTTAGGCATCTGTTGTTTCCATAGGAACGGGGCTCTCTAGTCAATGCTGGTCGTCTAGGCAACGTTGAGCTGGGCAGGACATTTTGTGCTTGGTTCTGTGAGAGCGCATGCGTGTGTATGACTCGGTGTCAAGTCAAAGTTTTTCTTGGATTATATAGAAATGTGTATTTCTGTTTCATGTCCAGTTAGCCGGCACCTTCTTCTCCTCCCCCAACGCTGCAGTGTTTCACCGTGTAGTTGTATCTACCTCCATCCCCAGTACTGTGCACATACTGTGTATACTCACACACTCACACACACGATAATCTTCTTGTTCTGCATGTGTTTTGAAAAGAGAAAATCTTGCGTAGCCGTTTCTCATGTTATTAGTGCAAGCAGGTGCACAGATGACACGACAGAGAAATGTACGAGTGAACGCAAGATATTCCACATGTTGTGGGGAACATCTGTATCTTTGCACATAAAAGAAAGACTTGCTTCTCTGGTGGAAACAAAAAACAGGTCTAAATAATTGTTAAGTATTACATATTAGGGGTCAGTAATAAGAGAGACCACTTCCATGAGTGTATGCATGCTTAAAATGTGTATGAATTTGTGTATCAATACATGTGAGGTAGGCATTACAGCATTCACTCACATTTATGAGATTTAGCAATGATTCATGCATAACACAGTTGCTTCTGCCAACCGATGTCACTACATTACTGGACATGTTATATCCGTGTGGACTCTGTGTGTGTGTGTGTGTGTGTGTGTGTGTGTGTGTGTGTGTGTGTGTGTGTGTGTGACAGTTACCAGGAGGGACAGAAAGCGGGGGGGGGGGCTGTATGTGTAAAAGGGAACAGAGGGATTGCGTATGGCTCTGAGGGCTTCCCTAGTCACAGCTGGGACAAACCTTAACACTGGATTAGCAACAGCATCCATGGAGAGAGAGAAAGAGTGAAAGAGAGAGAGAGAGCAGAAGGTGAACAGTGCAGGGAGGCACTGGGATGAAACTGGGACAGGAGACACGAGAGAATGTGAGGATGAAATGAACAAAGGCAAGGAAATAAAGGAGAAACCTCTTTTCATTCGCTTGCCTTTCAAAATCAATTTCCTCCTTCACTGTTAATCACCAACAAGAAGAAACTACAGTATATTCTTCACCGATGTATCTAAAAACACACACAGGCCAAAAATAGTCATGTTTGCGTGTGGCGAGCCATTAGCTGATGTGTGTATAACTGAGCACGTGCAGAGAACCATGTCCAAGCTGTGTGAAAACCTCTAGAGAGCTGGAAGGCCTTGGCTTCCATCCCCTGACACCCACATGGATGTAAGCACACACTACAGAGATGCACGCACGCACAGGCATCATAGAGGATGCATACATGCGTATAAATATAACATAGAAAGAGGAGCTCTTGTAGCAAACACTCTCCAACACCCCGTCTTTGATCCACGACTTCAATCTCCACACATGCGCAACCAGAATCGCAATCATCCACGCTCCCTCCCCGTCACGTGTGCTCCACTGCTCTACTTTCCCCTCAGAGGAGCTGGGGGGGGAGGGCTCATCGGGCCATCACCCACACACACAAAACATACACAGTAGATTGCACACACAGTTATACACACTCACTCGCAGATGCACAGCTTGTGTGTGTGTGTGCGTGTGTGTGTGCGTGCGTGTGTGTGCGTGCGTGTGTGCATGCGTGTGTTTGTGTGCGCGCGCAAACATAATTAGCTCAGAGATGACGGAAGGTAAGGTCTTGTAAATAAACCAAACGATGATGTAGAAACGCTTCAGTTATCAATATTAATAACGTTTGAAAGTGAACTGCGTCACTTTGGCTGCTGGGATGGACGTCTCCTTCTTCCTTCCCTGTTATAGACATAAAATATTATTGTTTACCCTCAGAAAGTATAGATAGGCAGGTTGTCATTGATGTGTTAGTACACCAATATTTTGCCAATACGCAAAAAGAAAAAGAAATCCTCAAAATATGAAGACATTTTAGTTTCTTTGTTAGTTTCTTTGTTATGTAAAAAAAAAAAAAAAAAATCAGCCAATGTATCCTAATTTATATTTCTGATCCAAAAATCCAACATCAGTGTGGCTGTAATAGAAACAAAACAGTTTGAATGCTTTTGAAAATCCTTGTGGATTCCCCCGAGCAATCCAAGAGGATTGTTGCTGGCTGTCAAATGTCACGACACGGCTAAAACATCTGTGCTGCAAGATTGCATAATGACCAGTGTCCATTTTGGCAAAGAAAAAGCCAGGAGGCTACTTTACCTTTCATTTCAAACAAAGATGTGAGGACGTTTTCAGCGACGTTACTCTTCTGACAACTCTTTTCAAAATACATAACAGAGGAGCAGCGACACTTAAATAGAAGTGGACCAAAACCTGAAGAATGAAAGTCAATAATAATGACAGTCCCAGGAAATGAGACACCGTATCACTGTCCTTCATATTCCAGTATGCTTAAGATTTCCCTTTTATAAGAAACTGTGTGGGAATGAGACAGAGAGAGGGGGAGAACGTGTGAAATGAGAGAGAAAGAGAACCAAGTGGATTGGGGTAATCCACTTTATCCTGGTACAAAAGGTTCAAACAGCAATGGAACAGGGGCAGCTTGTCCATTTAAGCAGATGAAGCAGTGCGTAACAAAAGATTCACTAAAGGGGAAAAACAACACACATGAAGTCAAACTGTGCGTTTCTTGTATTTTAAGATTAATTCTCTTCTTGTGTATTTTACAAACAAATGAGAGCCCCCACTGGCTACATGTAAAATGACATGAGGGGTAGATTACACCTCGAGTGTGTAAGGCTGTTGTACACTGGAAGTCCATTCATTTCCAGTGGAAAACTAGCCAGTGTGCTAAACAAACAGGCTTTAAAAGTTGACATTGCAGTCATCAAACAGTTTTAAAAAAAACAGACAAAATTACTCTTGCTCTCACCCAACGCTAATCAGGAACTGTTTTTATCGCCTTGTGGGGTTGATTCTCCATGTCATACATAAAATTACCAGTTTCAGTAGAAACGGCATGCAACTAAGTCCAACCCACCTTCTACTGACCTTGTTTTATCAATTCTGTCTGCTTAAAAATGTCCAAAAACTGCTATGTGGTGAGATTTAATGCCAACAAGGCAAAAAACAACAACAAAAGAGTTCAGTCTGAGTCCCAAAAAAACCCCAACAGATTTAAGCGGACAAAAGTGGTGCACAGAGGTGTCAGCAGGACCAGTGTGAACAAGTCGGCATCATGACACTGGCAGAGCAACACTTCATCACTATTACGTCAAATATCCAAATGTCGACCTCAAAAACAATTGTTCATAACATGTAAATGATGTTACAGAGGAATGTGGATAATCAGCTGCAACTTATCTAGCGACAGTAGCCCACCTACGCATTGCTAACACTTGGCTAACACTGGTGGATCAACCGGGCAGCTGGCTGTGCAGGTGTGTGACAGAGGGAGTCGGTATTGTACAGACCCCTTTTCACACTGAAAAACATGTGTCAACGCGGGTTTTTGGACCCGGCATTAGGGTGCATTCAAGCTTCCAGAAGACCGAGGTCTAAACTCCCACTGTGGGGCTGCATGCCTGTGTTTTTCTCTCGTGTACTTCATCGCGCTGACAACGTCATCATTTCACATAAACGTAAGCCGGAACACTGAGAGGTAAACAAACGACAACATGGACGTCGCAGAGTCAAACGTTAGCGTTGTCGTTGCATGCATTGCAATGTTGTCTCTTTTGCAAAGCATACAAACTCGGTGCAGATTGGAAAATGTCCGAGCGCTTATGCAGCGAAGGAGGATGGAGTTTTTGGCTCGTCTGGAAGGGAGCCAAAGAAGCTCCAGGCGAAGCCTGACAGGCGGCACAATGACAAAATCAGGATGTGACAGGAAGGTCACGTGAAACCTGAAACGACGCGGGTTGCCTTTTCCACACTGCAGGCGAGCCAAGCCGCCAAACACCCAGGTCCCTTGGCGAGTCGACCTTTTCAGACAGCCCAAAAACCCGTGTTGACCCTCGTTTTTGATGCAGTGTAAAAGGGGCTTTAGAGAGAAATGTGCTGTAGCCCAAAGACACATTCAAATCGAACGTTTCCAGCTCATACAGGTGTATGTCTGTAGCATTCAGTGTTTCAGCAACCAGATTATAACACAGATGGTTTTTCAGTTTACGTGTGAAGGTGATCAACACCTGACATAGTTCTGTACCAACTTTGGTTTGTACTTAGCCTGTGCCTAATTCACGTGTGTGTGTGTGTGTGTGTGTGTGTGTGTGTGTGTGTGTGTGTCTTAATGTGTAGGTTCCCCCGTGGCCGTCTTCCCGGCTGGGGTCCAAGCTTCCCGCTAATGGAACAGGGGAGGACTCTCCACAGCAGGAGACGTGGATGACCAGTCAATGTCTTTCTCTCCCTCTCCAGGCAGTAAACTAGCTGAAGATGATGTCATCATCACACAAGCCTCACCGCTGTGATCAGTGGATGAAACAGTGTTTTTTCAGTGCGCCACAATGACGCGAACGTCAACAGACCTTTAGTCATTTACCCTGGGTGTTTTCTCGTTGCTCATCTATTCCCACATATGTATGAGGACGCTGTCGACACTAACACTTACAAACGTGGCCTCGAACAGCCTCTCTGAACAAGCAAGTAGCGTGTTTTATATCTTCTCCACCATGGCTTTGCTTTCATTTTAAGCTATTTTCCAGAATGTATTAATCCAGCAACTGACCATTGCTGAAGCTGGCCGGCCTGTTGTCATGGCAACAACGACAACCAACATCCTCACAGAATTTATGAGGATACTCAGAGGACGTGGATGAAGGAAGAGAGCAGAGATTTCCACCATAATACCAAACCTGGTCCAGACTTCGGTTTAAAAAAAAAAAAGAGCAGCAGCATTTTAAAGTTGTTTGCTTGGAGGGATTCCTGGATATCATCGACATGGATTAAGACTCAAATATCACTTTAAAAGTTAACTGGAAGCAAAATCATAGCCCTTTTAGGAGATTTAGGCAGCTTTTTTTGATAAGCCACGCCCATTTCCCTGGAGCCTATCCCAGCAGCCTTCAGGTGAGAGGTGGGGTTCACCCTGGACAGGTCACCAGTCCATCACAGGACCAACACATAGAGACAGACAACCATTCACACTCACAGTCACACCTACGGTCAATTTAGAGTATCAATCAGCCTCGTCCCCTCTTGATGTCTTTGGACTGTGGGAGGAAGCTGGAGTACCAGAGAGAACCCACACAGGAACAGGGAGAACATGGAGACTCCACACAGAAAGACCTCGTGCCCGAGCCGGGACTTGAACCTGGAACCTTCTTGTGTGATGAGACAGTGTTGACCACTGCACCACCGTGCCGCCCTATGTCAGTGTTATGAATTTGTATTTTGGACACATGAACTTTCAAAATTAAAAAGCTTTTTGTCAGCTTTTACTCAAAAATGGCCTCCACATTGTTTTTCAGGGGGGTTTGTACGCTTTCGGTCCTGATTATGAGGGAAGCTGTTGAAACTCAGCTGAGTGGTACACGTTGGGTTATCAGACACATCTGAGCAGAAAAAAAACCCATCATAAAAATACGAAAAACAGGGCATTCAGAAACAGTGCACTACGGTTTGAACGTGAGTTTGTGCTCCTCTGCTGCACTCTGGACAAGAAGAATCCGTATCCACGGGTTGATTACTGACCACTTTGACATGACTGGACAATCACTCCCTCTTTCCTAACCAAGCAATTATTGGCTTGCAAAGTTTTTTTTTATCAAACACCCAGCAATTCTCTTATTTACCAAGTATTAAATATTCTGCTTCATCTGGTCCAAGAAAAGTTATTCTTCCATCTGTGGCACACAGTAATAACTTGGCTTTATTTCAAAATCTGGCACTAAAATACTGACTCTCTGCAGAATTACCATACTTGTAAACTCGGCTAAAATTCAAAACTTTGCATTATCAGGAAATATTCAGTTCCCTTGAGCAAACGATCTCCTCCGCAGAGACACTGCTCATTAGCTGGCTCTGCACTTTGACCACACACTGTGCGACTCAACGTACGTAAGTGGATTCAAGTATCAACACCTAAACCACAGGTTTATATTTACTTCCATGTTTGAGCGTAAACTAGTCCTTACCTCCCTGAGCCGGACCAAGGACTAGTCTTTACCTCTTTAAACGGGACTAAAAGGTTACCAATTAAAAGTGTTAGGCTGAGATGATATTCAATGATAGTTTCCATAGCAACTGCAAGATTGATTCACAGTGTGTCAGGCTGTGAAATAAATTTCACACCTCAGTGCACCGCAGCCTCTACTGTGAGATTTGTGTGTGCGTGTTAGCAACAAAAATAAAGCGCTGTTTGTCGTGACACCTCCTGTATCATGATTCCATAGACTTGTGTCCTTGATAGGAGGCAGCGTCGCCAGTGTGAAGGTGATTCTGGTGCATTTCTTTATGTGCGGTGTGTCCCATCATCCTCGTGATGCAGAAGTTCTCATTCCTTACATCTCCTGGTAGAGATTTGTGCACCACTCGCACTCTGTTTCTTTGCTACCATTTTTCCATTGGTCTCACATGGACGCACTGCTCATTAGCTTCCTGTCAGTCTCGGCTTCTCTCTTTCTTCTTTATTTCTTTCCTCAATCCCTCCATCCTTGAATGTGAGTTGAACAAAAACAAAATCCTCAGGGGTCTCCTCCCTTCTCATCACTCAGGCTATCCTAACTTTTATCATTATCTCCAGCCACCCTACCCCCCTTTTATTTATTTATTTATTTTTTGAGCTTTTGAAAGAAATCAAAGTCTGAACCCGCCTCCCACATTCCTTCAAAACCTTCACTGGAATCGTGACTGCAGCATTCATGCTAACGGTGAGAGAGCAGAAATGCACCGACACAGAGGATAGTTGACTTCTCAGAAATTGGGCTCACAAAAAAGATGCACGACAGAAAATATAACAAAGGCGGCATGACCACAGTCACACACACACACACACACACACACACACACACACACACACACACACACACACACACACCCCTGCTCTGAGGCGAGGTGAGACAATGAGGAGAAATGACGGGAGAAGAGAAGAGAAGAAAAAGTGAGAGGAGGAGGAGCAGGTGAAATCCAGGAAGGAAGAACTCGACCTCTTTGTGAGGTCTGAGGGGAAGTCGGATCCTTCCATCGGTCCCCCCAAACACACTGAGCCTGCTGTCAAACTTCCACCTGCTCCAGGATCACAACCGGGTCCACTCTACCACGCAGGCGTTGACATGTGGCCAATGTGACGTCCAGCTCATGCTGCAGTTTACCTCCTGACTCTAGTTCATTTCTGGTTAACCTGAAGCATGAAAGCTACATTGTTGGTGGAAAAGAAAATATCAGGATTCATTTTTACATCTCGAAAACTTTCCACATCCCTCCAGGATTCCACTGAGGTTTTTTTGTGATGGCTGCAGTCAAAAATGCTTGACTTTAAGGCGGATTTTATTAAAAACTGCATCAAAATGAGCTTTTTGGTGACTTTTTGGATGTAAAATTGTAGGAACTGGCAAAATTTCAGTTCAGTGTGAATATTGTGCTTGGTTGAATATGCAATTTCAACTACCGTTCTAGCCTCCTTCTAACTCCTAACAGCCATTATACATCGCCTTAGTGCTGAGAACATTTCGGTTTTCAGTTGTTTTATTTTCTAAATCGTAAAAAATGACCCCTGCTGTAGAAATAAATGCTTTTTTAAACGACAACCCAGACAAAACAGCAATTACATTATAAAACTGATGTAATTAACCACAATTCTGTGTGCACAAAGTGTAATCTCTCTTGCATAAATCTCATGTTAATTCAAGAGAAAAGTTTGCTTCCTTCATTGTTTTCACATGAAACCGCACACGAGATGAAGACGTGTCGCAGAGCATGGCCGAACATACGCCAAGTCTAGAATACAGTGGCAACCGCAACGGTGGAAGAATGCCGAAATCGTCAACTTCTTGCCACAAAATTGCGTACATTTTGCAAATATGCAAGATTCGGTATACCTTTTTGCTCCGTCAATCCACATATACTCTAATATGCAGTTACATTAGAGTTCCTTAATTATCCAGCCTTAATTACTTTTCAAAAACTTCAGCAGGCCTTGAGCCTATCCCAGCTGTTAGTGGGCGAGAGGTGGGGTTCACCCTGGACGGGTCACCAGTCCAGCCCCTCAAGAGAACATTTAAAGAAAAAGTAATGGCATTATTATTGGTCAGATACCACTAATTATTTTAGCATGTAATGTTGTCATTATAAATTGTGAAAATTAAGAGTAAACACAGGAGGGTTGGCCATGTCTTTAAATCATGTCACCATGAAGAAAAGGGCAGGAATTATCAGGTTTTCTTGTTCCTCCTACTGCCCAAAATTCCTACAATGATAAACCAGGACGAAGCACGGTGGTGCAGTGGTCAGCACTGTCGCCTCACACCAAGAAGGTTCCAGGTTCAAGTCCCGGCTCGGGCACGAGGTCTTTCTGTGTGGAGTCTCCATGTTCTCCCTGTTCCTGTGTGGGTTCTCTCTGGTACTCCAGCTTCCTCCCACAGTCCAAAGACATCAAGAGGGGACGAGGCTGATTGATACTCTAAATTGACCGTAGGTGTGACTGTGAGTGTGAATGGTTGTCTGTCTCTATGTGTTGGTCCTGTGATGGACTGGTGACCTGTCCAGGGTGAACCCTGAAAGCTGCTGGAATAGGCTCCAGCGCCCCCCCCCCCCCCGACCCTTAAGTGGTAGGAAATGGATGGATGGATGGAATGAATTAAAGCATTAAATGCAAATGAACTGACTACCTGACTATCAGCAACTAAAGCCAAAAATATAAACATTAAACCAAATTCATTTTTTGTTGAATATTTAACTGAAAAGCACAACTTGTATATAATCTGAAAAAAAATGATAAAAGGTCAATATTTTTTGTTAGTTAGCGCTTCTCTGTCGATCCCTCCAATGAAGTGATTCCCTCTCTGACCTTTTCCACTGCTGCACTCGCTGCGATAATATATTCATTCCATGTACTCGAGTCAGCAAAACGCTGCAGTGTGGTTGTATAATTACAGATAAAACTCTGAATTATAGATAATTTATCAGTTCACGTTGCGTTCATGAGTAATCATAGCAGAGGATTCGACGACTGTACTTCAGCTGATAGTAGTAGTCCTCTCGTCTTGGCGTGTCAAGGTCAAGCGCGGTTAATGGCCAAAACACTGTGTCGCTGGTGCGGAGATGATTAGTGCTGCTGTCCACAGCTGAAGGGCTCTCGGAATCACTAGTCAACTGTTGGTCCGCTGAGATGGAATGGAAATGCAAAGTGCCACCGATTTCAGTCGGAGTCGTTGACAGACCAGCTCATATCAGGACATTAGAGGCTCACACGGCGCTGGCAGGAAGTGGCCAATCAGTGACGGTGGACCATCACACTGTCTATTAAGAACATAGTTCAAGGATGTGCATCATTGCCACACAACCAGGGATAAAGCCTCTTCTCACTCTTATCAGGCCGTGGAGGAGGGTGGATGCTACTTGGTAGCAGATGAGGATTTTAAGAGATACTATTTACAAGATCAACATCTGTAGGACATAGCAACAGATATTATCACTCCATACACACACACACACACACACACACACACACACACACACACACACACACACACAGTGTGTAAGTGTATGGAAAGTGTTAACATACAAATTCACTTTACTACAAAATGGTCTTGGCCTACATTAATGTATCCGTGTTACATGGCGCAGTGTAATTTTTGTTGGGAGGGATATTCAACCTTTTGCAAGCATCTGATGATTGACAGGTGATTTTGGCCAACATTTGCCAATAAAACCAATTTTATCTAACAGTTCTATCTTCATTTACTTAAAAAACTTTTGGAAAAGCCCCATGCTTATTGTTATTTCATCATAGATAACAATGCAAAAATGAAAACACAGGTCAATATATTAGAATAAGCAAATGTACTTTAGACAGCTTTGGTAGATTTTGACATTACCTCTGATAGAGCTTTGTGAATGAAACAGGCAGTCTGAGGGGACACCTCCCAGGGGGATTTCTCTACCACCATGATGGCGTCCAGTGTGGCCTTCTCTATGATTACGTCGAAGGACTCATTGGGGAAGCAGAGCTGGCGTACATCCATTTGGAGCCAGGTCATACCTGGACAGTTGCTGTACCTGTCTGTATTGGCACTGATGCACACGGAGGAGTAATCGATGTTGGTGATGGAGCGGTAGCCGGCGCTGTACATGTCACCGCTCATGCTGCTGTTACCGCAACCTGCAGACAAAAAAAAAAACCCATGAGAGAATCGAATAGAAAACACTTATGACTAGAAATCTGGAAGCTTTGGGTATGAGTGATGGTTTGTGATCGTTTTAGCAGCAACGTGTGATGAAGATGTTTTCGTGTGACGTTCAGTGTGCATCAAGAGGGAAGAAACAAGTTAGAACGCAGAAAAATGTGACAAAAACAATAAGGGTTCAATCTCATCCCTGGGTGACAGATGGACGAGAGGACACCAAAGAAAAGAGAATATGGCCTCTCATGTAGCGAGACAAAAATAATCTAGTGGAAGCAGCAACTTTGAGATAAGATGACTCATAGGTGGAGGGGGCGGAGGAGGAGGCTGACGGACAAAAGAAGAAGAGATGAAGGAGGAGGACCACATGTGAACTATCCTGATGCACACATGAAGTTTGTGAACGAATGTTATCATTATAAAAGCGCGCCTGAGCGTGTGTATACACCTGTTTTTAAGGGGAAGCGAGAGTGTGACAAGTGGGGCTGTAACTTCCGGCAGTCACGTTAGCATCGACACCTTGGCTGTAAACGTGTGGCTGAGCTTGTTATCACCTACTGCTTCCACTAATTACCAGCCTTAAAAAGCTCTGTGCATGCGAGTGTGATCCAGTTAGCAGCCTCACACTTTAAAGAACCAAATCAATGTGAGCATGAGTGTGTGTGTGTGTGTGTGTGTGTGTGTGTGTGCGCGCGCGCGCGCGTATGCAGTTCATGTAACTTATGCTGCCGGCAGCCTCAGCACTAATTCACACATTCAGACGTAAATCAACGACTGAAAGGCAGCAGCTGTTCGATAAAAACAGAATTAATGTGACAAGAAACGCTTGGCCAAAAGATACAGAATCACAGTGTGGTGTTAGCTGCTTGTGAATAAAAATGTGTGTGTGTCTGTGTGTCAGACATCCAGTGGCTTTCGCCATAACGCTGGCTTCCAAACAAGAGAGGAAAATATATCAGCACTGCTTGTCACACTAAAATAGTTGTTCTTTATGGACGGCTGGAATATGAGAGAATGTGTCCGCGTTGAATTACACAGACTCGACTGCCAATTTTAGATAAGCTCACATTATAGGTGCCAAAAACAAGCCAGCACTTTGAAATTTGTTTTATGTGAGGTGGAGACATGAAAGAGGAACATCAAAGGAGTTTTCCCCCATCTGAAAAAAGGGTCGGAGACAAAAATGGAGGCATCAACCTACATCAGGAGGATGATTTTACATCCACAATTCTCAATAATGGCATGTGATCACAGTGAATTAACTCTCCACTGTGTTCCCCTCGCAAATCCCCAAAACACTCCAGACATTGTTTCCAAAGGGTTCTCCCCGCTGACACAGCTGTGCTTGTGTGTGTGTGTGTGTGTGTTTCCCCTTTTTCCATGCACTCTGCACTGAGGAAGATATGTCACATGCTGCTTCATTCCTAGGGGTTGTCACGACAATAATAGTTGCCAGGCTGTCATCAAGGACACTACCCCCTTATTTTAACTCAATGACATCAACTGGCGCCCCCCGCAACCTTTGATCTTTACACACACACACATACACACACATATACACACGTACACGCACATACAAACATACTTACAGTCATGTTTCCATCACTTCAGAGGACATTATATTGATTTACTGGATACTGACCCAACCCTGACCACTAATTTCATCCAAAATTTTATTTACAGCATCTTGTCCCCTGAAATAACAGCGGGTCCATGAAGTGCATGTGTGTGTGTGTGTTTGTAAGGGAGGTTATTCCAGGATGTGTGTACTGTACCAAGTGTGTTAGATTTTAGCTTCCTCCAGCTACAAGCGAGGAGGCTCCTGATGCATCCTAACATGATTATCCAGAAAGCAGCAGGGAGTTAGAGGTGTCATATCACCTTGTTCTTGTTCTGCTGTGTGTGTGTGTGTGTGTGTGTGTGTGTGTGTGTGTGTGTGTGTGTGTGTGTGTGTGTCATGGAAAATTTGAGACCTGGTCTTATCATACCACTCATAACAAATCAGCAAGTACAAACTGTGGTGAACATCCATTCTGTGTTTGTGACATGTGTTTGTTGCTTCAAGTGTGTTAATTTAAACAGGAAGTTCTACACAAACAAATTATTTCCTAAAAGGGAACGAGGTAGAGCAGCAGCTGGTGCAGGGAGGAAATGTTGGCCAACCAAGTACCAGTTTCCTTCCCGCTGCTTGAGCTACGCTTGATATAACAGTGGGCTCCAACGGTACGAATGACCTGACAAAACCTTTTTTTTCACACACACACACACACACACACAAGAAAAAACCTCGACATGTGACTCTCACGATGTAAAAGCTTTTAACAAAACAACAGGAAATGGAACCCTGGGAGGTAATCCACTGGAATAATGCAGCATTCCTCTGCTGCCTCTACGGCACACGACCAACCAAGCAAACAGGCTGAATAAGCTCTGAACTCACACCAGAATGTTCTAGCAGGGAAGATCAGGGACCTGACCAATACAGGGTTAGGAGGTCCCATATCAGTACAAGAGAGTATAAACTTCTATCTATCTATCTATCTAGATAGATAGATAGATAGATAGATAGATTTTTTGGGGGGGTGATAATTAAAATGTAATACAATGATAAAACAAAGGTATGTAAAGGAGGTAGGATACCTCAAAATTTATAAATAATATGAACAGTGACATCATTTCAAATATTGTAATCTTCAAGAGTTCGACCGATACTGAAATTTTTCGGGCTGATACTGGTCCCAAAAATGATAATTACAATCACGAAGGTCCAAACAAATCTACAGTAAATTGATATATCAGCCAAAATTCTTTTGATCAATTCTGAATTAATTTATGAAAAATTCCGATAACGGAGGCAGGATGTTTTAATTCTACTGCCCAAAATTCCGACAATGATAAACCAGGACGAAGCACGGTGGTGCAGTGGTCAGCACTGTGGCCTCACAGCAAGAAGGTTCCAGGTTCGAGCCCCGGCTCCATCACAGGATCTTTCTGTGTGAGTCTCCATGTTCTCCCTGTTCCTGTGTGGGTTCTCTCTGGTACTCCAGCTTCCTCCCACAGTCCAAAGACATCAAGAGGGGACGAGGCTGATTGATACTCTAAATTGACCGTAGGTGTGACTGTGAGTGTGAATGGTTGTCTGTCTCTATGTGTTGGTCCTGTGATGGACTGGTGACCTGTCCAGGGTGAAACCCGCCTCTCACCTGAAGGCTGCTGGGATAGGCTCCAGGATATGCGGTAGAAAATGGATGGATGGATGGATGGATAGATCAACAAGGCCAGTGATTCCCTTCCTGACTAGGGTCCCCCTGTTGGGGATTCTGGTACTATTGAGTTAAGTGTAAAACTCCTGCAGGAGCCTTAAACCAACCAGGACTGACACCACCAACTACCAACGGTGAAGTGAAAGCAGTAAAGGAACCAAACCTTGACCTTCAATCAATAGTTTCCTGTTCCTGCTTTCACATCTGCTCTTTTGAAAAAGTTTCAGTAACTGCAAGTATCGCTTGACCCAACTCTGGCTTGGCCGCCATGAGCGAACTACGGTAAACACGCGCTTCTACTTCTACGTCATCGAGCTCACCCACTCCCGCTTGGCTTGGGCAATCCTCAAGATGACCTTCGTTGCCAGACTGAATCTCAGCGAAATCTGAGCTGAGCGAGAGGAGGGCGAAGCCTGGCTACAGAATCACACCAGTGCTCTGAAAACTTCACTGGGAATTCAATCACAGTAAATATGCTCCAAAGAAAAAAAGTTTGGACTGCATATATTGGTAGAGATATATCTATGGGCAAATAGCAGCCTGTATAATCAGCCAAACCATTATATCAGTCTGAAAGCTAAAGTAAATAAGAGAACTCTCAAGAGCCAACTGTGTATAAAATTGGATTACCGGCGAATAGCAACTGGTCACATGTTGTTTATGTATCTTGACATCCAACATGAGAGTTTTCTCATTAGTTTAAACTCCAGTTCCTTGACTCTTACTCAACATCAACATATTTCACCTCTGAGCTATCGCATGACCTCGTTCCACATAAACAGTCCATCTATGGTCCGGAGGGGTGATGGGTGGGGAACCCCTGCGAGTGAGCCAGTGGTGTGAAATATCAAAGCCGCTGTCTCCGAGGCGAGCCAAGCGCAACAGTGGAAACTCCATGATGTCAGAGGCATGCAGGGTATTTATGCACATCTCAGATTGGTTTAGACACATTAAGGATGGGTTGCACTGCCAGTGCTGATGAAAGGTGATTCACATGCGTTCTAGCAACAACACTCAACACCCCCGTGTCGCCCCCCCCCCGGGCTGTGGGCAAGCCCGAGGTAAACTGATGCCACGGTGACTCTTCACAAAGTTCAGATGCAGCTACTGCAAATGTCAATAACTGACAGACACCCAAGTGGAAACTCTTTTTGTGTGTGTGCAGATAAATTAATGGTGCAAAACAGAAGGCCTTCTTTTTTGTTGGGATCCGTTCCACAATACTGTCAATCTGAGACATACTTTTGGACATTTTGGATCACTTCGCAGCTGTTTCGCAGTCCTAAGCTGTAGCACTCTTACTGAACGTTACCCTACTTCAATCGTGTTTGTGCTTCATTTAGACCTGAAAAAAAAAAGTTTAAATAGCCTTAAAGATACCAGAATGTTCTTTCAAACCTTTGATAAAATGGTAGCACCTACAATTTCCAACACAGTGTTTTTTCCCAGAGGACACAGAGAAGAATTTTCCACTGATGTTAAAGTGAATGTTGATGCAGTTTTTGTGCATAGAGTGTGATTAAGCCTGTCTGCGCGTGGTCATGCCAGGTCACGTGAAGCCTGCATGTGTGCCTGTGTTTGCGGCATGACGATGATGACAGTCGACAGCGTCACACTGGGCCTTGTTTAAACCAATTACATCTTGTTATCGGCCCTCTTAGTTATGGTCCCATGCTATCTGATTAATTATGTAGAACTGTTTATACGGCAAGCATTTATTGGTATTTACACACAAACACGTGTGCGTGCATGTTTTTAATTAATACGGCATGCGATACGGTTGGTTTGTGCAGCGGGAACTGCAATTAAATATGAGGCAAAATGTAAAGTTGTTCCAAATGGGCCCAATCAAAATCCTGCAAGAATACAGTGAGTTGAGATGTGATGAGTGGAACAAACAGAGACGCGCCAGTGTGTCATGACATTCATGGCGGTGAACAGATCATGTATATGAATACAGCATCAGTAGGCAGGCGAGAAAATGTTCAGTCTGACGATTTAACAAAGCTGCTGTGGTGGTTTTGAACTGTTGGCTGAATGTAAACTGGCTACTTTACAAACAATCCGCTCATATTTGTAGTCTTTCAAACCCATGCAAAGGTCAAGAGTCTGTACGAACTGTAAACACTGACAAACAGAGGGAACCGGAGGCTTTAGACTGGGTATCCCCTAGCAACACTTGAATACTTGCCCTTAGCCATCAGACAGAGTCCATGGGTTCCGAGTTTGACTGTCTAGTAATCAGAGGTTGTTGGTTTGACCCCTGCTTTATCTGGAGTCAATGTCGAAATTGAGCAAAAATACTGAACTACCAAATTGAACCTTGGGTACCAGCTGTTACCTCTCATGGCTGGCATATTACTGACTACCATGATACGCCACTTGAGTAAGCACAATTTTTCTTGAAATATGATGATTATAAGTATGTTTCCATTTCATTTTCAAGCAATACCAGGGTTTCCCGCAGCACTTTACAGCTTAGGCGGACGCCTAAGCAGCAAACGCCTGCCTCCTTAACTAACATCTTCAAAAAACAAACAAACAAACAAAAAAAACGATATTGGCCATGTTATTCTGTCCTGCTTTCTTCCTTTCATTCTGAAACTGTGACCAACACCAGGCTCACTTCTGAGCAGAACGCATTAAAAAAACGTGTCATGAATTGGAGAAGAATCAGTGTTTAAAATCTTTAAATACAGTAGGTGTGAACGGTATGCCTCCGAATCGTGGAATGCATCAGAACAGCGGCATTTGCTGGTTGAACATCAAACCCCACTGCCTTAACTGACAAAATCTCTGCGGAAACCCAGAAATGTATGCAAACTTTCGCACATTACACAAAAAACAGAAATGCACATTCAAATATAAAGACGGAAATCCACTGTTGTCTTAGTGGCTCCGTTATCTTACTAGATGATACTTGTTCAGAGATTCTGTCTCCTATTAAATTCACTGAGATTTCTTTTTAATAGAAATTAGATTAGATTAGAAATTAGAATTTTGGCGTCTCTGATCAATTATGGACCAAAAAAATAGAGACATCATCAGATGTGAAAGTCGTCTCCTTAAACTTCCTGTCACGACCAGCAAACCCCTGTATGTTTGAGTGTGTGTTACCTCTGACATCATCCCTGCATTCACCAGATAGAAATATTCTCTATTTTTATGTTTTTCAAAGCAGTTTCAGATGCTCCTGAAAAATTGCATCAGCGGTGAAGCCAGATGAAATTCTCTCAAAAGCTCGCTTCTTCCGGCAAGTTTCCCTCACAAGTCCCTTCTTCCCTTCACACACAAAGCAACCTCAGTTACATAACCGGGTACATGAGATAATTAGAGACTGAATAATTAAGAGAGTACCCATGACAGTGGGACTGTTTGATGGAGTGTGAGCCTGCATGTGTGTGCCTATACAGTATGTGTGACTGATAGAAGACTTTTGGACTCCTCTGAGCCTAAAGCTTCTCTGGGATCCAGAACAGGCACCAATTTTTTCTCTTTTTAGCAAGAAGTGACAGGTATTAAACACCCACCCACCGCTCCTTTTATATCCCTATTGATGCCTTGTTACCTTCTCTGCCAGAATACAACCAGTCAAGCATTTGCTGCACATAAAATATCTGTAAATGGAACGCTGAGTGCTCTCAAACAGCTGCACAATGTGGGTTTTAACCGTCTCTGTCCTCGGCAGGGTCGGTCGACGGCTGAATGCTGGAAACTGGAGTTCGGAGCTGGAGAATGATGGTGAGAGCTTAAACGTGAAAGATGGCCAGCTGTCAGAGCAAGAGGGTGAGCTGGGGGCAAAAGGGGTGACGAAGAGTGGGAGCCGGGGGGGGGGGGGGTTAATGTTTGGAGCCACAGTGATGCAATTTTATCTGCCCTTACTGTGTAACTGAAGAACAAGAGGACACACACATAGATCAGGGCCTTGGAGAGGATGATATTGTGAGCTGTTATAAATCCAGCGACAACAAACGATACGAGGAAAAAAGATCAGTATCTGCAACCACATGGAACTATTTATACAACATGTCTAGTAGCTTTTGTGTCCACCTCTCTCTTCCTCTCAGTTTCCACGCCACTGGAGATATCACACATCATGGCACCCTCTCATCCTCATCCTCCTAAGCCATAAATACTGTTTCAGTAATAGATGAAAGGCAAAAAAAACCCCACCCCAAATATCAAAAGTAACATCTGCTCCTTAGCAGTATGTGTGTCTGTTTATCAGTTTGTTATTTAAATCTGCATGAAAAGGTTGTTTTGTTTTTTTTGGCCAACATCGGATACACTGATGTTTGCACAACTAAGTTGGAGAGAACCCTGCTTGCATCACGCGGCGAAAGTAACAAGCGTAAACTGGTGTTTCCCCTCAAACCCATTACCTGCTCTCACATTCATTTCCTGTAACCACTGCACCATCTTATCACGAAATGGAAAAAAGGTCCTACTGGGGTCAACCCACCTTCATGAGTTACAGTGGATTAGAAGACAGACAGCTTGCTTGCACAGTTAACAGCTGTGTCTGTCAACAGCCCCCCCCCCCCACACACACACACACACATATATTCATAACAACCACGCTGAGTCAGTAGCAGAGATACCAATCTTTATTTTTCCATCAGGCTATTCTCCCAATAATAGTGCTCCGTTCCCCCATGCAGTGGCCGGTAGATTGACCGTGAGACTGGACAGTATTTTTACACCCTGCCCACATCTTAAAAAAAAAAATCCCACAATGTTTTTGTTTTTTTTTTTTAAATCTGATTGGCTTTCAAAAGACAAATGCTTGCTGCTTTTGCAAAATCTGGCTTTTTATCAGATGTGATTAAAGCAGGGAATGCCATCGTGAACGAGAAAAAAAGAGAAAAAGAGAGTCACCGCAGTATCACAGGCCATGCAGATTTAGGTGAAAAATGATGGAAACTACATACCACAAAGAGGAGATGCAGCCATGACTGCTCAATTTAATACAAGGGGACAAGAACGGGGAGAGTAAATGTTTTTTTTAATTTGGACGGTGTGTGTGTGTGTGTGTGTGTGTGTGTGTGTGTGTGTGTGTGTGTGTGTGTGTCCACACACTGATACTGTCCCACATTTGGTTTGTGTGGATCTGGTCACTCTACTGTCCCTCTGACAGTGTTGTAATCTGTCAGTGCAGCAGCAGCAGCAGCGAGGAAGGTAATGATTCAGCAAGAACCTGATGTGTGAATGTGTGTGTCCTTTGATCTGCTGTTACTTCCCCTCTACTGTACTGTGTTTTTCTTACTAAGCACACAGAGAAAACTACCTTTGAGTGTTCCCAACATACTGTGTGTGTACAAAAACATCCCCTACGAACAGACTGTACATTTGTGCAGAAAACCATGGCATGTTTGAACAGCAGAGTTTAGGTAAAGTCAAGGTGACAAAAAGTATGAAATAAAACAGCTGACTAATATGATTTAATGATAACTTCTTCTGTTCAGATCCAGTACACCTACCACTGGTGTCCCTCAGGGCTCCGTCTTGGGACCAGTGCTACTCTATCTATATTCTCCCTTTGAGGGGTTCTTCATAAATCTATCTGCTATATTTTTCTAGAGCATCAAATTCAATGTCACGAATAAAATAACTTTTTTTCCAATAAAAATTCAATATTGTTTTGGCAGCAAAAGGACGATCAACACAATATTAGGCAGGAGGTCTTTATGTTAGGACTGGCCTGATGTTTATGACCCTTTGTCCATTTAACACGATAATCATTTTAACTATAAAAAAAAATCATAAAACAGGTAGAACAAGCATATCCTCAACCTAATGCTCTTTTTCTGAAAACTAAAAAAAAAAAAAAAACCTAGAACAAGTTTTCAAGATACAGAAGCTGTTCAGAGTTGACTCGCCACTTGTGTCAGAGTAGAAAATCATTCCACCCATCTATTCACAGAGATTTTAGTCACCTCTTAGGCTGCATTTCATGACCTTTCTTTATACCCTAAAATGTGTATGTGTTTAAAATTTAAGAGCTATTTATACGTGAACTGCGTACTGAACATTTTAGCTGATGCGGATAGGGATGCCCGGTTGATTCAATGCTGAAATGTACATGTCATATTTTGTCCTGCTAGAAAACTATTGGGGCTTTTCTTCTTCAATTGTTTGAGTTCAGATTTAAATGAGGCCAAAACTTGGCAGAATCTGGGTCCCTGTGAATATAATGTTGCTGGATAGTCTGACACATGCTGTGAACAAGAACACACACACAAACACACACACACACACACACACACACACACACATACATTATTGTGCAGAAGAGAGTGAGAAGGTAACAGCAGTTGGCATTTTCAATTAGCCACCTACAAGGACCACGTCTGTGACAAAAACTCTAAGGTTAAAAAAGTGCAGGTATTCGTAAAATTACACACACACACACACACACACACACACACACACACACACACACACACACACACACACACGGTTAGTTTCATTGCTGCTTGTTGGCAGCCAAGTCTGTCAGTTCAAGGTGCCTGCGTCCATATGTAAATGACTCTCTGGTCTGACCTTGGTGTGATTATGCAGTATGGATCAGGTTTTACAGATGAGGATCGGCCCAGTGTGGGAGCTTTATGGCTGACCAAGCATATTGATCCCTGCAGGAGGAAATAACATGTCTCTCTCTCTGTGCAGTGTCATTGTGTCACAGCCTGAACTGAAGCTCTGAATCAGGGTCTGCTGAGAAAAGCTCCCTAGGTGTTCTGAAAGCCCCCCCCCCCCCCCCCACACACACACACACACACAAGAACACATCTGTTATCAACCGGTTTAGTTTGTTTAGCATTTGTTGTAGCAACTCTTGATGACCTGTAGACTTATCCTGCATATAATCTGCAAAGAATGGTGCATCCTGCATGTCACTAGTTTGTACTGATACGTTATTGAGGTCTGCTTTCAATCCCAGCAGCTGACAGCAAGTGAAGTCACTAATGAAGAGTGACTCAGCCTCAGAGACAGGCTGGTGAATGAAGATGATGATTAATGCTGCATGCTTCATCCTGTCTCTGGTCTGCTGCTACATGCACCACTCGCGTGAAGTTACTACTCTCCATCTCTCTCTGACACACACTTTGGATTTATCCAGTTTTCCAGCTGTTTGTCTGTCTGCAATTTGTTAGTCACTTTTGTCTTGATATCTTTCTGTTCTCAGAAAAGGATAAATAGGATTAAGAGACGACGAGGGGCTGAATCGGTGATGGGCAGTACTGGATTGCACAGCAGGAGATACAGAGTGAAGCACTGTAGTCTGTTCTCAGTGAATCATGACCACTCCTGTTTGGCAGGAACCACTTGTTCTTTGTCCACAGGAAAAGTGAGACGTGGAGGAGATGACGAAGGAGGACATGAGGAGAAGTCAGACTCAGAGTGAGAGAAGTTGTACAGTGGGTATCTCCCAAGAGGCTCCCTCTCAACGCTGTCCAATGACCTTTCACTGGAGCCTTCCATTCTGTGATGTCACTCACACAGCAGAGGGGAAGCACTTATATGGTCATGAAAAGCGGAACAGCGAAGGATGCTGCAAATGTCACTGTGATGCTGCTCTGACACCTCCTTTCAACTTTAGGTGCTGAAGGGGATTGATTGCGAAAGGTATGAATGGTATTCAATTATTGGACAGGGAGGGGTACGTGGCTGGGTCTGAGATTTTAGTGGGGTAGAGAGTGAAAGATGAGGAGCAGGCTGAGATAGATGAGTGTGAAAAGAAGTAATTGGTAAGTGCAAAGATAAAAGAGGAGAGAGGCTGGAAGAGAGCCGCTGCTATGACGTATTCCGAGTCTCTCTCCTGCTCGCTCGGTTCGGCATCTCTACTGCAGCATTGACTCTAACTGCATACTTGATGAGAGAGCCAGCAAACAAATACACACACACACACACACACACACACACACACACACACACACACACACACACACACACACACACACACACAAGCACACTTTGACAGGGCTGAACTCACTACCTGACTCATTCAGTACACACTTTTTGATCAGAACACAGAGATGACCATAACGTAGTTTCTCTGTAGTTCTGGATGTGATGCCACCTACAGGCAAGGAAGATAATGACATTTTTGAATAAAATGCAATACCTGCAAACACTTTGTCAAAATACAGAGGCAAGACACTTATTTTCCATCCTCCCCAGAAGCAGACAAGACCATAAATGTCCTTCTCTCCTCTTTGTTGCACAAGGACAGGCGAAGTGCTAGTTAGCTTAGCATAATGAATGGTAGTGGATGGGCAGGTTAACATACCTCTATCTCAAACACTTACCAAACCTGCAGTTCCTCCTGTGTGTACTCTGTTTCAAATAGATAAGAAAGGCAAAGACTTTGCATTTTATCACTTTTGATGGGAGAAGGTTATCTTATCTTCTTGTCTGGCTCTAAGGAGGAGGGCAAATAAAAGTTTCTCCGAAGAAAAAAAAAAAACTCAGTGTATTCCTTTAACAAATACTGTTAGTTTTTAATATTTCAGCAATATAAAGATTAAATGTAGTATCCTTGTTACCTAGCTAGAACACTATTCAAAGTATCCAAGTGATATATTTTTATTTTCCAAAACCTGGACAGTAAAACATCTGATGCAAATGTCATGAATTTACAACAAAAGCTCCCCTGAAAATACACATTATACCTCAACGATGTGTGACGTGTACTGCTGCTGGTCTGAGGTGTGTGTGTCTGGAGTACATTGTCAGAAGTACTCTCAATGCATCGTGTGCTCTTTTACTTGAGTTTTGAACAACGTGCACATTTACAAATGCAATGGATGAACAGCTGAGCAGCCTTGACTCACAGTTTCATCTGTGTAGTCAAAACAGCCATGAAAACATGTGCAGAGAGCAGGAGTTAGCAAGGCCGGCAGCTGTCTAGCGCTCAGTCACAATTCACAGCTAAAATAGCAAACCTAGCCAGCATGTGTGGGCAGAGGATGATGTCATGCTGCTGTGTCCCCACGTGGAGGTCAAGACAACACCGTCTCCTGATGCAGCGAGGAGTGTGAAGCTGATCTGGGATGAAGCCCAGGAGTCTCTCAGGATTGAAGGGGGACGGACTGAAAAAAACTGACAGTTCGCTTTGAGCTAAGCGATTTCAAAAAGTGCAGTATTTACACACTTGTTCCAGACTGATCTACTTTTTGATAATCCGCCACTGATGCAGCTGGAGGTGATGTCAACTGTCGCACTCATGCCCCCTCTCAGTGGAATGATTAAGTACTTACATCCGACTCTTGATCCTGAAATAAAACTTCTTTGGCAGGCTGCACGTTGCAAACTTAAATATTTGAGAGATTTTAGGAATTAACTTTATTTTCATATTAGAAATAATGTGATATTTCCTGGATGACTCAAAAAATGGGAGTTTTTGAATGTAGTAATTAATAATGCTGTTACAGTAACAAAACTATGGTATTCGTCATTGATTTCACTCGGCTTTGTTAATTAAACATTACACTATTGTACTGCAGTACAGCCAGTAAACGAAACATGTCAGCTCAATATATATCATAACACAACCATAAATCTGAGTGAAAAAAGTAACACGATTTTCAAATATTGCAGTAAAAATCCATCTTCCAGCCCCCAGGATATCTTACATAATCCTACATAGCATTTGTAATTGGTCATGCGGGTTCTAGGACAAGCAAAGTGTGTTTGAAATGCACACAGACCTGTTGCTAGAGCGCCACACACACCTGGAGCACAAAGGGAGACTCTGCACATTCACATGATGGCAGAAAAAGCTGATCCATTGTCTAAGTCCGACTAAACGTGGACTTTTAAAATACACCTTAATGTGTTAGTCTGGATCAATAACTACTGGCTCTTCATCAGCCTGGTGGTCTCTCTGTGTTCTGTAGGATCCACTGTACTGTTTAACCTTGAAGTCAAACAGTCAACAATGAAGCCACAATGAAGTTCTACATTTTTATGCTTGCGTTTGTTGAGGTTTGTAGAACATACAGTTGACCTCCTGACCCCTGATGAGCTTACACGCAGCCTGAGGTGCTGTGGTTGGCAGGTGCTGACCATTCCTCTGCCCCATCATAACACTAAAAACTTTTGCACTGTTCAGGCCCCTCAGATATGCGATGACCTGCTGAAGGACATCAGAGAAGCCAAAGCCCTGACTTCTTTAAGCCACTATTAAAAAGTCAGACCTGAATTGTTGGTCACCTTCTTTTTACACTAACAGCGTTTTTTTTTTTTTTTTCAAATTGTGTTTCTTTAACAAATCACGATAAAAACTGCCACCAAAACCCTGAGTCCTATTGAAGTCCCTGAATATCCATCCATTTTCTATACTGCTCATCCGTAAAGGGGCGGGGCCTATCCCAGCTGACATGGGGCAAGAGGAGGGGTTCACCCTGGGCGGGTCACCAGTCCGTCTCAGGGCCATCAGGAGCGATTAGGGGTTCAGTTTCTTGCTCAGGGATACTTGAACATGAACACCGGGGGAAGCGAGGATCGAACCAGCAACCGAAGGGTTGCTGGGCGACCACTCTACCTCTGAGACATGCCACCCCTTGTCTCTGTTGATGTTGCAAACTTGCCCCAACATATAACCCGAACTGCACCTGGATCAGTCATGGATGTGTCCCGGCCTGGCAGCTGCTAAATGCCACCAGCCATCATCTCGTGTTACTTAACAGGAACAACAGGAACATGAACTGTACTTCTCACCACTGTTTTTAAGTCTCTTAGCCATATAGCCGCACCGAATCATCTGGGAACATTCCCAACCACCCCCCCCCCCCCACCCCCTGGGCCGCTCTTCAATCTGATTCAGCTGCACATTGCTGGGAAATGTATTAGGAACAAGATTAAGACTTTAAAAATGAGAGATGGGGGGTTGCAGAGACTGAGAGAGGGCGGTTCTCAGAGAGATGAGGAATATAATGCTTGGTGATGGTAAAGTCTGCTGCCAAAAAGTAGTTACATCATCGCAGGTCAACAAGGCAAAGTGTAATCATGGTAGAGATGAGATGATGAGGTGGTGAGGGGGGGGGGGGGGGGGGGGAGTCCAGATGTCTGCTCCTGAAGATGAAAACAAGCTTACACAAACACGACATGCCTCACGAGGGGGAAAAGGATCAATTAAACCCTGATAGAAAGTGTGTTTATAAAACCAACATCCAGGTTTGTTTGACAGAAATGAAACACCTAGATTGTCTCGATCACTCAGACGAATCCAGAGCGGGGGGGGGGGGGGGGTACTCCTCCTCCTTACTCCCAATATCCCCCTCCACCTCGCTCTAATATATATTACGTAACCTGTGCTTCAGAGTCCAGAGGAGGAGGTTGCCAGGGTTGAAGGGCACAAATACGGTGTGCCACAATATTAAAAAAAAAATGTGTGCAGAAAAGTAGAGGGTGAGCGATGAGAGATGTGAGAGCGAGCAGGACAAAGTAGGCAGCAGCAGGAAAGAAACCAGGGACGAGCCAAGAGAGGACGATCCAGTCAAAGAGATAATGTGTTGATGCTTTAAAAATGTAACTGTGCACACCGCAACACCAGAGAGTCTCCCGGCGTCATCAAATAATCATCCGGCGAACACTCGTCAGCGTTCCTGCAGCCTCAGCAGCAAACTGTTACAGGAGCTGCATTTATCCTGCAAACATGATGCATGATGGGAGGCGGGCTCTTTGATCTAAGAGCGATGTCTTGTTACAGGGACGGTAGAAACCTCATCGGCCAGGACCAAAAGAGAGTGACAGTGCTCTCGTCTGGTTTAAGTTCATGCATGATGGATGACATAGTTTAAATACGTGTGTGTGTGTGTGTGTGTGTAGCATTTAATCTGCACTGGAACACAAGGTCTGGAAAAACTCCCAACAGTGGGATTTGTGAAATCTGTGGCTCAACTCTGTTTTCTCTCAGTCTTTCTTCCTTCCATCCTGTCTCTTTTTTCTTCCTTCTTCTTCATGGACCTGTTAACAGGTCAATTGACTATTTGCTGAACCCCGCCCCCTGAGCAGTGATTGTCCAATCACAGCTGAGCAACCAAAACTAAGCTTGGCGACTGAAAGGTTTTGGGTTGTTGTTGTTTTTTGTTTTTTTTACAGTCATTCCTTGACAATAATCCCAGCAGCCAGTGTGCTGGGAGAGCGATGACATTAGATGAAATCATTATTATGACTGGCTGACCAAATTATTTCTTCTATTGACTGAATTAAAAAATGGTCTATAAGATGTTGATTTTAAACTTCCAGCTGGGGCGAAGCAACATCCTTCCCCCCAGTCAAAATAATAATTTGAATATTGCATGTTATTGCATTCATACACATACATATATTTTCATATAGAACACTTTTTTTCAGCACTTGAATAAGAGTACAAAACATGTCAGTGGTTCACAGTGTTTAAAAAAACTGTTTGTGGTACTTCTGTATGACAAAATCAATCCAACAATCATTTCATGATACTGTATCAATATTAAAGCGCCTTGTGTGGATATCATATCACCATATATTGTTTAACTATCAGATAGGGACCTGTGTTTGTCATGTCTCTGACCAGCCTCTACAAATCCTGAGGGAAACATCTGGCTTGGCTGCTGGATGCTCCACTATGGACCATCTGTTGGTGATATATAGTATATACTATATGTGTACTACCACTCAGCATTAACTGAGGAATATTAGTTTAATTCTCCAACGAGGTAAATCTGATCTGTCAGTATAAAGTGCATATGTAACAGAAACCGTAGCAACAGTAACTCAGAGGTAAATGAGTGGACTTAATGGGGATCTCTGTTTCATATGTGAAGTCCTTCATCTCCCAGTGGTATCACAACATTGCTCACACACCTCACTGCCTCTCCCACTCTGTCAGCGCACAGAAACAAGAGCACCACCTCCTCATTATCAGCTAAATTAATGCACAACAATGTGTTTTTAAATAAATATTGTCTTTGGGAGGACGTAGCCATGGCAACAGGCAGAGGATTTGACTCTGCACAATGGTGGTTTGGGGTTTGTCTCTCAGCACTTTCACCACCTCCAAAATGATTTCATGCGGCAGGAATGGTGAGGTGGTGGTAGGGGGTGTGGGGGTGTTGGTGGTGGTGGTAGTGGTGGTGGTGGTGGGTTGATAGAGTGCACACCACCAGACTCAAATCTCATGGGCTTGTTGCTCTCTGCCTCAGTTGACTAACCACAACTATCTCTCCGCCTCTTTCATTGTGTGTGTGTGTGTGTGTGTGTGTGTGTGTGTGTGTGTGTGTGTTTGTGTTCAGACGGGGAGGGGGGGGGTCTCAACACCCATCTGCTTGCTGATTCCCTGTACAAGCTCATCTAGCATGGTTGGCTGTTTGTTACGCTCCACCAGTTAATCCAACATTGCTGAACACGACGCTCCTCGCTAACTAGCCTGCGAGGTTCTGACGCTACCACACAGTCCCCCAGTCATTTATACGTCTGAGAGAGCGGCACAAACCCACCAAAACAGGGAGGGTGCACACGCTCAATGACCAGCAGTGGACCTTGTGGGCACCATTCCATTCTGCTTCGATTATGATGTTCCACTCTAACAGGGAAACATCAATACTTCTAGCTCCAGTCACTAACATTTGTTTATGTGTTGTCTGTTTCTCTGACATCAATTCATTTTTTTTTCTTCATTTTTTTGTTTCACGTTCCGTCCTGGTCACAGAATGATGATAGAAATATGATTTCCTTTAGGGATATAAATCACTCAGTTTCATCACTATATGAGATTATATTGATTCTTTGTACAAGGATATCATATTTAAGATTTCTCACACTGTTATTCCTCGGAAAAAGATTATGAAGAAATTGTGAACTTAAAATCCAACAGGGATTCCAAATAAAGGTGCACCAACAGTAGTACGACGGGTCGTCATTATGGCTCAAATATATGGATCAAGTTGTGTTGCTGCCAATCTAACTGGTATATAGATACAGATGGATGTATTAATTCATGGAATTATATTCATGAAGCCTGAAATTAGAAATCAGAATTTGAGGAGCTTCACAATTGGTAGACAATGCAACATCTCCTGTCCTCCAACCCTCGATCAGAAGGAGCAAAATCTTCCTTCAAAAAACAAAACAAAACAAAAAAACGGGGGTTAATGCAGTAACTTCATGATGAGCCTCGATATGCAGTGAATTTCTCAAAACATGAATCTTTTCATTGATTTGTCCTAGTGGTAAGTATAAACTCACTTCATTTGAAATTAAGAAATACTTTACAACAAATGACAAAAACACTGCAACAATCATTTTTCAAAGAACCTCTCAAATTTATTTGTTAGGGCAAGTTAATAAAAGGACTGTATTAACTCAAGCTGGGGGAACTGCTATATTGTCTGTCAGTTCCTGTGTTGTGGTCTTGTTTCCATTGTACGGAGTATAAATAAAGGGTAGGGATGATTATAAAACAAGTGCAATCATTTACGGCTCATTTTGTTGTGCTGCTACCTCCAAGTGAGCCTACTTTTCTAGTGATGAGAGTAACAACATGAGAGGCCGGCGGGGAGCTGCGGAGGCCTGAGCCAGTGGATGTCTGTGATGGGCCGTGATGAAGCTGGGGGGGACAGGTGGCTTCCAACCGGAGTACTCATTCCACCACCAATCAATTCACATCTCTCTCTCTCTCTCACACACACACACACACACACACACACACACACACACACACACACACACACACACACACACACACACACACACACACACTTCCTTTAGCCCTTGCTTTTCTCTTCCTCTATAACTCATCTCACTGAATGCCACTATGGGACATTCGGATCAATCTCATGCAGCTCGACTTGCTCATGAACTCTTTGGTCACAGGTCAGTGTGTGTCTGCATTTAAGTGGAGCCTTTTATATTCTGCAACATCCAGTTCAGACCTCCAGTAGAAGGAGGGTAACCATAGTGACAAGCGTGTAACGTTACACCACCTTGGTTAGGACGGTGTGTCGCCTCTGGTCCTCTGTTTGAGAGCTAACAAGACTAACAGGATCATTCAGACGTCAGTGATGAAACACGCAGCGGGAACCAGGTGTTTGTTTGACCTCCGTCGTGTTTGACAGGAAATGAAACATGTTTATGACATCACCTCTGACTCCTCACTACCACTGAAGTAAAACCTCATAAAATCACCGCTTCTTCAACAACATCTCAATCAACACCTTCGTCCCTCTCTTCCTCTTCAAACCACAAAAGAACTTTGTTGGGGCTTTCAAATCAAACTTTATTGACAACTGGCATCAGTAAGTATGGCTCACAGGTGCCCACAGCCGCAACATACTCGAAGATAAATTGGGAGCTTTGGTTGTACATTGAAAATGGTCTACCCATTCAGTATGAATTTGAAATAAACATGTCTAAAATTGTACCTTGTCTTCTCAGTTTAACGGAAGAGAGACGGTGTCCCCTGCTCTCCACCTGTGGCTCACAAATATACACAAACGTGTGGACTTTCTTTGTCCAGAATCCGGAGCATGAAATCTCTTATACTTACACCTGCACATGTACACTTCATGTGGTACCTCAACTCAAACCACCAATCAAAGTCTGGTCAATTCCACACACAGAGAAGTAGTGGAGGTTAGATAAAGTGTACATGAAACACAATAACTGAGATTTTTAAAACAGAACATGTATAAACTGCATCAATCTGATAAAAGTTGATGAATCTAGCCAGTTGTGTGCATCTGGGCGCTGGTGAGTGTGTGTGATTCTTTCAGACAGAGAGCGAGAGCGAGAGCGAGCGAAGGCAAATAGTACGTTACATAAGACTATCACAGCCGAGCTGAACTAACTGTGTTAGGCATGCCATATCAGAGATGAGAGATGGAGGCAAAAGATGAGACAGAGAGTAAAGATGGAAGACTGATGGGTTCAAAAGCAGCCAGAGAGACAGACATGTTAGCAGACTTGCATGTAGGGAGACAGATATGTGGGCAGACTAGCATGTAGAGAGACGGACACATAAGCAAACTAGCATGTAGAGAGACGAACACATAAGCAGACTAGCATGTAGAGAGACGAACACATAAGCAGACTAGCATGCAGAGAGACGAACACGTAAGCAGACTAGCATGTAGAGAGATGAACACGTAAGCAGACTAGCATGTAGAGAGACGAACACATAAGCAGACTAGCATGTAGAGAGACGAACACATAAGCAGACTAGCATGTAGAGAGACGAACACGTAAGCAGACTAGCATGCAGAGAGACGAACACGTAAGCAGACTAGCATGCAGAGAGACGAACACGTAAGCAGACTAGCATGTAGAGAGACGAACACATAAGCAGACTAGCATGTAGAGAGACGAACACATAAGCAGACTAGCATGTAGAGAGACGAACACATAAGCAGACTAGCATGCAGAGAGACGAACACGTAAGCAGACTAGCATGTAGAGAGACGAACACGTAAGCAGACTAGCATGCAGAGGGACGGACACGTTAGCAGACTAACATATATAGAGACTGACATATGAGCAGCCTTACGTGTAGAGAGACGGACACATTAGCAGACAAGTATGTAGAGAAACAAACTCGTTAGTATAGTTAGCAGACCAGCATGTAGAGAGACAGATGGACACACTGGGACAGACAGGCTGACGGGAAGATTCAGAGATGGAGGTGCAAGTCTTTCAGCTTGCACCATTACAAGCAGCATCATGAAAGAGTGCTAGGATCAACCCCATAAAATCTCTCACACACACACACACACACACACACACACACACACACACACACACACACACACACACACACACACAAGAACTTCGCTACAGTTAAAGCCTGATAGTGGAAGGATGACAAAGGGATTTGCAGAGATGTGGAGGTTCAGTGAAACACAGAGCGACCGAGGTGATATCATGCAATAATAATACTACAGTAATTATAGTTCTTGACACGACAGCTGAATCCTCAACTCTACTACAAAGTAGGTAAAAATAACCAATGTCTTCAAAATGTCCTCTCCTTGTTAATTTTAATGGGTGAAGCTCTCAGCCTCTCCCCAGTCAGTGGGTTTACGCGCACATTGATATTCCTACCAAGACAATTCAACCCGAACATCTGCATGTTCACCACATCTTAATAGGAAAACGCTAAATCCGGAAAAGGCCACATACAGCGCCCTTATCAAATTGGAATATTGTCATTTTCTGTGTGATACTGGCATATAGGGCTGGACGATATCGTCATCGCGATATCAAAATGTGCAATCAACACATCGCAAAAGTCATGTGTCCACGATGAGAAGTTCATTTTCACATACTGCGAAAATAAACCAATCACATGCAACGTTGTTAAATAAGTTGCGCATTCGGCCCATGACATTAATTGGTGGTGTGGTGTCAGCTACATACGGCGTGTGGTGATAGCCACCGTTCTCTTGATTTAGTGGTTCAACATTACTCACTCAAGTTTTCTCCATCGCAGTCCTGTATTTGCCACCTGTTCAGCAAGATGATGGCACTGGCAGGTCTTGATCTTTATTATGGGAGCAATGTTTAATTTGCCAGTTGCCATGTTTAATTCATTTTATTGATGTTTTCTCCCAGATATCTTTTAGTTAGTCTTGGAAATTGTTTGAATTTTGTCATTTGAGCCTTGTGCAATTGCAATATGTTAAAAATAAAAGCATATGTTGGATAAAAATAACTGTTCAATTTCTTCATTCAATGGGCATAGGCTATTAAATGTTTGTGGTCTAAGTTAGCTGTAAATATTAAAACAGAAAGATATGCTTTAATGTACTGTAGCTAATATGTACCCTTTGATATTTCATTTTATATATATATATATATATATATATATATATATATATATATATATATATATATATATATATATATATATATATATATATATATATATATATATGTATACACACACACACACACACATTTATCGCAGGTCAGTGTAATCGCACATCGCATGTTTTCCTGATATCGCCCAGCCCTACTGGCATACATGTAAAGATGGTGTCATCATACAGAGTTTCTGCAAACTGTCCTCTGCTTTTGAAACATCCTCGACAGAGCAGCACCAGCGACTCCTAATCCACGTTTGTGACAGCAGAAGGAAACCAGAGCACCCAGCGGAAACCAACACAGACAACATGCACTGAGACAGGACCTGGGACATCTGAGTCTCCAGCCCGGGACCTGCTACCTGACAGTCGACAGTGCTGCTAACCGCTAAGCCACTTCCTACAAAGAATGGCATGGTGTTTATATACAGTATAAAACCCTATACAGCATAAAACTAGAACCCAGTTGGAGAGTTCAAAGTCTTTGACACTGCACAGTTCTCTGCTTACACCCCGGTGAACACACAGTTTACTCATAAGAAACAGAAACTCTCCACCTGCTGCTGTAAACCCACCTTCTATAGAATAAACCACAATGAAATCCACACCTCTTCACAGGTGATGGAAGTGTGTAAGTCTGCCTGGCCACAGCAGGATTGCAGCCACAGTGCGTCACTGCAGAGAGCTAAATGCATCGAGACATAAGTGACGCACACACAGTGCTATTACCCAGCTGACGGGGCATTCCCTGCTCAAAGCTATGTGACGATGGGTTAATGACGACATTCAGACTCCCAGTCCTCCCTCCCTCCCTCCCTCTCTCCCTCTGACAAGCGACTCTATCAGATGCTTTTCTCACATAAACAGGTACATACTACTTTCTGTACAGTACAACGGCAAATGCAAGCGTCAATCATTACTGCTTGTTTGTGAGGATATTCGTGAGTTGTAAGCACACACACTTAGATAAACACAGCTTGTGCTGTGTGAGGTTTGCTGGGGGGCCGATGGTGTATTCATGCTACACTACATGATTGCACACAGAGGCCTTCGGGGTGTGACGATCCATGGATCTGAATCATGCTTGAACAGCCTCTCTTCCTCTTACTCACTAGGTGGCGTTCAGACCGGACATTCAGAAACAGATAAAACCTGCGACAACCTGCAAAGCACCGCGATGCAATATTCTGAAATCTGACAGTTGACGCAACTGCAGCTAGATTAGACAGTGCGTTGCTTATCACTGGCAACTACTGCTGAGTGAGAGGTGACGACCCCAGTCAGCTTGGGTCTCGCTGGGACTCGCGATGGAACCTATCCTGGAACGGGAACTCTTTCGTCTTGTTGGATGTTTGATCTAAACTGGCTGTTAGCTTGCTGCAACTAAACCATTCCAGCCTTTACTTACTCTTCCTATGGAAAGACATTTGAGCTTTTTAGTGATATCAATCCTGTATTTCCTCATTAAATGTGAAAACTGGATTTGTTTGTATTTGTAGTTTCACAGAAATTTGACCTATTAAATAACATTTACATTTCATATCAACTGAAGACCCAGAATGGAACCAAATTGCATGATTGTTATTTTTTGCGTCCTGAAAACTATCTATGATATGGGATCGTGATTGCACTTGTGATTTACACCAATGATACAGTAAATAAATAATCTAAAATAAAAATTAAAGTAAAATAAATAATGAGTAAAATATGCAAACCTGCATATACTTGTTTTCTACTCAGCGGTCACGTTCAATGAATGCAGACCATGATTTAGATCTTGTTCAGACACAATTTCAAATTCCACTGTTGTGGGTTCCAATGCTGCTTGATGCGTATCTCCATTGTCATCTATTAAACTCTCTGCACACTGAAATTAGGTCTCTCAAATGTCATGTCCATGTCTCACGTGTGGACATCTCTCAACTGAGCCCGCCGCTGGAATCACATATCTACATGTGTGAAGGCCACTGAAAAGTTACTTTTTGTGCTGCGTCACGCAGCGATTGTCACGGCGAGGGAAGCTGGGTGCTCACTACAAAAGAGCAGTGCGACTGCACTTGCGTGACCCCTCTTTGTGGTCAACCCAATGTCTTTGTGAGAAATGCACAGCAAGCGACAGGATGACACTTTGGCTGCAGACGCACCTCTTGCCAGCCAACCAGCTACTCTTCCTTCCTCCTCCTCCTCCTCCTCCTCCCTACTGTGGAAGGGTGAGCGGGGGGTACAGAGCAGACAGAGATAGTGGTGAATTCCAATTACAAATATATTTACACACACAGTTGTGTTTGAATCTTATATCACCAGTGACTTTCCAAGAGACAAAGTTCAACTGCTCTTACTGTGCTGATGTGATCACCTGCATTAAATACAATGTACCAAGTTTACAAGTGTGGTTGAAATGGTTGTTGACATGAGAGGGTGACTTCCATGTCTCGGTTAAACACACACACACACACACACACACACACACACACTGACACTTCAAACACATCTGCAGGCACTCATGCCTGGCAAGGACTGAAAGGCAATTGTTGGGGAGGAAAAGATTCTGCGCACTCACAGGATGAGTAGAGCTTTGAAATAGACAAACTTTTAAACCTTCACTTCACCCAAATTGTATAACGAGTTCCTGCAGGAGGGAGAGGTTTCTAGTTCCACCACAAGAAGAAGGTTATATTTTATATTCTTCCTTTACTCTGGATGATTTGCAGTCACAGTCAAGTTTTCATTTGCTTCTTTCAGTTAAACAGTTCCAATGAGATCTCCTGATAGTGCGTTCAGTGGATTAACCCTGTGAACTGGGAACATATCTACCAGAAGAGACATCCATCCATTCATTCTCTTCTGCTTATCCTTTTAAGGGTCGTGGGGGGTGGAGCCTATCCCAGCTGCCTTTGGGGGAGAGGCTGGGTTCACCCTGGACAGGTCGCCAGTCCATCACAGGACCAACACATAGAGACAGACAACCATTCACACTCACAGTCACTCCTACGGTCAATTTAGAGTATCAATCAGCCTCGTCCCCTCTTGATGTCTTTGGACTGTGGAGGAAGCTGGAGTACCAGAGAGAACCCACACAGGAACAGGGAGAACATGCAGACTCCACACAGGAAGATCCTGTGATGGAGCCGGGGCTCAAACCTGGAACTTTCTTGCTGTGAGGCGACAGTGCTGACCACTGCACCAGCATGCCGCCCCAGAAGAGACACGTCTGTTGATAATATGAGACGTGACGCGTCAGAGCTGACAGCTGCAACAATAAAAACATTTATGGAAAAAAACAACATTAATTATTATCAGTGTCAATTGACTATTTTTATAGTGATGTGGTAATGAGTCCTAAAACCTGGAAATAAGAAAGCATTGTTGAATGTCTCAAACTCTGGGAGGTTTTTGAATGCTTTGCTGTTAAATACATGAAATAAGGCCTGTGGTTCTATGACATAAAACACATAAAATGACAATGTGTGAATGTGAATTTGCCTTTATGAGTCTAAAAAAATGCTGGTTGCAAACAAGTGGCTCAGTCAGGCTGAGGAGGCTGTCGTGAATGGAAGACATCATCCAGCCATTCATTTTCTAAATCGCTTATCTGTTAAGGGTCGCAGGAGGGCTGACCTGCTGAAGGACATCAGAGAAGCCAAAGCCCTGACTTCTTTAAAGCCAATATTAAAACGTCAGATTTGCTTATGCGTTTTGAATTGTTGGTCACCTTCTTTTTACACCTACAGTGCTTTTAAAATTGTATTTCTTTAACAAATCAGGATAAAAACTGCCATCAAAACCCTGAATCCTATTAAAGTCCAAGAACCTCCATCCATCCATTTTCTATACCGCTTATCTGTTAAGGGTCAGGAGGGGGGTTGAAGCCTATCCCAGGTGACATTGGCCGAGAGGCGGGGTTCACTCTGGATGGGTCACCAATCCGTCGCAGGGCCATCAGGAGCAATTAGGGGCTCAGTATCTTGCTCAAGGACACTTGACATGGTCACCAGGGGAAGTGAGGATAGAATCAGCGACCCTTGGGTTGCTGGACGGCCACTCTACCTCTGAGCCATGCCGCAAGGAAGACATCATCACGGCAGAAACAGAAGTGAAAACGGAGTGACACTGGATTTAAAAAACTTGCATCAACCATAGCATGTTCACAGCATAATGTCAGCTGTGGTTTAACAGAGTGGATTTTCTGCAATTATATAAAATCCCACTGGATTTTGGTCGAGGGAACCCATGGTGAAGCCTCCAAAAAGACCTCACCCCTCCCGCACTCACACTATTAATGACCTCTCTTAAATAGAGATCAGGAAGAAAAATGGTTCCATATGTCCTTCTCCACCAAACCCATTTTCTCACAATGAGATTGAGTCACATGTTGGACTGGAAAAACCAGTTCAATGATGGCTTATTCGTGTGTCAGCAGGCTCTTTTATCAAGGCTGGCGTGATAAGGCTGGCCATGCACGGGCTGAGGGTTCGATCACGAAACCAAACAGTATATTTGCTCAGTGCTTTCATAGCTGTTATTTGAATAGCATTTATGGTTGACTCATCATGCTATTATTGGATCACGCAGACGCGCGTGCTGCAGTAAGTTGCATTTTCACATACAAAGAACATTTGAAAGGAAAGAAAAAAAAGAAACGTTTTGTTTTCAACCCACCAGGATGATAAATCCCAAGACCTCTAACGACAAATATGGCAGCAGGACCTCCGTGTGCAGATAACCAGGCCAGCTTGGTGCTGACTGAAGCCTGTGCATGCAGGATCATTATCCATTATCTGGGAGTGTTGGACTGAAACAGGTGATTACAGTCTAACCAATGTGTTTTGGGGTATCTTAAAAATCTGGATTTGACCCAACTTACACAACACATTGAATTTTCCCAACATCACGTAAACATACTGAGTGAGCACTCACTTAAATCTTTTGTTGCAATCACGAAGGAATCCTCAAGAGCTTCGTTTCGTTGCATACCCATCAGAAACGGGAGATAAGTGGGATACTTGTTCATCTGTTTGAGGGCAAAAAGGGGCGACTTGGAAGCGGCGTGATTTCATGCACGTCTTGTTCTTTGGGAAAGGGATGAACTTCTATCCTGCTTCAGTGATTTCCTCATCTCTCTCCTGACCTGGTATTTCTCCATCGTACTCACATCTTTTACATATTTGATCTCCACCCCCACCCAACCTATTTAGTGTTTTGCTTCACCTCACAACAAGCACCTAACACATATTTAATCAACTCAAGTCACTAAATGTATAATTTGCGCTCTGTGTGGGAAGTGAGTAATAGCCATGGCACCTCCTCCTCCCCTCTAATGGCCATATTAATACCGTAAGGAAGGAGTCAGGATGGTGTATGTGCGTGTGTGTTTGTTTACCTGGTTTTATTCAGAATTAGAGACCTTTTCTGGTATAAACACAAACCTTATCAGGGCCGCTAGTACTAACAGGACCAAAGACTTGTCTTAATGTGGGGCTTGGTGTAGCTGTCTACATGAATGCAAGTTGATGGCATGTCCTTATAAAGATAGCAGTGCAAACCTCTGTATGTTTGTGTGCGTGTGTGTGTGTGTATGTGTGTGATCACCTCTGCAGTCCACCTGCACATGCCCTCCTCCAAGGGCACTTAGTGTCATTGAGAGGGGCGGCATTCACTGGAAATCAAACACACACCTCCAATGCTAAAAACACACAGACATGCACCCACTGAACCTTTGTTTGAGTGTGTGTGTGTGTGTGTGTGTGTGTGTGTGTGCGCGCACGCTGTCTGACCTGATAATCACAGGTCGGAAGACATTTGATAATGATATTGTCTAATTGTCCCAGAACAAAGAAACTCCCACTGCGACATCAGGAACCCTCACACACACACACACACACACACAAAAGCACGCACACACACACACTCACACTCACTCAGTGTGCTCTGTTTATCAGGGCCAGGCCCATCGATCATCCTAGCTTTGTTGCCTGGGTAACCCTGTTATTATTCAAAGCACGGAGCAGCAGCTTGCACAGAAAACTGTGTATGAATGTGTGTGTGTGTGTGTGTGTGTGGGGGGGGGGTCAGGTAGTGGAGATTCCCATTGGCTCATACACAAAAGCAGCTGCTAGTCCAGGCAACGACCTTCCCACCAGTGCCCTACCTGATCTGCCTAAATAATTAGCATGGACACACAACCAGGGCTCTTCTGAGACATGGGGTGGGGGGGGGGGGCAATCTCTCAAATATAATTACACATTCCTTTAATGTACCCCCCCCCCCATCTCCGCTCTCTCCCCCTCCCTTGAGATTTTCATTCAGCTTCCTGCCTCTACTTTGCTTCCCTTCTTTGCTGCATTTCACCAAGCCCCCCAAATCGTATTTTTCATTCACATTCTGCAGCTCTGGGGTTCATTCATAAACAACACCACTCCATACAGCAGCAAAAAAAAAGGGGGAGGAGGGAATGGGAGGGAGGGAGGGAATGGGAGGGTTGCCCCTACTGACTTACTGACTGACTGCTGCATGCTGAGGGCTCCCTGAACAAACCTGAAAACAGCCAATCCAGAGAAGAAGAGGGGAAGGAGGGTGGAGGAGAAGGGGATGAGGATGAGGAGGGAGGGGGTCTGAATCCATGGTCACACCCTTCCACCTCCTCTCTTCATCTTTGGTTCATTCAGCCCCCCTTTGCAGCTGCTCATTCATTCGACCCACCATTCATTCACACCTCCTCTTACAGTAGATGCCACAGCACGTGGAGGCAGATGATGAAGAGCTTCCTTCCCCCTGCCCCCCAAATCATTGCTGCTCTACCTGTTCTATCCGTCACCACCCCGCGTCACTGCGTCAGCGCACCGCTGAGCGATTAACACATCAACACACACAAACCACGCATCACAGCAGAGCCAGGCTATGCTTAGATACATCTAACCAGTGCATGGCTTGGCGACAGCCAGCACAATCTAGGACAGCAACAGGCGTGTGTGTGTGTGTGTGTGTGTGTGTGTGTGTGTGTGTGTGTGTGTGGGGTCGATACATGCCCATAGGATCAGACGTTCTCAACTGCCACAGGAAAGAAGGGCTGCAAGAAGCATGGAACAGCCAAGACCTGCATTTATCTCTGTTATTCCTTTTAAGTTGTGTATGATCCTCATAACCTGGATGCTGGTGGTATCCTGGTGGGTGGGGGTGGGGGGTTGGTGTAGGGGTGAGGGTAAGGGTGGAAGCGCGGGGTGGGGGGTGTTTAGACACCCAAGTTTAGAAATGAGGGTGCAAATTCTTATGGGCAACAGTAGATCTTATATTAGATTGATCTTATGACATCTGCTAAGGTATCAGTCTGTGTTGCCATGGACTTTTTTATCTCATCCAAATTTTGTACTTGCGTGCGTGCGTGTGTGTGTATGTATGCGTGCGCATCTGTGAACATTTCTAACAATGCAGAAAAAGGGATTTGAAAACGCTTCTAGCTAAGATCTCCCCCCTTTAATAATGAAATAAAACCCTCCTGCTGGACCTCCATGTTCCAGTAGCTCTCTGCTGCGTGGCTCTACAACAAGAGTCTCACTGATGTGATGAAACTTCTTCAGGGTGATAAAAACATCCAGCATGTTGCCACTCAGAAGCACAAGTGTGTGAAAAATGGTTGACAGCAGTATATAACCAGGATCAAACAGACTGATGGGTCAGGTCAGGTCATTTCCTGATCAGAAGCTCAAAATCGGATTTATTTTGATGAGGTTTTCTTTTTATAAGTGCACTGTTTTAATTCATGGTTGGAATTTGTGATTTCTTGCTCAGATCCGTGTGCCTCTGTGACTTTTGACCCACATCCTACAGCTGCACGCTGGCTTACAGCCATTTCTGGTGCAATGTATTTAATGTGCATCATCCCTGTCAAATAAAACACTCACTTTTGATGAGTACATTGAAATCTAACCTTCACACTATGAATAGTTTGAAAGTAAATAAAATAATGCTAATAAAAGCACAACATTTCGACTCAATGCTGTGCACATTTCTGTAACTCAACTCTGAAAATATTCATAGTATGAAGGGCTGAGTTCATGTATAGCTAGAATCTTTCCCTCCATGGGAAGTCTGCGCACGTCCTCTCTCAGGACGTTCATCTCTGAACGAGCAGCAACTCAACATAACAGCACACCGACAGCTATTTGGACTCTCCTGTGAAAAGTGCATCCTGGTTGTCAACACCTCGGCTATATATATATATATATATATATATATATATATATATATATATATATATATATAAAAACTGGGTGGACTGGCTCTGGGCACACAGGTGGACGCTTCTGACACTAAGGAGAGACAAGTAGGCCAAAGATGGAGTCCAGGATGGTCTCTGTAGCTAAGAAGAGAGAGCAAGGAGGAAGCGCCGAGAAGATCAGGAGCTGGCGCACTGGCGGAGGAGGTGACGGATGAGAGAAAAGAGGGGTTGCTGGCTTGATGCCATGTTATTTATCTGACGCACAATGTCATTGTAGTCAGGCTACTGGGACATACTTAGTTCCAACAGCTGACAAACAGTCACACCGATGGTCCTGATGGCTAATAAACACAGCTTACATCAGGAAGTGACCCACAATGATGTCAGCGGATGAGTTTAGAAGAGGGAGTGATGCAAGATGTTGAGGGGGTTTAACATTCTACAAGATGTATAGCAATAGATTATTACCAATAAATATGATTATTTCCTTAATCATAAATTAATTATTGGGTGTATAAAAGATGAGTTAGAATAGTCGACCTGTAATCTAAGATTCTCCTAACCGTTGCTGGTGAGAGTAAAGTGGTAGACGTCACCCGGTAGGAGCCTAAATATCTTTACCTTCGCAAGCAGCTGCTGTCATCAAATCAAAGGATCGAGTGACGATCACAATTTCTTAGTGGTGCTGCAGCGTGTAATGTATGATATTTTTGATAAAGACCATCTTTAGTAGAGAAACCCGAAATATTAAATTGAAGTTTTGACAGAAAACTAAAGCCATGTTGACAAAATAACACTTGACACTTCTCAGGAGATGAAGTTCTTCTTTTTCTTTATCATATGACCAGGAAAAGCGGCATGTTCACTGAAAGATTCAACCAGAAAATGTTGGAGTCTAGTTTCAGTCATAAACTACAAAATTTAATGAGCTGCAACTCTGAGCTGATGAGAAAGCCATGAACATGAACCTGGGATGTTTGTTCAAGAGTTCTGGAGATCCTGAATGTCTGCGAGCGGCACGTCTGACTTCACCGTTCACCGACACTCGATCGCCTCAATAGATGAGGTCATCAATCCTACGTGAATGTCTGGAGAGCGTCCGCAGTGAAGATTGTAGCGTGGTTCTTCAGTCATTAAAGTAATAGTATTACATGTTTTAGCAGCCGTGAGGTTTGTGCACGTAGGCGGATTTGTATCACACCGTCTGCTCCAGGTGCATGATTACAACATGTGAAGAACATGGTAGGAAGTTGATACCCCCAGGACCGCGCACACACATCTCAACCCCACACAGAGCAGGAAAACAGAGTCATTACATCATCACCCACTGCCTTGGGGAATGAGCGATGACCACTAGGAGATGAGGTGTGTGTGTGTGTGTGTGTGTGTGTGTGTGTGTGTGTGTGTGTGTGTGTGTGTGTGGACGGAGGGGGGTTATTACATCACTGGCAGTGGCCTGGAGCTGACCATAATAGAAGAAGCAGGCAGCAAGTGGACCAAGTTGATGATTGTGAATTCTCTGGTGTTGCTCACACACACAAAGGTCAGGCTGAGGGTCAGCTTGACGTAAAATGGTCGCACACACACACACACACACACACACACACACAAAATCAACTTCAGGCCTTCGGCTTCACCACGCAGCCACTAATGAGCAGAGTTATATCACATGATAAAACATGATATAGCATTAAAGCTGCAGTACATTTTATAACTGGAATTTGCCAGTCAGTGCACGACAATGTTTCATAACTGCCAGCCTCAGCCTCAGTCAAACTTCAATATATACATTAACGTATTTACTTCTAGATATGTATGCCATTGTTCCAGGATAATCACTGCTCTTTGTGGTGAAGCGCTGCCGCGTTGTTCTTGGAGAGGTGCTGGTACGCTGATATTTTTCTTTTTAACATTGTGGGTTTGACTTGATGCTCTGAGCCAGTGTTCACTGAAATGGTGGAGCATCAAGCAGTGCAACGCTGTAACTCATTTTTAAGCAAGAATTAGTCAGGGGATGATTTGATGTCTCATTGTGCCACTTTGTTCCACGACTCACACTGCGATCTTTCCAAAGCAGGTCACCTGGTGGTAGCATGGCAAAAGTCTGGTTTCCATCCCCACTGACATGAATTTTGAAGCACCACTCTAGAAAATATTGATGCTTCTGCTAAAATTTGAAAAAAAATTTGCATTGTTTCCCTTTTTCTAGCAATTAACTTTGGTTGCAAATGTAACGTGGGCTCTGGCAAGGACCTCGCGATATGACACATATCACTACACCTGAGTATCAGGGTATCCTATGCAGTTAACAGAAAAATCCAAAATAGAGCTGAAAATACAAGTTGCTGTGTTTATGTACTGAAGATGGTGAAAGTAATTCAAGACAGGGGATTTTTCATCCTGCATCACTTTGTGACTCTGGAATGCAGGAGGATCCAGCCACGGATTTTTAGCATGAAGCTAATCGCTAAACAACAGCAAAACTCCCTAGAATTGTCTGTTCACTAACTTTCGAGCTCATTGTCCAGTATAACCCACATCGTCTTTGTCCAGCTGCCCAGTAATGTGAGCTGAAAACAAAATGTAACACATTCCAGTTGCGCTCTAGTTTCTAGTCTAGTCTAACAAGTGCTGAACCAGAAGGACTGAAGCTTGTTTTTAAGAGTACTTGAAAGGCAAAATACATCTTTTGGGTAAAACAACGCTTTCAATAACCAGACTTATGTGTAACACTAGGATCATAAGACATAATAGAGTTGATCCAAAAGATGCTCTCTCCGTTCATGTAACCCCTGTGTCAGAAGGAGTGTTCACTCAGGCGTGCTTCCACTGTCAGGTCTGACTCCAGATGCCTGTGTTCTGTTTGGCACGGTGAGCCACGTGTGTGTATGTTTAGTCTGAATGAATGAAGTCATGACAGAGGAACAAGACCTAACAGCAGACGGGGGTACGGAGGAACAGCAGACGTAAGACAGAAGTACCCAAACCAGACAGGAGAAAGAAACTGTCATCAGCAAACTGCCCCCTTCCTCCCTCCTCTTCTTCCTCTCCTGTACAGATTATGCTAATGGAAATTACCTCCATCCGAGACAAAGGAGACGCCCGAACCTGATTAGTCATTTACCCCCCTTCCATCTCGCTCATTTATCCACTCATCACACACACACAAACGCCACAGTGCCGCCTCCAGTCCTTACTTCTCCCCTTCCCCTTGCCAAGTTATGCCACGGTCCTCCTATAGTGATGCTAATGTACTGTGTCATCTCATATGAGCCAATCGTCTCTCTGGATTTACAGACTTGACAAGTGAGGGAAGCCAGCTAATGTGTGCGAGCGTGGAAGGCACTCGTCCAACTAAGTGTGATGGTATTTAAGTGCTTCTAAGAGTTCTTCAAGTCTATAGAACACGTGAGGGTTCTCGCATCTTTACAGAACAGCACAGCTTCCCCATATAGCTCGTTGCAACACGTGCCGGTGACAGATACATGTGATTCCTCGATTTGGTGAGAGGAGACAGAGATGCCCTTGGAGATGAGAGCTCTTAAGCGGTATGACGGCCCTCCTTTTGGAGTTGGAATCGACTGTCGTGGCCTGGCGTTGCCTGCTGCAGTGTGATGCGGAGAAGATATTTCACATTTCAGAGCCCACTCACGCCTCTGCTGTAGGTGTGCCTGTGACGCACACTAAAGAGAAGAGTGAGGTTGCATCAGACAGACATCATCTAAAATTTAAGAGAATGATCTCCAGGTATAACGAAGTAGCACGTAGATTAGCATGAAAGCTCGTACAGCAGGGAGCTCTTTGTCCAACACAGAATACCCAACCTGATAAGTACCCCCCCCCCCTTAACTACACACACAGCAGAAAGCCCCTGTCACTCCCTGACACCAATTCTAACAAACCCCCTGACACACACAAACACACACGCACTGTGCATGCAAGTTCTCACCAGTAAGACAAAAATGGACCACTATAGCCCCCTATGTTACTATGGAGGTATAACAGTCTAGCAGCAAGAATACAGCTGCTATTTCAAGACCCCACATCAATAAAACATCCTTTCTACAACTTATTTTAATTGATGCATCAATATCAGCACACCCTGCTGCACTGACTCCCAAAAAACAACAACAACCACACAGAAATCAAGGGGAGGCATCAGGTAAATCCTGCAACAACTAGTAACAAAATCCCAAAGTTAACAGTTTAAATCCAGAGATTGAATTCTATTCAGCTCCAGACGTATATTCCTGCTGGCTGGGAAGGTTTCGTCTAACAGGTTTGTCTGAGCAGCAGGAATCGCAGGACGTAGGAGCGTTTGAGTTTAATGCTGCAGCGACATCTTGTGGACATGACGAGTCACAACATACCAACAACAAGGACTTCCTCCCATCACATCTTACTCACAAAGAGAATACCCTGACAGGTAACAGCACAAACACAAGGATTTTCTTCTAACAATGTTGAACCACAAAAGCCAAAATCTAACATAAGTTAGGCAAGTAATGTGTCAGACGCATGATTGTGTTGACAAGACAAACAGAGTGTGCGACCAATCTTGATGCACTGATGTGGAATTGATCTTCTCACCAAGTATGAGAATGGAGTCCTCTTTTTTGATGTGTTTATCTAGAAGATGCTGGAATTTGGAGAAGCCACCCAGCCAGTCGTACGAGCGCTCCGTCTGATATCTCTCATCCCAGTAGTCCACATCTTTGTACCTGGAGTTGTCATCTGGCGGCTGGGCCATGTTGACTCTGAGAAAAAAAGGAATAGAACATTTAACGTTCAGTGTTTTTTGGCTGAAGTTTACTTGAGCCTTGACCTCATTTAAAAAAGTGTCTGAACACTTGAAGATGAAGATGTCACCTCAACAGATTATTGTTTTGTTTTTGGTTTATGCTTGAAATTCACCTGCTCTTTTACTGGTGGGATGTTTTGCACGTTATAGGAGCTAAACATCAAATGGAGAAAGTAGAACGGGATTAATAACAGTGGTCATAAAGGCGTCAAGTTAAGAGCACCTTAACCTAACATTTGGATTGAATTCACACTGATAAAATCTACAAAACTGATCAGAGGAGATGCAGAAGTACATGAAAATACATGTGGCTGTGGATCTTTCTTGACTTATAAACGGTGCAAATGCATCAGTACAGACTTTATTCCTGTAATGTTCCGGAGTTTTTAGTTCCTGGACCAAACGGAAGAGAGCATTAAAGGCTATAATACAGCAACCAAGTCATTCTATCGTCATTATTTTCTAACTGCAGTATTGAGATTATTAACCAGTAAGTAATGTAATATAAGTTTTTTCACAGAATGCAACAGGTTATTTCGTCATTAGCTGTTGTTACAATAATAAGCAGTGTTTTTGTGTGGGTGGGGGGCTGTTTTTGTTTTTTTAAACGTAAGAAGCTATGCGTGGAAAAATGAAAAAACGAACAAACTTGACAGAAGCTGTTCAAAGTGTGACACTGTTTGGCCCTAGCTGTAGTTTTTGGGCTGGCATCGCCAGCATTCGACTGTTCACATGGTTTCTGTGATTCGCTCGCACACGTCCTGCGCATGCGTATAAGAAAGTAGCTGTTCAACAAGTTGCCGAAGTCGTTGAGCGGGCTCGACTCGTTAAATTCTTCAATGTGAATGAATCATTCACGCAAACGTGAGGACACTCGGTCTCTTCGTATTCGTGTAGTTACTTACGCACTCCTCCCTCATGCAAGTGGCTCCCCCAGTTCGGCGGAAAAGCAGCTGGCTCGTAACTCCACGTGCTGTTGCCACCCTCCTCAGTCTAAAGCGCTCGTTTGTAGTGTTGTGTCGTTCGCCAACGTTTCGTTCAAAAGAGTTGAATCGTTTAAATGAACGTACTGATTCGACTCACTTCCTCAAGCGATTCGTTCTTCTCTCGGTTCAGTTGCGCTGTCAACAGCCTGCGAGCCAATGCAGGGAGCAAAAGGGCTGGTTTGACTGGAAAAAGATAATATAGTGTAATGATGAGTTAATCCTGAGGGTGGCAGCAGTGCTACAAACGCATTCATATCGGCTGCCCTAATAATCCACTAAAGAAGAAGAAAAATACAGGGAGGGAGGGGGAAGGAGGAGTGGCAGAGTGAGTGAGCGGCAATGACGACAGGCTGGCTGGCGCTGCTACCAGGAGCTCAGTGAGGTAGCCATTCCCAGTGAGACCCCTGTGTAACAGGTCCCCTCGCAAAGTGTCACAATCAGACGGTCAGCCATTTTCTCAGTTAGTGGGTAACAACATAAGAGCTCAGGCCCTTTTAAAATCAGCACTAACCTTCAACTGAGTGCAAAACAAATATTAATAAGGCAAAATGACAAAAATAAAAACTTCAGGCTTTAGGCAAAGAAAATATAAACTTAAATGTGTAATATAGAATACACATACACTAACCTAAAACTGACCAGGTAAAAATAAGTAGCCTATGAATAGCATGATGTGCATTTAAAATATTAAGAAAATAACTTGAATGTGCCATATAAAACGAATATTAAAGTGACCAGGTAAAAATAAGTATACATACTCTTCAATAAGGGCTGCACGGTGGTGCAGTGGTCAGCACTGTGGCCTCACAGCAAGAAGGTTCTGTGTTCGAGTCCCGGCTCGGACGCGGGATCTTTCTGTGTGGAGTTTGCATGTTCTCTCCGGGTACTCTGGCTTCCTCCCACTGTCCAAAGACATGCAATTTGGGGACTAGGCTGATTGGATTCTCTAAAATGACTGTAGGTATGAATGTGTGAATGGTTGTTTGTCTCTGTATGGATGGACTGGTGACCTGTTCAGGGTGTCCTCTCGCCCGTAGATGCTGGGATCCAGCTCCAGCCCCCCCCCCCCCCCCCGTGACCCTTACAAGTAAGGCATAAGATGACGATGGACTGTTCAATGAAGGAACCCCCCCCCCCCCCATATGATTCATTGGTTCGTTGAATGATTCTTTTGAACGAATCGTTTGGGTGAAGTGATTCAAGTGAATCAGCTCATCTTTCTCACCCCTCGTTTGTTCTCAGGTACCGTGGGTGCGGCTGGGTAACGTAGGCACACGTTTGACAGAAGAAACCAGGGAGAGGACGACAAATGATGTCAAGGTTCAATAAATGTGACGTTTCTTTTGCAGAGAGCCTCGTTCTTTTAGTTTTCTCGTACGTGGGATCGGAGGCGGAGTCATGGATTTGACCCTTTCGTTGCTCAACCATTATTGCTGCTGTCAGGTACCGAGTGCAGGGGCAGAGTGCTGCGTTCAAGTAGCTTAATAACAGCTGCAAATCAAAGTTTCTTAGTTCTGTTTAAAAGCATTTCAAAAATGAAGGAAACATGGTGTTGCTGCTTTACCATTTTTAAGTTCATTTAAATTCATTGACTTATTGAAGGGACTATTAGGTGCTTCAGGACTTCCTGATATGGGGCCTGGGCCTAAATTTAACATAAGGATTGTGTTAGCCCACTAGATATAATAGGTTACAAAAGTAACAATAATAATAAAGGATAACAATCATAAATTAAAAATGTATTCAGTAAATCCCAGATTCTGCTGTTTTTCTTTTTTATGAGGTAAAGATGCCCTTTAAATATGTAGAATCCTTGATATCATTTTTTTTTATAGTTTGATGTAAGCTGTAAATGTCAGCAGAATCATATTTTGCTATGACAACATACACCCATAGGCGAGGTAAGCGTGTAGCGCGCAGCTAAAGCTGGAGTGGCTGTGTAGGAATCCATATTCTGTACCGACGTCACTAAAACACACAACTTGGATTTAATTTCATCACGTCTGGCACATTTGTTTATTTCAAAGCAGGAAGAGATTGTACCGTAAGATACCATGTCAGTCTTAAAAAATGCCTGTTGGAGGTCAAAGGTCAACGGCACTGCAACAGGTAGGCATTGCGGATGCATACATACATGCTATAATTTCGTCATTTATGAAATAGGCTTGCATTGCTCAGTAAAACCCCAGCAGTCAGCAAATCAACAAGTTATGATGATTTTTTTTTTTTTAAGTTGTCATTTATTACAAACTCTGTCTAAACTATTCAAACTGCTCCGATCAAAGCCACCCATACACGAGTGTGGGTGCAACAGTGACTGAACACAGAAAGATGTTTCAGTTTGTTGATGTTGATGATTGGGACCCTACACACACAGACCTAAAACACCCCCCAGAGGAGCAACTGCACTTCGACCATCATATTATTTCGGGGCAACAGAGTATATACAGTATAAACAAACTCGCTCCACCTCATAGCTCCATAGCTCCACCCCCTCTGTGATTAATCTCAAGCAGTTCAGCAATGATGGCGCCCTGCTGCAGAGTCTGCTGTGATATTAATAAAACAAGGCACTTCAGAGCATTTATACGGTCTCTGATCCTTGTCCCTAGAGGGCTTTGACAGAAAAAGAAATGTTCCTAACTGATCAGTTATTTGAGGAGTTTGATTAAGATCTTGCTGGAGAAGATGCCGACAGTGAGGATCAGCACCATGATCAGCGCGGTCAGGCCTCGACACAACAGCAGCCGCATGGGCACCAGAGGCTTTGGCTCTGGAGCTTCATCTGTAGGATCGTTCTCCTCTGCGTCCAATAAAGACACATGCAGGCTTGAGTCCTGGTCATCACAATTTGGTAGGTCAGACGAAAGGACAACAAATTGGGATCCCCCCAGAGCCGTAAGTCCACATCCTGGTCAGAGAGAGGAGGAGTATTAGTGGTCTGGACTGTTCAGGGGCCAGTTCCTGGAGTTGACGCAATACATTTCCTTACCCTTCATCTTCAGCACACAGTTCCTTTGTTTCACTCCTGCTGTCACCTGCGCCTGCACACATACATCAACAGCAGTTGTTTGACATGCACATGTAAAGAGAACAACCTACATATTATTAATGCCGACTGAAGTTGTCATTCCATACTTGTGACTGTGGGGGGCAGCAGAAGCCAAATTTTCAAGTTTTAGCAGCCTCATCTCTCTAATCTCTGTCCAGACTTTTCCTGGAGAAACTCAACAAATGTTCAACTGATTGAACTCGCATATGCATTTAACGGTGTCCCCCAGAGGATTCTGGGTAACTTTGATGCTCCTTGACATCCTCACACAACCATGGCTCCGCCCTTCAAACGCTCCACAAGTTACTTTTATTTACTTCTTGTAAACTAAACGAAACAAATTCAGAATGGCTCCACCTCTTTTTACCTGCTTTATGAGTAATAACAGTCCTGTCTTGTGATTGGATGACCCAAATTAGTCAGGTGACCTCTGCCCAGCTATCTTTTTAACTCTGAATGCTGCAAGAGATAATTAGTTTTTTTAGAAATTCATTTGTTTTTGCGATTAGTTTATGAACTTTGCACCAAAATACTAAAATCACATGCAGTCTTGTGTCACTGGAGGGTATTTTTCGGGGTCACACTATGGACAATTCATGAACCAAAAGCAAAAAAACATGAATACTTATCCACAAAAAGTTGCCTCATGCAGCTTTAAGAGGAAATGTGACAACATTCCTGTCAGGATGTTTCTGTTGTAACTCACCTCCTCTGATGCTTTTTTCCAGTCGAGTTTACTCAGGAAAACAAGAAAGACTGAGGCCTGCAGAGTGACACAAATCAGCAGCCCCAGCCACAGTCCTGGAACAGACAAGAAACGTCTCTCAAAACAAAGACCTTCATGTTAATGACATCATCAACAGCTTGCCCTCACCTATGATACCCATTTTGCCAGCAAACATCATGGTCACTCCGATCGGAAAGCCAACGCAGTAATATCCCACCAAGTTACCGATGGCGCCGACCATGGGTTTCCCTGCTCCTCGTACAACTCCACCCATCACGGCCTGCACACATCAAACGCATCAGGCTCAGCCTGCTGAGTGATGACACGCTAACAACATGCATGCAGACGATTCCCTTACAGCTAAAGCATCTGCAGGATGGAAGAATCCATATATGAGCATCACATCTGCCACCCGCTCAACTATTTCCCTAAAACATACAAAACATTATTGACATTAGGAGAAGTCTTTGAAAGTGACTCACTAATCCACCTCAGCTGGTTCTTCTACTCACTTCTCCGTGGTGAAGATGTAACCAATAAAGTCTTTAGAAGATGCCAGAATGATGCCGACCAAACAGGTGACTGTAACTGTGTTGAATATCAGAAAAACACACATGCCATTAAGACACATTTGATGTCCTTAGTTTTAGATGTCAACCCCCCGCTAACTTGAATGTGGATGAATTATCTAGTGGCTCTTAATAACTAATGGATCAAAATGTGACTGTAACCAAGTCGTTCAGCAGGAGTTATGTGATGCACAGAACAATGATCTGATGTTGTTACGGCCATAATGGTAACGACGGAGTAGCCTAAAGTGGAGCTGACGTCATGTTCTGCTCAACAGTTCTGAGTCATAGCACGGTGGCACGGTGGTGCAGTGGTCAGCACTATCGCCTCACAGCAAGAAGGTTCCTGGTTCGAGTCCTGGCTCCATCACAGGATCTTTCTGTGTGAGTCTCCATGTTCTCCCCGTGCCTGTGTGGGTTCTCTCTGGTACTCCAGCTTCCTCCCACAGTCCAAAGACATCAAGAGGGGACGAGGCTGATTGATACTCTAAATTGACCGTAGGTGTGACTGTGAGTGTGAATGGTTGTCTGTCTCTATGTGTTGGTCCTGTGATGGACTGGCGACCTGTCCAGGGTGAACCCCGCCTCTCACCTGAAGGCTGCTGGGATAGGCTCCAGCCCCCCCCCCCCCCCCATGACCCTTAACAGGAATAAGCAGAAGACAATGGATGGATGAATAGAGTCATAGCACTTCCTAGTGGTTACAGGAAGTAAGACTCATGTAAAAAATTGATTTATTTTAAAAACTACACTGTTATCTTCTCTTGAATTACAGCAACATAATATACAGAAAGTGTGTGTTCTCTAGCATCATCTAGTGGCTGCGGAGAGTACAGAGGTTATGAATTAGTCTGCTCCTTCATGTGGGATCCAGACTCACACTTAGGAGAGGGTCTGTTCACCTCTGATTGCTGCTTTAAATGGTGGCTATGCATTAAAGTGCCAGGGGCCAGAGGTTCACTTGGGGGGAGGAAAGAACTCTGTGAGAGCTTTCTATTTTACTTCTATATTTGAAGAGCCTGGTCCCTGAGGATAGATACCATCTATGAGGTAGGTGTGCTGTGTTTGTTAAATATTGTATGTTTTCTGAAATGGGTTCGTCTTTTGTGATGTTTTGCTCTTCAGCGCCACCATCGTACCTGTGAAAAAGGTGGACTATTTGTGGGATGGACATTCTTACATGTACAGATGATGGCGATCTTGCCAGATGTCTTTGCCTTCTCCACATTTCCAGCACCAAGCGCATTACCGACCTGCGCGCTGGCAGCTACCGAAAATCCCAACGGAATCTAGAGAACAAGAAATAATGTGTGACATCATGTGTGACAGTGACATCAATGTGGCAAATTTTCTCTGATCAAAAAGCATCACGCACGAACGTCACTCAATCTTCCAGGGTTTAGAAAAGTGTCAATAAACTCTACTAGTCAAAACAGATGGCTACTGAATTACCATGTATGTAATAGTGGCCATCTGATAAACAGCCGCCTGAGCGTCCAGCTCAACCTCACTGATCAAACCAGCCAGGAATCCCCCCATCTCAAAGCACCACCACTCCAGACATATCATGAGCATGCTGGAAATGGCCACCTGGGTGAACGGACCCCAGTCCTTCAGAGAGTCCAGGGACCAACCTAGCAGAAAACAAACAAACTGTTGAACTAGTAGTGTTGTCTTTTTTTGTCTACACGTTTAATATTATTATATGTCGCATGGGTCGTGCTGTGTGTGGCGGCGGACGGAACTCACCGGACCACGTTGCCTTGTGTAAACCCATCTGACGGATGTAAATAAACATGATGAGAGCGAGAGAAGACTGGGAGATGGCGTTTGCTGCTGCAGATCCACTGTGAGTAAACAACAACAACAACAAAACAGTCAAGGAACAGAGTAACACGAGGGTGTGTAAGTGTGGGATCCACAGCGATGTGGTGGTGGTTAACTCACACAACCCCCAGACTCAGTTTGTAGAGGAGGATGTAGTTGACGATGACATTGAGAACATTCCCAATGACTCCACTGATCACCCCGGGCCAGATGACACCCTGGGGAAGCGCCACATAGATTCATTGTTGAGTCTAATTAAAGGATGAGGCCTGTAAACATTTAAACCTCTTTTTGGGTCTAAATGATTCATCAAGGAAAAAAAATGACCGGTGCTATTCAATACTGAGAAAAAATGCTGTTAGTCTGGCATTTAGAACACAAAAACAATCACTTAATCAACAAAAGAGCAAACCACCGGAGTCTGTCAGGCCTAAAACAAGCACCTGCCCCATTCCACCACTTTGCAGTTGCTGGGTTTAAAGTGATATGCAACCAAAATTTGAATTTTTTTTCCCTCTAAGTACACACATAGAGGTGTCTTGAGCTCATGAACCTGATGCACCTCTTTATATTCAGGAGGAGCCAACCACATATGTTTAGCTTAAAGCTAACATCAACTGATGGCTAACAGCAACTGAATGCTAACTACAGCTGCAGCAATGAAACAGCAAGATTGCAGGAAAAAAACATTTACGTTCTCATTTACAAACTCTGAAGCTCATTGTCTGATCAAATCTGCATTTTCTTTATCCAGATGTATGCTTAGTAATCCACAAATACTTTGATATGAGTTAAAAATAAATAAACCACGACTGATTCCAATCACATTTGTTACAAGGAATCTTTATTCCACAGAAAATGGGAAAACAGGAAATAAACTCTTCATCCAAAAAGGGTTTTTATTTGCCTTCCAAGTAGGTGTAATAGGAACCTTGAGCTCACAGAGATGTTGTTTTCTCCACTCCATCATTTCATTGAGACTCCAGAATGCAGGAGGAGCCAGCCATGTATATTTAGCTTGAAGCTAAATGTAATGGCTAATCTGCTAACAAAGGCAAAACTGTCTATACATCAGTTTACAAACTTTCAAGTGATATACTAGGTTATATCTTGTATCATGCATATCCTCTTTTTCCAGCCATATACTGAGTAATCAGTATCAGAGTGGCCGTCTATTGTTGCTGCTGTTGTTAACACCATCATTCTCCATGAGCTCCAAGCTAAATTACATGGCTGGCTCTTCCTGCATGCTGGAGTCACCAAGAAGTGATGCAGCTGTGGAAAAACAACATTTTCAGTCGCTCAAAATATTTCTTTGTGACTACTTGAAAAAGGAAGTTTTTCAGCCAAAAAGTGATTTGGGGCTAAAGAATCATTTGAAACTATATTAACATGAGCAGTGTACCTGGTTCTGTAAATACTTCATCTGCAGCTGGTACATGAATGCGCCCTGCAGAAAGTGGAGAGAAAAGGAACTTGTTTAAAAACTCCAAGAGAATGGGAAAGGAGAGGTTTTAGTAAACTCACGGGCAGAGCAGGCATGAAGATCGTCACATACAGCTGGGAGAGTCTGTGAACACCCGTGACACAAGTGTACGTGTTAGAGCAGAGTAGCAACATGTGAAAGTGCCGCGGCTGGAGGGATGCTAACCGTGCAATGTCAGGGTTTTGCTTGAAAGTGAGGAGAATGACTTCGGTGTTAATGAGGACGGCCCAGCAGGGGAAACAGGCCAGGAGCAGAACCAACACCCCTCTCTGGAGAATGACTCCCACACGTTTTAGATTTCCGCTCCCATACGTCTACAACAAAGCAGAGCACACATCAGACAGGTGCAAGTGTACTGTAAGAAAATAGCTGCCACACCCAGACTTCATAGGACAAAACAATCATTGTGGAAGATAAAAATGAAACAAGGTTGTACCTGAGATATGAGTGTATCGCAGGCTGATGCCAAACCAGCTCCGACTGAAATACCAGTGACATTAATAACCTGCATCAAACACATAAAATCCACATAAAACTTCTTCTGCATGAGTTCAGTTTTAGGTGTCAGAAAATGCAACCAAAAAAAAAGAAAAGAAAGATGTTCTTCTTACTGCGATTGCCAACGACACACTGGCGAGTTCTGTTTCTCCCAGATGACCACAGAAGACGGTGCTGACGAAGCTGATGAGGAAGGTCATCGACTGGGAAATGAACTGAAATGAATCGTAATGAATACGAATGAAATCCCAGTGGAACTGTGGGTAAAACTTCCAATAAAGTCTCAAGTTTGTTATTAGTTACATTGTGAGCATTTAATAAACCATTAACTAACAGTTGTAAATGGCTTGTGACCCAATTTCCCACGCATCAATATAGGGTCACTATTTGGCAAGGTGACTGAGCGGTGTACCACTGCTTTTTTCAAAAAATCCATTCAGGTTAAATAGGATTGCAGTACCTCGATAGATGTAAAGGCAGTCGTACAACCCACCTTCATTTTGCCAAACAGTCCCCCCAACCTGATGTATGGGAAATTAAGTTATGAGTCATTTATAACTGTTAATTAATGGTTTAAGTGTTTATAATGCATGCATAGTGAACTTCGAACCAATTGTAACTTCATTTAACAGGTAAAACTTCTTGTGAAATGGTACTTAATTGTGTTTATGTAATCACACAAAGCAGCATGAAGAGCCGCACCAGCAAAACCTGATTGGCCCCTTTCCTCTGCTCAGTGCTGGAACAGTTCCAGCCCCAAACCATGTCAGGAGGCTTTTTGTATTCCTATGTCCAATACCGAGGTGCTTCAAGAACAGTAATGAGTTTCTAAAGCAACTTAATATTCAGCTCAAAATAAACAACGGCGATGCTAAATTGCAAAAAGGCGGCAAACTCACCATGGGCCCCGCAAGTTTCAGATTTTGAATAATTTCATTATTGTAGTCCAACGGGAGGCAGTTCTTCATGCACTTGACACACGTTGCACATGTAGGTGATCTCCTTCCGTGGCTACGAAGTCTGTAATCTCGCCCGTTTCTTGGAGCTGGACTCAAAGAGGTGAGAGATAAATGTTCCATATCTAAAAATGAATATCCAAAACTACACAAGCAATTCAGCTTCTTCTCTTCTCTCAGCTGAGTCTTTTAAAGGAGCTGACACGCCCTCGAACCTGGGATGGCTCTGCTAAACACCCCTCCCCCTTCCTCCAACATATGATCAATTATCTTAAGTTATTATGCATGTACAGTGGGGCTGACTAAAAGTATTTAGTCAGCCAGCAATTGTACACAGCAAATTTGAGAGTGTTAATTCAACTCGTAGGGAGTTAAATTCAACACTTTAAAAGTGTCTATATTGGTCCACTCTAGATCGAGTTAAAATTACACTTTTGAAAGTGTTAAAACAGTTAACACTGTACAGAGTAAGAACACTGTCAATAGTTGAAATGTAACACATATCAGTGTTGAATTTACTTAACACTAGTGTGTAGTGTTAACTTTTAACACTATGAGTGTGTCTTTAACACTGCATACGATTTAAATTATATCAACACTAGTGTGTAGTGTTAACTTTTAACACTATGAGTGTCTTTTTTAACACTGCATACGATTTAAATTATATTAACACTATGGAGAGTGTTATATGTAAATCAAACCTACCAAAAAAGACAATCAGCACAAGTTGCAGTCTGAATTGTTGTTATTGTATTTCAAATAAGCAAACCACATAACAGCACTGACTTTGCAATAACAACACAGGTCACACAATATGGCAATGGGGCACAAGGTATGTTTTTTCACTCATCTCATTTGAAAATTGTTTGTCATAGGGTCTGTGATAAATCAAGTCTTTAACTGGGAAAACAGAATGACTCTCCTCTCATCAATGCAGTATGCATTAAACTGATCATCAAAGTAAATGGTGTCCACTGTGCATGTCAAAAGGAAAGCTTGCTCATGATGAATTATGATGTTGCTGATTTTCCTGTAAACAGGAATGTCCACATTGGTTCCTGTACAAACAAACATACCGATCTGATATTCAGTTCCATAGTTTTTTTATCCAGTTAGTGGTTGATACTTAACTGTATGCATTTAGATTAAAGACGGGACTTAAAACCTCACCACCATCCAAGCTATCAATAATTTCTTTCTTCGATGGACCCAACTCAAACTCTGAAAATCAAAATTCTCCCAGTGGTAAGCTAGCCGTCTCTGATGTTGTTTCATCAATGCTTTTGTGATATTTTTGAAAATTTTCACTGATCTTTTAAAAAAATTATGCTTGGCCTCAAACCTCATACACCATACATGTAGAAGTGGACCTATTTTTCGAATACAACGCGGGTAATGTAGCATGAAATGATGCTTTGGGATCAGCCTCTTCTGGGAAAATAGAGATTTGAACGGCTTGTGGTGGTCCTTAATCAAATGTTTTAAATAGTATGTCATACCGTCAGTCACTATGGGTGAAAACACAATATTCACAATCTGAATCAGGAGGAGGAGCAAATTCCAGTGACTGTTATTTCTTTCCACAACATCGCCAAACATAAGAGGAGCATTTCTCACAAGACACCATTGCATTTAGTCCAAGATCCTTGCTTGCCTCATCCATTTTCAACCCACTTGGTCTATTTTTTCTCTCAGCATAACCATAGTTGAAACTTTGTATCCTCTGTGACAATGATTCCAGAGACAGATACTTCTGGTTGACAAGATATTGAAAGACAAGTCTGAGTTCATACTGTACACCTTCCAGTAAGTCAGTAATATCAACTGCATAGTTGTCAGAGGTGTGGAAAAAATGCAATGTGTTGAGCAAGCACGTCCTTTTGACACCAAATGTTGAAACCAACATTGGATTTTCCTGTAAAGCTGAACAATGTTCTGCATGAATTTCTTTTGTACGGAAAATCATGCCAGTGTCATCTTCAGTAAAGACAGACTGCGACTCATCTTTGCTTGTCAAACAAAACCTGCAGAAATATGTTGCACTGAAGGACTCAACAAAACCAAACAGTCCATGCAAACCTAGGTTGTCACCTGTTACTTGAATGACAGAACCAAGTAATGGTGAGTCTGAGAAAGGCACCTCAATTCCTTGTGTTTCAAGTACTTTAAGATCATTTACAAGAGGCTTTAGGATGTCATCAAACCCATGTCTTCAGGTCCTGAGAGTGAAATAGTGCCACAACATGAATGTTCATCAACACAGTTATATTTTGGCGGAAGGTTCCTCAATATAAAGTAAATACAACCAAGTCTGTGAATCCCTTTCTTTGCACCTAAGGGGTTAGCAGTTTCAAACTCATCAAAATAAAGTTGAATCTGTAGAGCATGTTTTTTCTGGGAAAATAAAACATTACTTTTGAAATATGAACCATCACATGTCTTTATATATGCCTTCTTTGTGTTGTTTGGCTTGCAAGAAACTTTCACATACTTCCGAGTTCTTGAACATAGACTTAAGAGCTCCTAAAATGGGTGCATACACAAATTTATCAGTTACAGGGACCTGACTGTAAACTCCTGTTGTGTGATCTCTGCGAACATCCAACCGCACCCCGAGAACTTTTCAACAGGTTCGACGATTTCCCACTTTTCCTCAAAGAACTTCTGTCGTTTGACTCTTGTGTTCAAGATTGAAAAAGGATTTTCTAGTTGGTCAAAACATGTTTCCACTTTCTGTTTCAATTCTGTGCCTTGAATTTCTGAAGAACAGCTTAGAACTGCCTCTCTTGCTTGTTTGTGAATGTCATTTACAAGTTCCTCCATGGATCCAACCATTGCTTGAACTGTCCCCTCAGCAACACCAGATGCTTGCAACTGTGCTACAACAGAAGCACACATATTTAACACATGACCACTGTCAACAGAGAGATGGGTAGTTACTGGAGAGTCTGTACTGGCTCCCCAGCTTCATTCTGAGTGTTATCATTGTCAGCAGTAAAAGCAGTATCTCTATGGAAATGAACAAGATGCTTCTTGAAGCCTGAGTAAGTGCAAAATGATCAACAACATCCTGGCTGTCCACATTTTAAACGTAGTGTCTTTCCAGGATATAAACCATGGTGGAATCTTAAATGCTGACAAAGCAGTGCAGAACTATTGTGGTGTGCCTTACAGACATAACAAAGAAACATAGTTGCATCCGAAGATAGGTATCACCTCAGGTGTCGTGCAAAAATCTTGCTCTTAGTTCCTTGACTCTGGGACTTTCCTTGGCACTTCCCACGTCAATGTTGAAAACTGTGGTTTGGATGAAGGTATAGAAGTTGTAGAGGGATTCGTGGTAGTTGACACTGAAGATGAAGTGTGTTTTGAAGAGCTCGTCGAAAGCTGCCAGGGACGTGTGTGCCTTGCAAGGGACGGCCTTGTGATCAATGATGATGTAGTATCTTTGGATGATATTCTTTTTTTCACCAACACACAGGAGGAAGGGCTGTCCTGGCTCCACACCAGCAAGGAAGGTGTCAACACTTGCGCCCATCTTGAACAAAATGTAAAAAAGAATCATGAGACGCAGCACTGCTAAATTTAAATGATTAAACCAATAAAAAAAAGTGCATCAATACTAGAAATAGAGTCAACTGCAAAAGTACACCATTACATACATACCTGCAAATACCTCACCAGATGGTCAACAGCTTGACATGAACTGATTTTAGCACCCTTCTTATGGCCTTTGGAGGTAGGGGGACGCAAATGAACCAACAGTAGAATGCTTGACAAGTCACTGTCCCAGCCTAGGGAGAGAGGAGGTGAAACATCAGACATTAATATCATAAATAATTGAAACAGTAGAATGAGCAGACTAGACCCACCAGAGTCCTCCTGCACAGACAAGAGTTCTACTATGTGCTCATTGGAGGTCAGCTTTCTGCAGTCTGTCAGGATCTTAGGTCTGAAAAAAGTAGGCCATTTTGCCAAAAGTCTCCCTGACACCTCCTCTCCAAACATCATGGTGAAGTCTTGGTCAATCTAGGGAAAGCACACACATTTTCATATTTAGAAAACTTAAAAAGTGTATTGTTGAATGACTCTTCACTTAAAAATAAAGAGTTATGTTTCACACCAAGCCAGTCGTGTCAAGGAAACGTGGGAAGACATCGAAGACAGTTGAAGAGCTCTGCTGATCTTGTACCAGTGTCTGGCGGTACTGGAATGTGGCCCTCATCTTGTCTTTGATTGCTGCTTCGTCCGTTGTATGTTTCATAAACGATACTGCCTCATGACATTCCTCGCCAAGCAGCTGTTTGTCAGTCCCAAGAACCTCCCTCTTCCTCTTTGGACTCTCTTGATAGGTTGTGCTGGTGTAGGACCTCCGGGACTGAGTTGCAGTGTTACGCTGAACCGTCTTTATCCTCCATGCCAGGTAGCCCGATCCGCTCTGTGGGTCATAGAAGTGTTCCTGTAATATTTAAAAAAAAAATTAAATGTAGGGTGAGTTCACATATTTTGCATGTCTACTCTATGAATTAACATACAATTTTTAATTTACAAACTTACGTGTCCATTTTCTGAGTATGGATCTCTGAGGCTGGGAAATAGAGAGATGATGCCCAAAGCATATTTAATCCGCACCGAGACGGGTGGGCTCCTCCTGAAAGATAAACATTACATTACTGCTGCATTTCGTTTAGTGATTACACTATCCAAATTTTACTGTTATTAGTGTAGAGTCTCTCAAGTTGTTAATTGTATATAATGTTTATCATTCAACATTTATTTCTGTCATTAGAGAAATTATGTAATAAAATGCTTTACTGATGAACAATGTCCTAAAATTAGCGTACTTTAAAAGAAAAAAAATGAAAGTAGTACAAATATAGGCACTGAAGTCTTACCCATGAATTTCAACCATGTCGGCGACAAGAAGGTTTACCAGCTGTCTCCTTGTGCTATCCATCAATGTTTTCATTTTATCGTATTCATCCAAAATGATCTGTCCACCCGGTTTAGCTTGGAGAGCATCTCTCACCATCTAAAAGATCAGAAATCAGAAAATTAGCAATTACATCCACCATCCTTACAACATCCAACAACAAAACTAATTTAACCTTTGATAACTAAAAGTGTTTGTTACAAGGTGCACACCTCTTTTGCTGATTCTCGTTCAGCATGGGTTCTCTTTCCTCCATTTGTTTTAATAATGACAGTTGTATCTGATGAATCAGAGGATAGTAGCAGCGAGGAATCTCCTGACACCGACACAAATGAGCTGTCCGACATTGCTGACTCAGATGAAGACTGAGATAGATCAGGTTGAAGCACAACTGTAGATAGATTTTAAAAAATTTACACACACACACACACACAAAAGATTAGTTCTCCATAATATTCATTATTGACAATCCATTCCTTCCCTAACAGGGTGAGTCTCACCTGTTGACTTCTCTGTTGTCACCCTAACACTAAAGCCTGATCTATGCTTCTGCGTCGTGGCGACGCCGTACCTACGCCGTAAACACAGACCCCTACGCCGTAGCCCGACATGCACCTCCAAAAAATCCTGACTACGCGTCACGTCGACGCGTAGTGACGTGAACGTCAACGGACTGTGATTGGTCTGCTCACACGACGTTTCCCGTTCAGCACAACAACACCGCCATTTTTAAAGTTTCTGTGGTGAGAGCAACACGCAAAAATAAAAATGGACCAAGCCGAAGAAAGAGTTATCGAGGAGGTTCGCAGGTATGACCACCTTTACAACTTCCATCGTTGTCTCTGTCTCTGACCCATGTGCTATGACCGGAAGAAAACTAAGGAATTCGACAAGAGTCCCCCAAAACCATACGAAGATAAAGCCACACCCCTCTAGTGGCTTGTCGGTGAATTACAGAGCAACGCGTTCCCTCGAGGCAGAACTATAAATGCACAATGACGACGTAGGGGCTACGGCGTAGGTACGGCGTCGCCACGACGCAGAAGCATAAATCAGGCTTTAGGCTCCCTGTTTGCAAAAGCTCCTCAAACACATCTGCGTCAGTCTCTGTCCCTGATTCATCTGTCACGTGCAGCTCAGTCTCAAGAGGAAGCTCTAGCTTCTGAATGACTGTTAAAACATTAGACATTAAAGTGAAGAAGCATTTAGGACCAATTCAAAAAGTACTTTTTGATTTCTTCACAGACTGTTACTATATTGGTTATCAGGAACACACAACTCCATAATCTAAGATATTTATATATAACACAAATTCAGTAGGTAAAATAACAAGTAGTCAAATCACATGTGAGAAATGATGACGACCTTTCTGAAGAAATATGCTGAAGTCTTCATAGCCATCTTCAGTCTCAGCCACTTTGACGTATTTTTGAGTTTCTCCGAATCTCACTTTCACCAACATGATGCTCTATGAAGACACAAAGACATTCATGCAGCCATAAGTTATAGTAACCTTACTTTCACCATGGATGTAGAGACACTGTTAATGAAGCTTGGCCTGCATGTTACCATGACGGTTAGCTAACGTTAGCACTAATGCTTACAAATCCGACACAGATACATCACCAGGGCGCATAAACGCGGTTGCAACGTTTTTGTTAATATACATAGATAGCGACACCCTGCGTAAACGTTACCTTACAAGTTATATAAAACATGCATTTCATCCGTTTATTCTCACCGTGTGGCAGCTGTTGAGGGTTTGTGACTGCTCTGTCGTTTGCTCCAGCTAATGTCAGTTATTGGAACTAAATTAACACTCGAAATCTGATACAAACAAACGTAAAAAGCCCCGTGTAGGACTGCGGCTGGTGTGGTTGCTCAGTGTGTTATTGTTACATCCAGAATTCACCTGGCAGCTTGTCCGGCTAGCATCTCTCTCTGCAAACAGGAGCTCAAACCCCCAGCCCAGACTATTAATCCATAGTTTGACATTTTACTGTTAAAACCAATAATGCAACGAACTAAGACTAGACCGTAACTAATTAATATGCGCGGGCGTTGCTTGCTCTCCGTCAAGACGACCCAACATTTTTTCTGACAGACACGACGTCCCGCACACATGCTACATAAGCTAACTTTAGCTATCGCTTGGTCATCACAGAATGTAGTTAGGCCCTCCAGAAGAACGCCATTACGTGATCGCATAATTCAATGCATAATCACCAAAAAGGCGCAAATTCCGCGGGGAAAAATTAATTCCCAAAAGGACGTATAATTCCCCGCATAATTCTCCGATAAACACATATTTCCGCGGTAAATATGCGAATATGTATCGACCCGCGCTATCGCGTCCCGCCGCCCCCCGACTAAATGTGCGGGAGCCCCTCATATTTTCCACGTATTTGTCGAATCTCCCGCATATTCCACAACTTCCCGCAATTTCACCGCGTAAAAGCACAGAAAATCCCGCATAATCAGTAATTTTGGCCCGCATAATCAAAATTTTTGGCCCGCATAATCAAAAATTCCGGCCCGCGTTTTTCTGGAGGGTCTATGGTACATATAGCGTGTTATCCAAAAGTGTAATTTATAGTTACGTCCAGCTAACTGTGTTATATTCATCGACATGTATGCACGCTAAGAAAAATAGCTTGCGGCAATCATGCTAACCTTAACAATGGAAGTCACCTTGTCACGCTGTTAGCCGCATACTCAATACTACTTATCATCGTCATAAGTCGACACTGCTGCATAGAAAATATGGTTTAATAGATAAGAAAAGAAGATAACAAAATATGCATGTCGTTTACTTACACAAATCCAGAGGCAAAGAGTGCGAAAAGATTAGAGGTCGTCTCCGCTGTCCCGCTCGGGTTCGCCCCGCTCTTTAGACACAAACGTCACGGAGCCGTTGGGATGCTGGGAGAAACTCTGCCGAGCGTTGATTTTGAAATTAACACTGACCGGAGTTGCTTGGATTTGCCTACCCAGAGTAACACCAACTCTTTTGAGAAATTAACTGTCAAATAGTTGAATTAGACTAAGCAAGTGTTGAATTGACTCTGTATTTTTAAACACACAACACTAACACTGGAAATTAAACACTTTTGAATTTGCTGTGTACAAGTTCTCCCTCTTAAAAAGACGAGAGAGGCCTGTAAATTTCATCATTTGGGAGACAGAATTGGGGGGAAAGAATCCAGGAAATCAGGCTGCACGGTGTTTGCATGTTCTCCCTGTCCCTGTGTGGGTTCTCTCTGGTACTCCAGCTTCCTCCCACAGTCCAAAGACATCAAGAGGGGACGAGGCTGATTGATACTCTAAATTGACCGTAGGTGTGGCTGTGAGTGTGAATGGTTGTCTGTCTCTATGTGTTGGTCCTGTGATGGACTGGCGACCTGTTCAGGGTGAACCCCACCTCTCACCTGAAGGCTGCTGAGAGAGGCTCCAACCCCCCATGACCCTTAACAGGAATAAGCGGAAGACGATGGATGGATGGATGGAAGGAATCCAGGAAATCACATTGCTGGATTTTTCATGAATTAATTGGTAAATTCCTCGGTAAAATAAGTAAATGGTCACCTACAAAAAAGCAAGATTTCTGGCTTTCACAGACCTGTAACTTCTTTAAGAGGCTCCTCTGTCCTCCACTCGTTACCTGTATTAAGGGCACCTGTTTGAACTCGTTATCAGTATAAAAGACACCTGTCCACAACCTCAAACAGTCCCACTCCAAACTCCACTATGGCCAAGACCAAAGAGCTGCCAAAGGACACCAGAGACACAATTGTCGACCTGCACCAGGCTGGGAGGATGGAATCTGCAGCAGGTAAGCAGCTTGGTGTGAAGAAATCAACTGTGGGAGCAATTATTAGAAAATGGAAGACATACAAGACCACTGATCATCTCCCTCCATCTGGGGCTCCATGCAAGATCTCACCCCGTAGGGTTTAAATGATCACAAGAACGGCGAGCAAAAATCCCAGAACCGCACGGGGTTGGTGGGACCTAGTGAATGAGCTGCAGAGAGCTGGGACCAAAGTAATAAAGGCTACCATTGGTAACACACTACGCCACCAGGGACTCAAATCCTGCAGTGCCAGATGTGTCCTTGCTTCAGCCAGCACATGTCCAGGCCCGTCTGAAGTTTGCTAGAGAGCATTTGGATGATCCAGAGGATTGGGAGACTGTCAGATGAAACCAAAACAGAACTTCTTGGTAAAACAGTCACCTTGTCGTGTTTGGAGTAGAAAGAATGCTGAGTTGCATCCAAAGAACATCAGACCTACTGTGCAGCATGGGGGTGGAACCATCAGGCTTTGGGGCTGTTTTTCTGCAAAGGGACCAGAACAACTGATACGTGTAAAGGAAAGAATGAATGGGGCCGTGACTCGTGTGATTTTGAGTGAAAACCTCCTTCCATCAGCAAGGGCATTGAAGAGGAAACGTGGCTGGTCTTTCAGCATGACAATGATCCCAAACACACCGCCGGGCAACGAAGGAGTGGCTTCATAAGAAGCATTTCAAGGTCCTGGGGTGGCCCAGCCAGTCTCCAGATCTCAACCCCACAGAAAATCTTTGGAGGGAGCTGAAAGTCCGTGCTGCCCAGCGATGGACTGGCGACCCGTCTAGGGTGAACCCCGCCTCTCGCCCGTAGCCACTGGGATGGGCTCCAGCCCCCCCCCCCCCCCCACGACCCTTAACAGGAATAAGTGGAAGACAATGGATGGATGAGATGAATTTCTGTTATTGACCAAATACTTGTTTTCCACCATGATTTGCAAAAATTCTTTACAAATCAGACGATGTGATGTGACGGATATTATTTTCTTATTTCTCTCTCACAGTTGAGGTAAACCTGTGATGATCACAGGCCTCATCTTAAGTGGGAGAACTTGCACGATTGGTGGCTGACTTTTACTTACTTACTTTTTTGCCCCACTGTAGTGAAGGAAGACCCGGCCCACATGAGTTCAACCCTTCACCTGACTGGGGTCTCATTTATGCTGGCGGTGTGACATCAGCTCACTAGGTCTCAACATGGCACTGAACCGGTGGGCTGCAGGTAAATAAGAGCAAAAACAACTCTGATATGAAGCAGTGCAAATGTTTCATTTTCCTTTGGACAGTTGTATTGTCCAAGTTTATTTTGAAAATGCAGAACAGAAATAAAATTTCAATCCAAAATTAACTTGTGAACTACTGCTGAAGCTAAGAGGTCATACTTAACCATTTCTATGCTTTAATTGTACAATAATGGGATATTAACTTGTGGTCACGGGTTAACTAACTTGTTATCTCCATAAAACAGGACAACTTATCACAAAATAACAGACAATGTCCTGGGACGCGAGCATCGTCTGAGGTATTCCCTCAGTATGAAAAGATTTTATCTCGCGATGATAAAACGATATCCTGTTATCATGTGACACTAAGGCTTCATATCCAATTATCATGTTAATTTATCTTTTTACTGTGTGATGACAAGACGCCACAAGGTTGTTTTTTTTAACTTAGTGCAAGCGTGGTCGTTCCAAGTTTCCGTGAGTAATACTGAAAGATGCCTTTGATATTCTGAGGGCAGAACGAGAACCTCTGAATTCCTGTCTGATCTCTCCAGCAGGTGGCAGTCTTTCCAAAGGTTTTCACTTCTGGCAAACGTTCATTACCTGCTCACACTAACGTGCACATAACTTACCACCTGGTGTCATACCCCGCTGTTGGAAAGGCATCTGCAGCTGGGTCATGTGACCTCTCCTGGCTGCACATTGATGAAGTACCTGCTGGTATGAGCCCGCGCAGACACCCTGAACTCTTGCTTTTAATGATTTATGGGCAGCGGGTGGCCGTTCATCCTCAGGGACCAGAGTATTCCTTCTGTGTCACTCGGGTCTAAGTGGATCCTGTTCTACCTTCCCTCTGTCAACTTAATGCACATTCCTGGTTCCTCGCTTGTGAGGTGCAGTCAGTTCTCCATGTAAACTTAGGGCTCTCTCTCTCTCCTTTTCTCTCTCTCTCTCTCTCTCTCCTTCTCTCTCTCCTTCTCTCTCTCTCTCTCACTCTCTCTCTCCCTCTCTGTCTTTCCAGGGCTCCTCACTGCTACTGCTGATGCTCCATTATAGCTATCAGAAGTGCATTGGTGGTTCAGTCATTGAAGACTTATATTTATCTTCAATTACTGAACCTTAATAGCACCGTAATTGCAAAGCCATTTAAATTAATCGTCGGTATGGCAACCCAAGTTCATTTAAGGCAAGTAAACCACTTGATTAAGGTGAACATCGGTGTCATGATTACAAGAAACCAACTTCGACTTCATGGAGGAGTCCAACATTGATCATTGTGGCATTTACTGAAAGCAAACCCTTCTTAACCCTCATGACCAGAGTTACCACGCTGGAAGCCTGAGAGCTGCAGAGCTGCTGGAGGTTCAGGGGGGAGGTTGGACTGCATGAAACTAGAAACCAAATTAGAGGCCCTGAAGAGGAGCATAAAACCTTTTACTACATGTAAGGTTGTGTGTTGACATTTGTTTCCCCTGTTGGAGGATTTATTTCAACTTGCACAGTCAGAAATGCATCGATAGCAAAAGCTGTTTTTTTCCCCCCTCAGAGCCAACAAACACCATGAGGAGGAAGCAGCCGAATGGAATCCAGCCATCATGACTGACTGTTTACATTTGTGTGGATGAGGAAATGCATGTTGTGAGCAGTGATGTCAAAATATCCTGCAGGTACAGTTCTGAAGGGACCAGAAACTTGACCAACAGAAGGTAAACTGACTGACACACAATCGTCTTTGAAACGGGAACAAGAATTGGCACCATTTTATTGATACACACTCTTATTTTCGAGTGTTCACAGCCTGCAGAGCAAAGTGTTCTCTCTGAAATTCAATCCCTTTTTTGGAAATGACCGCTGCAACACGTGAGACACACACACATACAAATCAGCACTTATACTCCAGCAGGTTTCAGAGCACAGATAGTAACCAGCTTCTTTTTACTCAGCTTCAAGCTGCACCACAATTATGTAACCATGCAGGAAATTACTTCTGTGCGTCAGTATCAGTGATGATGGCATGTGGCTCCAGGTTTTAAATGCGCAAACAACTTCGTAAAGGATGGATGCGATGAGAGGGATCCACTCAGAATTCGTTTGGGATGCGGAAAATCATGTTGCACATTTCTCTGCATAGTGGAGCACTATCAGAGACCACGTGAGCGGACTATTGAATGACGGTCCCCGGTAGAGCTCATCACCGCCGCCGCTGCCGACATGGACTCTCGGGCTCTCAGTTCCCCACAAGTGGACGCGGAGGGAGGGCGCCTCTCCGCTTGAATGTAACCTTTTGATCTTTTCTCTTTTTCTTTCATTTCCCCTCCTTCTCAAGTCGAGCCGTCAGGAGGGGGGGATATGGCTTGGCCGTGCATCAGTAGAGTGTGCTGCCTGGCTCGGTTCTGGAACCAGTTCGACAAATCGGACCTCTCAGTCCCGCTCACCATCCAGAACTACTCGGACATCAGTGATCAGGAGGTGCGGTCCGTCACCAAGCAGGTGTCTGTCTCGGAGCGCGCAGTCGGGAATGAGTACTCGGTCCCAGAGACGCGAGCCACCGGCTCCCCCCGGGCGCACGCTGATGGCCCGGGGACCCGCGGGTCTTTCAGGGCGCGGAGGGAGCCCAGCTATAAGCCCCGGGAGGACTACCATCCGCCCGGAGTACCCTTCCCCAGCGTCACTCAGTACAAGCAGGATTTCAAACCCTGGCCCATCCCCAGGAAGGATAACTTCCCCTGGATTAGTAACGGAGGGAGCCGGGCGGACAGTGTGTCTGACAGCCCGGGGGGCAGCCACCAGATCCCGGCGCCGCCGGGAGAGGAGAGGGGACGCGGGCAACAGAGACTGGAGGAGAGCAGGACCAGCTCCTACAGGTAGGACCTGTCGCCTGTTACCTGGACCAGCATGGACACACCTGGTGTTTGCGCTGAAGTTGATGCGAGAACATTTTACTAATTTATGATTGACAGGGAGGACCTGAGCCTGCAGGAGGAGGTCATCAATAATTCTCTTACACATCTCTTTTTAATACATGGGAGAGTAAATGATGAATATTTAATATTTCTCCGTCTTATCAGGACTGGACTGTTTCTTTCCCATTTTTATCCAGTAAAGGCTTTCCGAAGTCTTTTAGTTGTGCAATTAGAGAGAAATCCTGCATCAGAGGAGGAAAAAACGTGTTTGTTTCATATATTCAGATTGACTCTTTTTCCCCAAGTCTAAGCCTCAAACTGGAGATGTTGTATCTAGTATTACAGTTGTATTCTGGCAATGTGGCTGTAATAAAGATATGAAAAGAGCAGAGACAAATACATCTCCACCATATAAGCTCCTAAAGACTAAATTCCTCACTTTAATAAATGGATACCCCCCCCCTCCATTATTGGGTGTTTAATGGCTGTTCAGGATAAGCAAACACGCGTTCCTGTCATTTCACCATGGTGTAACTCCTCCTCCAGGCAGGAGTTCCGGCCGTGGACTGGCGTGAGACCGTCCAAAAGAAGAAATCCTCCAGCTCAGTACTGCAGCCCCGGGACAGAAGCCGCCCATGTCCCCCCTGAGACCAGCTACCAAGCTGCCTACAGCGGGGACGTCCACCGGTCTGTAGGCCTGCATCAAGGTGGCACCAACATACAGCCTGTCTCTGCCCCTCCGCCACCCCTCCCTAGCCTTCACGTAAGCGCCCCACACCCCCCCTCCAACCTCCAGCAGAGCCTCCACCCTGAGAGGGCTGAGCTCAGCGGGACAACCAAGGGAGAGGTGAGACATCATCCTATGGTGAAGATTTTCTCCGTGTACTCTAGCAACATAACTGTAGTTCTCACTGTTCCCAGGTTGCTGTCAGGCTCCTCGGAGTCGTGATGCAGCATTGTGTCTCAGATCAGCTCAAAGTGACCCAGCTGTTTAAAACAAGGCCATGTACCGGATTAGGTAACACTCGGCTGGTGCGACGCTGATTACTTTGACCTCAATAGAACCGGCTGCTACTGCGATGAGCGCGCGCGCGCACACACACACACACACACACAAAACTAAATGGCTCATTGCTGAAACTACTCTGAATATCAAAAACGTCACGGTTGTGCTGAAACACGTGAGAAAGTATACAGTGACATACCAGACTTCATAACAAGGCGGTTGGAAACACTCGGCAAATGTTTCTGCAAACAAAAGCCAGGAAAGTGCTGACTGAGCGCGTCGGTCATGTGCTCTGGTCTCGTGACCCGTGATGTTGTTACCGTAACCACAAACTTTCCAAAAACCTTTTATGCAAATGTCATAAAGGGGTAGATGCTTGTTTTTATAAGGAAAAAATGAAAGTATTAAAAAATATACAAGTTCAAAGAAAAAGTGCCCATTAAAAATAGATTCCTAACATTTACAGTTATCAAACATGAGGCATTTGTCTTATGATTTTGCAGGGCAGAAATGGCAGCAGTTGAAGAACGACATTGCACATTTTGTCCCGGATGTGGGAGGTGTCAGCGAACCAGCTGTGAACTGTGACAAGTCCTTCAACTTGGTTCTTTCCATTTGCTTTAAAATGTGACAAATTTGACTCAGTTCTGTAAAAACGACCAAACTTTTGCAGCGATGTGAATCTTCTGTCTCTAGCTTCTGATGCGGGTTGGTTCTGTGGATGTACACGGAGAACTGGATGGAGTGTCGGAGGCGGGGCTTCATTCAGTTGTTTAGCGGTGCAGGAAGCCAGAAACTGTTCAGCTTCCAGGTGTGAGGGGAAAACTAGTTGGCTGCTCTCTGAGTCACACAGGACACTACAGCGAAGGCACTTGAGACCTCCAGCCGCTGATCCTGCTAACTCCTCGTTTAACCTGAACTAACCCTGTTCTTCTAGAGTTCACACGTTGTTGGATTCAAGTTATGACAACTAAACCAGTCGCTAATGCTAAGTTCCATATTGTGATGTCATGGATTGTTTTACCAACACTTCATTTGAAAAGCAAGTCTACCGGAACCGTCCTTTTAGTGTCATCACACAGTGGATGTCATACTTGTAATAACACCGTATGGCCACTACCTTAAACTGGCTTCAATGTCCGGTGCACTTCCTGTATCAGGTCTTCTTATGCATCCATGCTTGGTACTTGATTCAAGGTTTGACTTCAGTCCATTAATGATGACGGCGTGTAGGATACGGACTCCACCTGCTAGTGGGACGCTGGGACCGCTCAGACATCAGCCAGGGCAGATTAGTTAGTCTGGATCTCCTTAAAATTACAACCTGAGGAGGAACCTGTGAATATTGGATGATGTGTGTTTAACATCCCTTTAAATACATAATTTTTAAAAAAAGCAATAAATGCAACTGTACGGGAAAACTAGAACCTTCTGGTTATTTGCTTAGTCCTCAGTGATGAAGCTCCATTTAGCCGGTTCCTGTGCAACGGTGATGGAGTCGTAGTGAGAGATGTCAGCTGCAGGACACTCTATTAATATCAGTGGCCCAGTTGGAGGAGGAGATGCACACACAGGTACACGTTGACTGAGGCAGGTGGGGGCGGAGCACAATCTGCTAGCGCGACACACACCAGCCCGACGCCACAGCAGGTTGATCTTTGATAATCCACCGGCGGCCCACTCACTGCCAACTCGTTACTGACTCTCAAACCCCCCTACAGAGGCGCCTGACCAGCACAACACCTCCCACTCCAGAATGCATTACACAGGGTCTCTGTCTGTGTTACCACAGTGTAGCAACGCAGCTGAATCAAACAGACAGACTGTATCTATTCATTAAAAGATTGACTGATTAAGTCTGAACTAAGCGGATGAATTCAAAAACGTGATGGTAAAGGAATTGGGCAGCCGTGATTATTGCTCAAGTCAAATTGTTGCCCCCCCCAAGCCCAAACCCCCACCCACACTCCTCCCTCCAGTGCAGCCAATGAATCTGTCACATTTGCCACTTAAACTCCAGACAACCCACAACCGCCCATCATCAGTTGAGAGGTGACGCCTACCCGGGTGAGTGACCCCTCCGGGTGAGTGACCCCACCGGGTGAGGACAGGCCCATACAACTCGCGGTGTGTCAAAAATGGTTGAAATGAACATGTTGGACTCATTAGAATGCAGAAAGGAAGGTTCAGCGGGGCTTTCTCTCTCGTTACAGTGGATTATTGGTTGTTTTTAGTCGGCGTAGAGCTCCCTTGAGATTTGGAACACGGCTCACGGACGACCCTGCTTGACTTGCAAACACAACGTGAAAACAGTGAAGGGATGAAAACGTTGCTCACAAAGGCTTTAAAGGGGTTTAGTTTGCCTGCAGGGACAACGCATCCTTCATTCCTTCCTCCATTGTTTTTGCCTTTTTCAATCTACATCCCTAAAGCCAGCCAGCCCCCCCCCCCCCCCCCCCCCACCACACACACACACACACACACACACACTTGGACCTCATCTTTTTTCCCACGCTGCCCTGGACAAGAGGGGCAATCCTTTGCCAAATTGGCAAAGCTCAATCACGGAGAGGAGGGGGGTTAGTGAAGGGTGAAGTAAAACTAGTGAAGATATGGATGGAAAGTAATGAGATACAGTGTGATAGTAGAGAATGAGAGCGAGGAGGAGGAGGAGGAGGAGGAGAGTGCATCATTTGATGGATTATCTGGTAAAGTGCGATGTTGCACTGGGTTGCAGTCTTCTTTGGCACCAAATCTAATTTAGGAGAGAAGCAGACCTGGCTGCTGCACAGATAATACGGATTGTGTGTGTGTGTGTGTGTGTGTGTGGAGTTGAATACACACAGCCTTCCCTCACCACCCACAGTGTTGTATAGTCACAGAGAAAGAGCTGCTGGGAGCTCACAGTCCCTCCACAGATTGTCAGATAAAAGACAAGTAAACAGAACCTGGCGCGATTTCAATGAGCGTAATGAGAACTGCTTCAAGTAATAGAATCTGGGTTGAGTTTTGGGGTCATTTGGAGATTCTGGCATCCTGACAGCTGATCTGACCGGTCTCCTCGGCTGCTGCCCTCTCTCATCACATCTCTCTCTCTCTCTCTCTCTCTCCACTTCATCTCAGGAACATCTGGTGAGGACCAAACTCCCTCCGAATCCTTCTGCTGTCTTTCAAAGTGGATCCAGGGTCTTCAACATCTGACAACTGCCGCCATCGCGCCACTTTCTTAAAAGGAATCAACAGGGGAATGTTTTCAGTCCAATCTATGCAAGGGAATGTATAGTTGAAGCCTGCAGAGCAGAGATAGTGAGCACTAGTCACATAGAGACGCCCCCACACACCCCACACACTCTTTTCAGCTCCTGTTGCTATGGCAATGAATATGCATGTAATGAAATAGTTTTCAGCTTGTTTTTTTTCTGCAGTTATAGTCACTCAACTGGCTGCTGTGTGTCTGTGCGTGTATAATGTTGAGCCTGCTCCAAGAAGTGTGTGTGCGTGCTTTGTTGCCCTTTAGTGTTGCTAGAAAACTTCTTGTATCAATTCAAGGGAAGAAAAAAACAAACAGAAAAACAAAAGTTATTTATTTCTTCGATATTCAGTTAGTTTGGGAAAGTACTGTTCAGCCTATTATTTTGTAAACGTATTGTTAAAGAATAATGTAAATGAAATTGCAATTAAAAGAATATTAGGTTCTTAGCATTTTTCCTCTGTCGTGTGTTTAATAGGACGGTGGACAGCGTCATCAAGTTCAACCGGCCCGTCCAGGTATTTAGGACACTCGCGTTCTTTGAAAACCAGAGCAAAAATCTCCTTTCTCACCCCTCTCACCTGCTTGAGCCACACGGATGTCTGGTTTGAAAATATGGAAGTTTATTCAAGGTGATTAAGAGCCTGGAAATGTCACAGCTGAACAAGAGCAACAGGTCCAACATCAGTGCTCCTGATGCAAAGTCAAGTTCCAATGATCAACGTCCAGCCTGCTCCGTCATGAAGAAACCCCTCAGATTTGCCTCCCTCTCAACACACGCTCATCACTGCTGGTTAGTTCACCCTGATTGAGCTAAGTGGTAATTTATGGCACATTTGTTCAAATTATTCACTAAAAAAAATGCTGGCACCGTTGGAACTGTTACTCTAAAATCAGTCACTCCTTCCTGTCGGCAGCTTTTAAGATTCCACGTTCAAACAAATGTTTTTATCCCTGCAGAATTATTCCGTTTCAGTTCACCGGGTTTGATGCTTTTTCCTTGTAACGTCATGTGGATTACTCAGTATATCCATCCATTTTCTATATATGTAAGGGGGGGGGGGGGCTGGACCCTCGACGGGTCACCAGTCCGTCACAGGGCCATCAGGAGCAATTAGGGTTCAGTATCTTGCTCAAGGATACTTGACATGGTCACCGGGGGAAGTGAGGCTCGAACCAGCGACCCTTTGGTTGCTAGACGGCCACTCTACCTCTGAGCCATGCTGGCCCTGGTTGAATACCACAGTAGAAAAAAAAACTGGTTCCTTCAACGCTCATTAAAATCTACTTGTTTATGCATCAGAACCCCTCACCAGTTGGAAGATTCTGTTTCATTGTGGAGGATTTTTCCTGTTGAACTTAAGTGTGTGTGTGTGTGTGTGTGTGTGAGAGATAGAGAAAAACCGACAACAGAAAACCAACCATTCTGGATTTTTTTTTCTGTTTATTACAAGAATATTGATTCTTTTTTTTTTTTTGGTTTGCACTGTGACATGAAAATACAACGTTTGACTATCTTCTACACTAATTTGGTTCAACAAGCATTGCAACCACTCAGCTCAAACACTCATCCGCACATTAACATAATGCAAAGCTCCACATTAAACAGAACTACTGACACATCATCAGCGGACAGTACGCGTGCGCACACACACACGCACGCACACACACACACACACACACACACACACACTGCTGTCAGGGCGTTAACTGTCCGCACGTATTGCAATCGAATTAAAAAAAAAATAAAAGTTTTATTTTGTCTATTTCATATTGGTCACATACACAGTGAACATTAAATGACAGACATGATGGTTGTTAAACTAAAAGCACTCCAAACCTGGTTGACAGAGCTGATAATATAAATACTGTGCTGGATTTCATGATGGGAAACGATTATTTCAGTACACTAGGAGCTGGATCTGTGACAGCTGGACCACATCATGATCCGACACACGAGTTTGAGGGATTGTAGCTTAAAACGAGGCTATGCTCAAGTCACCTAAGAGAGCCGCAGATAACAGGCTCACCAGGTAACACTGAAATAAATCAAACAGTGCTCATGATGGATCCCTGGTTGCCATGGCAAAAACACTTTTGAGGGTGTCTGTGTGCCAGCTTTGCCACAGGTACCCAGCGGACACAGATGTGTGTTAGTGTTTGAAAGCTGTAAGGTAAACAGACTGTGAGGCAGCAGAGTGAAGATGTGCAGGGGGACAGTTGTCTTATATCGTCGCTTCATTTCTCCGTGTCTGACAGGAAACACTTCATCATAAAAATAATCTAGTGATGAGGTAAGCAAGACAACACCTGCCTCTCAGAATCAAATAACGCAAGTCCCGTAAATGCTGCGTGTGGATACAGCAGGACATCAACGCCCCCGCGCACCCAGAGACGTGAGTGTGGGCGCTCCGACCAGCGAGGTCAGCCCTTCTTTGATCAAGTTAATACAGTACGCCTGAGGCCAGGGACTGGAGCCTGAGCTGTCTCTCAGCGTCTGGGACCACGGCCTCCGTCTCCAGCTCTGCGTATGTCAGCGAGCAGTCACAGTCAGTGTTGTTACGTCTCAGTTGTCCTTCGCCAGGTAACCCATGTGTGCGTTGGTGAGGAAGTCACAGGTGGGGACGCTACACACCGCTTGGTGGATGTTCATGGTTGTGATCTCTCTCGGTGCCCTGAAACCCCGACGTAACAGCTTTAGGATGGTGACTTTGGCTCGACACGCCAGAAAGACTCTGACTGTTAATCGCTGTTTGGCTTCGGAATACTCGTCACTCTTCATCATTACGCTCCTTTGTTGAATATTCTGACATTCACTGAACATAGCACCTCCTCGGTGTCGCTGCTGGTCAGAACGAGAAACTCCTCGGTTTGTCAACTCCAGACAGCAAATTTCAGACAGCTACAGCAATTCTCCAACAAATCAGAGGTGCTTACATCTTGGCTCAAACGACTTGGAATCAAAACATAATCTAGATGAAGCTGTAACAAAGTAGCAGGTACTATCCACAACTTCTGCTGAAAGGGAGACCGCAAGAGGTTGGCAGAGGGTGGAAAAACGGCTTAAACGGCCCCAAATATCTCAATATGTTTGGGCAGTGGAATTTACTGATGTCAAACTGAAGCATCTGGTTCCAAATGGATAGAAATGCTTGGATAATCTGGTCAGACAGCAGCCTCCCAGCCTTCAACATACATTAGTGAAGCAGAAGACATGCTTTAACAGCTAGGAGAGCCAGCAAGGTTGCACTGAGCAGAATGATCACGCTTGATTTGATGTTACATGTCTTTATGTCGGGGATTATGATGCCTCTCTTTTTATTGAAAGGATCAGGCTGGCCTGATTCAAGCGAGAGACCGAAAATGAATTTGTCTCTATTGTCCGACTCCTGTAACACGTCTAAGGCATTTCGTGATGCACATTCATAATTTTCTGCAAAAGCAACAAACTCTTGTCACAATCAAGGCCACGCAGTGTCCGTGTTGACGGTCGTGAAACATCAGTCGGACCGCTGCTGTGTATCTACAACACTCATTTTTATTGTCAATTCTGTTTTGAAAGACTTATTATGGACTTCATATTCATCCAGCGCACTTTTCTGAGTGTTTTGTTGTGGAGAAGTCTAGGGTAATGGTAACTGGTTTGGACGAGCTCTAGCTCCAGCTGCATGAAGGGAAAAATGGAGCACTAAGCAGGTTGCATGTTAGAGAGGGAATAAAAGCGTCTGACCTGTTCTGAGGGGATTTGGCGTAGGCCCCAGCCAGAGCTTCTCTCAGGATGTCGCTGGCAAACTGCTCTGTTGCCTGCAGTAGACACACGTCATTAGTCACAAATCAAACCGCTCCAGCATCCAGTGCAAGGTGAAATGTGCCATACTGAGGGTGTTTATCTCGCTCATGCTATATATATTCATCCCTTCAGTCTCGCTATGCTGAGGTGATGATGAGCAACTGGAATTGGGTAACTTTGTTTTTTTCCTCCTTGTTACACAACCGACCTTCAGAATCATGGCTTCCACTACTGGAGCAAAAACATTCTTCTCCACCTCGACCGGCTGGAAGGTTACGCCGATCTAGGAGACACAAAGGACTTGTCATGTAAAAATAATAAAGGGGTTCAGCTCAGTTTTGTGCTAAATAGCTGAGCTGCAGTTATGTGAGGCAGCCTCCCTCCAGCTGAAAAGAACCATCAAGCACACAACCACGCTGGTGATTCCTCACCTGCTGAGCTGCTTCACTGACAAACTGGGCAGACACGCAGGGACCCAGGAAGAACTTGGGTTCCGAGTCGGCTTCTTGCTCCTCCTCCTTGACCTTGAGTTTCTGGCAGGGCGGAGTCACAGTGACAATGTCCACGATCTCATCATCGGCCTCCTCCGGTTCGGTTTTGAGCAGAGCCTGCATCTGCTCCAGGCGCAGCATCAGCTCCTCACAGCTGCTCAGGGTTGAGGGGCACTCTGAGGAGAGGTGCACATGAACGTTGAACGGCAGCATTTCAGCACAACAGCCTCAGCAGCTTCAGGGTTATGGGGGGGTGAGAAATGTTATCCTTGCACAGCTATTAATCCTGATATATGAGCATAATGATTGTATTGACGGTGTGGGACTCAATGAGCTTTTGCCCTTTAAAGATGGAATTAATGAAAACTCTGTGTGATCAGCTAAAAAAAAAAACCCATATCAGAGTACATCAAACAGATGATGGAGCAGGTCTGCTCCCACGCCAACTCACCCTGCAGCCCTGACGAGAAAATATTGATCCTGTTAGTGCTGCTAGAAACATACAAGATCTCAAAAAAGCTCAAGTGGATGATCTTTGAAAATACACTAAACACACACACACAAACACACTCACCAGGCTCATTATCAATCTGTGTGAGGATGTCCTCTATGGACTCGTCCTCAGTCTTGCGCTGGGGTTCAGGGTCAGGCGGCGTGTAGCCCCTCTGCCGGCACCACTGCACCACCTCTCTGGTCTTCGGGGGGGTGAGGGCCTGCAGGCGAGGCGAGTGATCCAACACGTCCTGGACCACCCGCTTTACCGCCACCGCTCGCTGAAGCTACATAGACACACCCATGTTAATTATGTCAAACTGTAGGATAAGACTGAAGAGTTTAGAGATTCTAGATTTGATGAGCAGATGGAGAAATACTCAGATTAGCCACCTAGCAGCCTCTTGTCATCCAACTGTGTCATAAAGTGATTCGAGTCTCCTGCTTGTCCCAAAAGTAAAAGAAAATAACCTCTAGATATAAATCTTCACCTTTGAGAGCTTTTCATATTGGTTAGAGAACAGAGCGAATAAGAACAGACAGCTGTCAGCGGTTGGCCTGTGTATGAGCTATTGATGAAGGAGGAGAGGAGACGACCAGGCGGAGATACACATCTGACCAGATAGGAAGATATGACGCGAGCAGAAAGCTGGCTGACTCAGGCGTCCAGCTCTGAGCATCAACACTGCAAACAATGCAAATTGTCAGTGACGTTACAGACGCCCTCACCCTGAAACCGGGGTACGAGCTCGCGTGCAGAGACAGCAGTGGAGTTCAGTGCAAAGTTTTCTGCCTCTTGTGAGAACAGTAAAGAAGGAACATAATAGGATCACCTCTGATGCCCTGCGCTTCCCAATATTCCAGGAGTAATACTGTTCTGTTGAAGAGGCACAGAATGGATGGGAGTCTTCAGCTAAACACACAAACACACACAAATTAGTAAGCTAATAAAACCCCTACGCATCGAGAGGGTTTGTGATCACTCTGACTGGAAGGTGGCAGGAATCTCACTTACACTTGTCAGGTACGATCAGTGGGAACTTCTTCACCACAGCTGTCAGCAGCTGCATCATGGTCTCTACGTGTTCGGTGCTGAGGAGAACGCAATTAATATTCAAGTAGCTCTGTGATGACATTAATCTCCTCCTATCATTATCATCAGGTAGTTAGTTTAGTGAGTTAATAAACACTCTCTTGACAGACAATGCTGTTGTTTTCTGTGTATCATTTAGCAAAAAGCCAAGCAGTCACGCGTACTTGATGAGGTCATGCGTGGAATTATCGGCCCCTTGCTCCTGCTTGACTGTGGAGGCTGCAGTGGCAACATGGACGGACACGGGGACAGGAGCAGTCCCCGGGGGTGACGGACCAGCTGTGACAGCTGTGCCGGCACATGGCTCTGTCTTCACTGTGGCGGCAGAAGAGCAACATTATTCGTGTGAGGGACTGTCCCTGTCATGGCTACAAGGACACAATGCTACTTCTCTATAAAGTAGTTGATGCCTGAGTTACATATTTAAATGTATTTAACTGGAATATGAATAACTATTTCTACTATGTTGGTTCTCTGATTTTATCCGTCTCCAGGCCAGCCCTTTGCCAAGCAACTCTCACTATGACTGAATGAAGGGAAAGTGAATAACAGAGTGAAGGAACGAGAGGAGACAGGAGAGTGGGTGAGGCAGGGGTGAAGCCCTCTCACCTTGTGCCAGAGGCAGGACAAGGGAGGGGGAGGCTTGGCTGGAAGGACTTGGGGAGGCTCCAGCTCCAGCTGCTCCAGGGGTGGAGGGTAAGGAAGGAGAACTGGAGACTGGGCCTTTAGACATCACTAATACACAGCATAAAACAAACACACACACACACAGAGGATGGATCAATCGCCCATTCTGTAAATGGACTTCCCAGTTAAATGAAGAATGTGAGGGAAAAAGATGGACCTGCCTACAACTCCTCTAAAACCCTTTAGCTGTTGCGCATCTGCCTCACATGCATCACAGTCAGTGGTCAGAAACACCAAGAAACATAAACCAATTACAGCTGCTGTCGATCAACTCAACACCGAAACTGCTAAAATCTTCCAAATCATTTGGAAAAATGTGGTTGGCTTCCCTGATTTAGTCAAATATCTCTCTGAAAGACACCTCACCTTTCCCAACAGGCATGAGTATAGTCTGCAGCCCTCCAGACCCACTGCCCACCCCCAGCTGCTTCAGCTGATTAGCCGGGATGGTCAAGACTGTCTGCTGGGAGCTGGGGCCTCCAGAGTGGATCTTCAGCATTCCTGAGGACAAGGAACAGTTTTGGCTGAACGCTTTTCTCATATATTAATGACGATTCATCTTGTGTACATATTCAAGCCAACCGATGATAGCTGTGGAGGCTACCTGAGAGAGTTGCACCTGTTTTTCCTCCTCCTGCTGCCATCCCACTGACCAGCGATGCTGCTGTCACCAGTGATGCACTGCTGCTTTTGGGCACGCCCACAACAGCCCCCACCCCAGCACCCTTGGACATACCCAGGACAGGCATGTTGGTGATGCCTTTGGCGACCGGTACTGAGGCACCAGCTGACCCAGCAGCAGTTTTTGCCATGGTGGCAGAGTTCCCAGCACCCTTCACCAAGGCGGCTATGGCAGTCTTCGACAGGCTGCCGCCAGCTGCAGCACTGGCATTCTTGGCTGCGCTGATTACTGCTGCCTGGTTGGCTGCCACCAGGAGAGAGTGGTGCTGAGAGGCAGGCTTGCCACCATCAGCAGCCTGCAGGGGACATGAAACACAAACAGAAACATGAATGACTAAATTCACAGTTCTTGCTCAGTGTGATATCTTCAAACCTATCGTTTTACATTCCATTAATGCCACAGCTCACCACCTTTGTCCCAAAACTACTGAGACTGACAAGACTACTGGAGTCCTGACATAAGGTACAACGGAAGAAACACATCTCAACTGTTTATGGCTTTTTACGTATGTATCTGATAAAATAATATGTTATTTGTAGAGTTTTTCATAGAGAATATTAAGCAAAACCCAGACTCTACTAATGCAAGCAAAGCTGGTTTTGGAGTAAAGTGTACTTGATGACTGTAGAGATGCTACTGTGTGCTCCCACGCCCCACCATTAGTGTTCACTGCAGCTAGCAGTGGGCTGTGCAGTGGATTTCTGACAAATTGCTGATTGTTTTCAAAACAGCACTGGAGCGTAGCATCTTAGCCTGTGTACAATAAGTGTTTCTGTCACATTTTTGTTCCAGTTTGTTTTTCAAACTCAACGCCTACTGAGCGATGCTACTTGAACAAGGGTTGAATTTGTGGCCGAGATGACAAAAAAACTGCGGAGGTTTCCAGTAAAGGAAACAAGCTTTCGTTCTTCCATGTATATTATTAACAGCAGAGCTCCAGACGCTCGTGGTATGTGTGTCAGAGAGAGGAAGCACTGCAAGACAGCTGCAAATGAGCGTGTTCACCTGGTCGGACACTTATCTGTCTCCTGCAGGGTCATTTGACCCAGGACTGAATTCCAATTAAAGCTGTTCCCAGTCCAGAAAAAAAAAACAATTTAAGTGGTGTTGGTGGGGTTTTTGGCCAGTGGGAATGGGGCTCAAGTGAGTTGTGCTAATCAGGTCAGTGGTTTTATGGAATTCTCAAAGACAAAAGAGTTATTTTTTTCCTCATGCAGAGTTCTCAGACTTCAATTAATCTAGGAAGAACCATTTATCAAAAGATTGAAAACATGAGTGTGTCACACCACCTATATCACTAAGTGCCTTCACAATGTCAGTAAAGGAGTTCTGGCCGTGGACTCTGAGGTCATTACCCCAGCACAGCCGATGGATGGCTCTTCACACACCATCTAAACTCTGCTCCCTCTGAAGAACACAGTGCTGACCTTGCTACTACTGCACTCAGCAGTTATTTCACTGAATTCCTACTGCATCACAAGAGCAACTACTCCTTTTATAGAACCGTACAAATGAAAACGCTTCAAATTCTATAAACACTTGTATACTTCACAAAGAAAAGAACACTAAGAGAAATATATATTCCATCTAATTATGTGGTTAAGAGACTTATAACGTGAACTTTGCAAGGATAACTCAACATGTTTATGCTTGACAAGGCTTTAAAAAGCTTAAATAGCTGCCAGACAGAATAAACTAGCCTGTTGCTGGCCTGCTGCTGCCACAGCGCTGACAGAGCTGGGGGTGGAGCTAGCGGCCGTGATGACCCCGCCTGTCATCCTCAATGTGGTCGTCCCCGGCTTGGACAAGTGGCCTGCTGCTGCTGCTGTTACAGTCTTAACCGAGCCATCAGACAACTTCACCTGTGCACCCTGGGAGCCGCCCACCACCTGTCAATTACACCAGAAGTATACATGAATAAATTCTGGTAGGATTTGGTGCGATTATAACCAATTCTACACACAGTTCAAGCTTTCCTACACCATCCCTTATCTATTAACACCAGGAAACACTAAAGGGACCACGGGAACAACAGGAGCTTTACATATTGTCACTCGCTGTAGGGTAGCAATAATGTGCCCTATACTGACCTGAGCCAGGATGGCTGCTTTCTGTCCAGCTGTGACCCGGATGGCCTGCTGTGTACCTGGAGATGAAGCTGCATTACCTGCCAAACTGGAACTCCCCTGCTTCCCTGAGCCCTGTGATGGCTGGCCAACCAGAAACGTGCCCTTGATGACATGGACATGACAGGTTAGTGAGGAGGTGAGGATCCATCAACAGTCATAGTCTGAAATCCTGCGAGCAAACCCACGCAGTTCTGACTCGGTGAAAAAACACGACAGTCATGAGCTCGGAGAAATCTCTGAAGATGACTTCATTATACCCTGCTGGCTGAATGCACTGACGGCACTGTTCTGAAGCTGGCTACAGGATCAATGCTGCTTTAATGAGTATGTCTCATTGAAAACACGCCAGGTGCTAATTCTGTACTAGAACACAAAAAAACTGAATCATAAAAGGAAAGAAATCCAGCTATGAATACAAGAAAATCTGGTTTTACATTCATGAGTAATAGATGGATGACGTGCAACGCACCCAAACTTCGATGAATAGCATTTAAAAACTGCTAAAAACTCATAACCACTAACATTCCAAACAAACTTAGAAAAAAACCCTAAAAAAACGAAAAAAGATTTTGTGTCCGATGATGCATGTTTGCGAGGCTTGCATTATGTCATAAATGTGTGTGTACCCACCTGCGGGGTCTGTTTAAGGATGTACGATGTGTAGGAGAGGTTGGAAGGCAGACTGCCTGATGAGGAAGAGGAGGAAGTCTGAGATCCCCCAGTGCCTGCCGATGAGCCGCTCTGGGACTGCTGACCTACATTACAGACAGCTACATAAGTCTTCACCACATAGTTAAAATCTGATCGATCTGATCAATGTTATTCTTCACCAGAGATTGAAGATAATCTCTATCTCTACTTAATTTGAGGAATGTTAAACCCTAGCATATTCTCTTTAGCAGCCAATAGTCTGGGATATCACTGCAGTCTATAAACTTGCCTGATGCCACCAGGTCTGGATGTATCATATTCAGGCTGTGACACACCTACCAGATCTGACTGGGACCATTCTGATTCCTCCAGACACATCACACTACATTCCTGAAAGAAGCATCCCAGGAGCGGCTGTTCACTCTGCGCCGGTAAAAATACGCACCGCGACGTAGGCGGCCTATTTTACATGAAAGCCGTATCAAGCAGCACAGAATAGATGGAGCAGGGAGGTGGGATCTGGTCCGTTTTCAACGTAAAACACCATGTGCAGAGTCTCAATTTTACATCCATAGCTACATCAGCCTGATAAATAAAAAGGGCTGTCTTACAAGTTGGAAAACTTTGTATGCAGGCTACAGCACAACTACGTAAAATGAAGAAATAATGGATGAAGAAAAAAATGACCAAATCTAAAAACGCCACTTGTGAAGCACAGCTCGCCCAGTGGAGTTTGAGGTCATGGAAAGAAATGCAACCGGAACACGATGCAGTCGGTCACTAGAGTTTGACAGGTCACGTGCAGTGGAAGTATACTCAAGCAAGACACTAGCGACAATGACTGACTCACTGCCCGGAGGATAATGTAGCCATCAAAATCCGCCACTGCCACCAAAACCCCTTCAGGGTGTGGAGTCATTTAAACAGCAGGTTTCAAAGGGTTAATTCAGCCAAGAGTAAAAACATTTACAAAAAAACATCTTCAGCTTGAGGCACAGAAGACAATGTCAGAGTAAAAGACTTTAGGGTGGGACGCTAACCCTGGATTCTGAGTCATGTATTAGTTGTTCCTTGTACCTAACTGTTCCCCAAAATACCAATAACAAACTATTTGTATTCAAAACTTGCCTTAGAATTCACTACCGTGACAATATAGACAATTTTTCGAGAAAATACGCCCCTGTAAGTTTTGGGCTGGGCTAACTTGAAATGCAGAAATGGCACAACATGCTACAACAGGTTCTACATTCACCTGTTGCACTGACAGTGATTGGGTGTAGTATATCTGACCTGCACTGGAGGCTCTGAGAATTGCTCCCTGAGGGATGAGAAGCAGCTTGCCCTTCCCTGAGGGGTTCTTGCTGTTGGTGGTCAGGTAGAGCTTCGTGCCCGGAGGCAAATTAGCCAAATTAGCCAGGTTGTTGGCTGGCAGCTGAAGAGTAGCCATCACTAAGAACATACAGAGGCAAAACCCAAATATTAACCATACCTGAAATTGCACAGGAATCTTTGGAGCATGAACATTAATCTTCAGGTATAAGATGATTAAACGGTGCGTCTCTGACCTCCACTCTTGCCACTTGAGCTACCTGCCGCCTTGGCAGTGGCCTGCTGACCAGAGATGCCACTGGCTCCACTGACAATGGCTTTTGCAACTCCCTGAGCCAAAACCTGCTTCCCACCCATCACCTTGGAGACAGATGGGTTGCCCTTGGCGACCAGTATTTGTCCACTGCTGATGGCCACCTGTTTCACTGCGGACTGGAGTGTTGAGCTAACTGGAATGCCTAACATCTAATAATGGAGACGAGTTCCAAGTACAGACTTTAGGTAACAGTGACATTTGATAATAGGTTTACTGCATAATGCTGTCAACATACAAACAGAGACTGACCTTGCTAGTTGTGGCCCCTGTGGCCCCTCCTCCCTGTTTCTGGGCTGACATAGAGATCATGTGACCTCCCTTTACTGTGACAAACTGGTGTGCTGTTGTAGCAGCTGGTTGCTGTTGGGTGGTTACAGTGGAAACCATCTGCTGTGGCTGTGTTGAAACTTCCCCCGGCTCCTGCTTGATAATAACCTGCCAAAGACACAGGGACACATGGAGATACACTTGAAACAAAAACAGGTTTAAGGAATATTTATATTTCACAGTATAACAGCAAGATACTCTACTGCAGCAGGTTACGAGAGCAGGGTATTGAGATGTGTTAAAAGACCTTTTTTTTTCCAGGGTCATCATTTATTCATCAAGGAAATGTTTTTAGATTCCCCATCTGTCCCTCCTGCTTTGCCCTTTAGAACTGCAGCAGATGCCAGAGAGCTGCAGCTGCACAATCTCTGTCACTGTGATGAAACCAAAACTTGAAGGGATACCACATTCAGTTCACTGTGGTTGGTGATGGGACGGTAAACGTGTGGGAGGATTTTACAGTAGTGTATTGACACTTTCTGTTGAAGAGTGAAATCGAGCTGAACGATTTTGCCTGAAGAGCTGCCCCCCCTCCCATCTTCAGAGTGATGTCCTATTTAAAAAGCTTGCCAAGGAACTCACATCTGCTGAAAACGGGACCTTACCTACTATTAATATCCCACCGCTGTGTTAAAGACACAGGTACTATGGGGAACGACTACCTTCACATTGGGGCGCAGAGTAAAGAACCACAGCCAGAAGACAGTTTGAGGTTACATGAATCCAAGTTGATAGCAACAATATCGAGATGCCACACACTCACTTTCATTCCTGATGAGAGGAAGGTCCCAGTGTGAACTTTGGGGGCTGGAGAGCGAGTTCCTTGAGCAGCAGATTGTTTGGCCGAGGGACTTCCTGTGGAGCAGTTCACAGGTAAAAAGTCAGTGTGCATATATGTGCAAAGTTTTGTTCTACAGCAAAAAAAAACATATCCCCAAATACTGCACTTCTGAATTCTGAAGATTTTTATGTATCCTTAATTAGGGGCTGGCATTGACACTGAACACCACATTGAGAAGAAGTGTGGAGCTCGTTGATGTGATGTTGTTCATAACAGAACAACATTAACACATAACATTATCTTTGTACTGCACCGTGTTGAATTTATGCCTCAAAAATTCAAACAGTGGTGTTTATCTGAGAGGATATTATTTTGTAAATTAAAAAGTCTCATAAACATTGGCTTTTTTTTTCAGCATTAATCCAAAAATCTAAAGTAAGAGCTACGTAAGAGTCAGCTATTGGTTGAGAGAACCCGTGGCAATGCTAGCTTCCAGGTTGGCCTCCAAAACACGTTATCCCTGTGGCACTCTGTTGCGGTGAGAGGGGACAGTTTCTTGTCAGGGTTACTTCAGGTGGGTGTTAAAGCAAATCACCCACTGCATTCGCTTACAGAGCAGAGCTCAGTTCAAGTTTTGTTCAAGTCTTATTCACCTACGGCATCAAATTTCCACACAAGGTTGGTGAATCAGCCCTAACACCCACATCAGCCCCCTCCAGCTTGATAAAGCGTCACCTAATAGCATCTGCTTCCAGATCTGGTTGAGCTATATGTTTGTGGAGGAAGTGCGGGAGTGGCTGAGTGGGCAAGAAAGAGTGTGCAAGCTCTTCCGTAGAATAGGAACTGATGCTGCTGAACTAATAAATGCAACCAGCTTGGTGATTAGAGATGACTCTCCCGTTCCATGTCAGGATGGTGCTGACACACGGTGTGCTAAGTGGCTCTATCTGACAGTCAGGTACCTCTGCAGAAAACCGCATATCTTGTTTGTGGAAAAATACACACAGATAGATGTTGCCAGCCACTTTCCACCATCCTCCTAATGTGACCATGAAACACAGCAGCACAGTCGCCATGGTAACCTCTCATCCAGCATCTATCCTGCTGGCTCACCACACGTCATATTTTTTCAGTACAATGATGTGAAAACAACAGTGATACAGAGCAACAGACAAGGTTGCGTGGATAGAACTTATAAGGTATCAGTACTGAGAGGGTGAAAGGGGGCCAACAAGAAAGTGCAAAAGGAGAGAGACAGAGGAAGTCTATTGTTCATCATCTGTTCTGCTGTGAGAGTATATTATTCACAGCCATTTTTACAGTCTAGGTGGGTGGCTCAGACACCGCTTCTCAATTTCACTGCAGGTCTACTTCTGACTTCAAGCACCACTTTGACAGTGAGTAGAAGGTGTGTACCTGTGGAGGTGGCGGATGCGGACGCCATGCCAATCACCTGGCCTGGCTTGTCAACAATGATATAAGGATTGTTGAGCACCGAGGAAGAGCTCTGTTTGCTGTGGACAGGGGTTGAAGAAGTGGGCGTGCGAGGCAGTGGTGAGTGGCTCGGGGTGGAGATGGGAGACCCTGTGGGGGAGAAGGTACACCAGCTCGGGCTGAGTGTTAACACAGCTTCAGCTACAGAAATGCTTCACGGTTTGGCAAGATTTAGCCCCATTTGAGGCTCTGGGTCAAGTCATGAGGGCTGGGAGAAAACTGAACTTTTTACGTCGTCACGTTATATAATCTCAGTAAAAGAAAGTTTAGAAGCTTAGAAAAATACAGACTCGACCTTTAAGGATTAAAGATTAAAATGAATATGTCCTCTTTGTTCACAGGAACATGGAAATGAGCCCCATTATTTCTTCTCCTGGTAACATTCACCAGAGATGTCACTCCCATTATTGCTGATAAAGTAGTTTTTCAATAAACTGATTGGCAATTGGCTTTCTCCTTATAGTGTCGACTATCTATCAGATTTCTTCAAGGAACCAGCTGGAAAGTTTTAACTCGGACAGTAAATGTTCAACCTTCATGAACGCTGTGACACATTCACAAAAAAAAAGACCTGCAAGTCAAATAATTACACCAACTGAAGAATGAGCATCATCACCAGGGAGTGAGCAATCACGGGACAGATCTACAGCAATGTTTGTTGGGTTTGGTTTTTTTTGCGGGGGGGGGGGGGGGGGGGGGGGTTGGTTGTTTTTTTTTTTACTGTGTTGTTTGTATTGAACTTGCAAAAAATTATGAAATGTGCTTTTTTTTGTAGTCTGTTATTTTACAAAAGTGCTGTTTAATTCAGGGCAACAATGTGTCAAAGCCTTGTGAAACATCCCCAAGACACAGAAATGGCCACCGGGTGGAGACAGTTACCTGAAACTATTTTGCAGCTCATAGTAATCGGCTGGAACGATTTACCAGGAGACTCGGCAGGACTGGGTGGCTGTCCTTGGGGAACAATTTTACAGCTGGCTGTGATGGGCTGGAAGGCAGAGTTGCCATGGGAACCCAGAGTGATTCTGTCACCGGATTTGGGTCTGGTTGGGGTGCGTTCTCCGGCGGTCAGGCTGGAACTGTGAGCCCCTGAGGACCTTCCCATCTCTGCTTTGATGATCCCTGGAAGGAGGTGTCGTGACACTCAATTACAACCTGTTCTGGTTAAACTTCAAATGCTGTCAATCAGTTACAGATGCCAGAACCCTACATACCCAGGTCTAACTTTCAACACCTTCTGCTTGATAATGACATTGGAAAACATGAATATTTATCGGTGTGTACCTTTGTCTAAACTGGATTCATATGAGCTGGGAGAGCTGGAGCGTCTGCAAGTAGTGGCTGACATGGGGCTGTCTGCTCTGTGTGGCACCTTGGAGGACGAGGGCTGCGAGATGAAGCCCTCCCCCAGAGAATTCCTATGGAGCTCCACATCCACCACCTGGAACAAATATAGCTCATGGTCGGACTAAAGTTTTGAGTCAGTGAAGAAAAAGAGAGTGAGCAAACACGTAACTTACCGTTTCTGCCCCTAATGTCTGCAACCCCGTGTACGTTCGGTCCAGCTGCAGGAAATTTAAATAGACGTCAAATAAAAAGCTTATGAGCCTAATGGGGAGGTGCGTAATCAATAAAAATACATAACTGGTACTTATGAAGCCCAAGTAACTACAAATGGTTCCTTGAGATAATGATTTAATCCTCCTATTTGAATAGGGACATAGCATACAAACAGCATCTGTTCTGGCTTCATTTATATACACCCACAGCTTCTTGCTATGCGTTGATGAACTGTATTTGCCATCTTTTCTGAAGCCTTCTAGTCAACACAAATTGTGCAGGTCAAAGTCCTTGTATCCACATTCTGTATGTGCAAATTTTCTCTGAAGTCAGTCTATAAGAGGCTCATTATAGCCGGTTGAAAACAACGTCTCAGTTGAAAAAGAGGAAAACAAGCTGATGGTGTATTCTATGATGTGGTCCGACCTTCAGCTGGTGGATGATGTCAATACGTTTGTTGCGGGGGTCTTTGAAGTGGATCTGGATCCTCACAGGAAACTCACCCCATCCGCGACGGGTTAAATGAAAGGGAGGCTCGCTGAAAAGAGACACGGAGGAAACTTACATAACTTCATTAAAATACAAATCAAAATCACAATGACTTTGTAGATAAATACTAAGCTGACTGAGTTAAGTCTCTTAAAAATCAATGACTTGAAGGTCTTTTCCTCCCCTTTGAAGCTGGAGGTTTTCATCCCTTCATAGTAGACACTGATCAACTGCCTGCGTTTGCCAGACTGTGTGTAAGTGCATGCTTATCATATGTCTATTCAACTGTACTCTGAGTGGCGCATTTGTTTCGTCTTCCTTTCTTCCGTTTTCCCATCTATATGCTGGATGTGTGGAGAGTCAGCAGAGAACATTGACCTGTGCGTGGTTCCCTGCAAATGAAGACTTGAGTCAGTCAGGGGAGATTATGCGCTGCTCCGACAGCAACGTGAGTGCCTTGTCAGCTGAAACAGCCAGAAGGCCACGGCTCAGGATTTGGATTGCTGACTGATGAGGGAGATCATTTATTAAAAAGCCACAGGCAATCTTAAGTCCTTAGCCATTTCTGTAGGATAAAAACTGATTAATGAGCACAAGAGCTGCTGCAGACATAGTGATGTCAACGGTCCTGTTGCCCGTCATTTCAAGGAAGTCTCACAGCTTTACAGTTTCAGGGCCCTCACACCTTAGACACACTTCAGTCAAACACATGGTGTGTGTGTTTTAGGCGTGTCCACCATTAGTCATAGTGTTCATTTTAACTTCTACCATGACTCACTGCAGACACCACAGAATGATGTTTTGCAGTCTACAACAGAATTACCTCTGCCTAGGAGGTCATGTCATCAGCTGCGTTTGTTTGTTTGTCAGCAGGGATCACGCACAGGGCTGATTTTGACCAAACTTGGTGGAGGGGCGCGGAGGGGGCCAAGGAAGAAAAAAATTGAAGCAGATTAATGTAGCATAGCACCACCTGGTGGCACCTGAAAATGGAATGTTTTGGGGGTTTTTTTCACTGTGACGTACTCCACCTATAGTGGGTCAATCAGATCCATCGCAGACTTGCTTGGAAACACCTGAAGAACCTGGTGATGTTTTACTGTGATGACTGCGAGCTGTCGTCAGCGTTACAGCGCCCAACAACTTTGCCATTTAATCTGTTGTAACTGGACTCCACATGGTCAGATCCTTTCCCAACTTCACACATCTGATGAGACTCTCAGCCTGAAGTTGTCCATGACTTGCAGAATTTAGGCCATAGCGCCACTTAGTGGTTACAAGGAGTAAGCCTGATACAACTCATCTTGATTTATTGATAAAAATGATACTCTTCATGTGATGTACAGCAATAAATAGTAAGTGTGTCCTCTAGCGCCACCTAACGGAGGCAGGAAGGGATTCCTGCACAGTGCTCACACTCGTCTGTTCCTTGATAACAAAATCAAACATTATCAGGTTTCACCTCCCTCTCACTCGACAGAACACACGCACACTGTGACAGGTGCGTGGGTGCATCACTGCCTGCAGCTTTAATGAGGCCCCCCGTACAAAAGTCCCAAGGGCCAAAAGTTCAGCTTATAGAGGGAACGCGCTCTGTGAGGGCTTTGTATTTGCTTTTATGGTTGGCATCCACACTTGCTGGAGTCAGCGTGACTTTGAGTGACAAATATTGTTTCAACTCTTGGCTGGAACGGATAGGGTGAGAATGGAGGATCTACATTATTAAACTACATGCAAGTGAGAACTGTTTATCAAATGGTTTTCAGAGTCTGTTTCCTGCTGATGCGTTCTGAGTTTTTCCACAACAGAGCTATGTTGTCCTGAAATGAACATCAAGCAATCCTTGGGGCTTTTTGTTATACATCAAGGTGCTATTGTCCAAAAAAATGTTCCTCTACTTCCTTCAGTTCTGCAAATGATGTGTGGGAAGAGGTGGGGCAGACTACTGACCTGGCATGGCAATAAAAAGCTCCAAGTAAACATTGTGTCTATGGGCAACACAACAGCGTGACAGCAAACCTCAACAGAGCAAGTTTGTCCCTGTCTCTCAAACTTCTATTGCTGCCTGAGGGAACCACATAAAACAGCCCCCAAGTGCTGATTATGAGTGAGGAGCTGTGCCTTCTATCAGACAACACGTGCATGACTGAGGGGTGCTGACTGCGGTTTTGTTTGCCTCAAACACACAGAAAACAAAACTGGCACCAACCTGACTTCCACCAGGTCATTGGGTTTGTAGCTGGGATGCAAGAAGAACCACACTTTCTTCACAAAGTGGTCGATGCTGGGTTCCCTCCTGGAGCCTCGCACATACACCATCCACTTATGTGTAGACTGGTCATTCTCTTCCCGCTTGTCCGGAGGGATGTACCTGTGGTGGAGGAACGAGGAGGAAAAATACCCGCTGACAGTGAAACATGAATAATTGAAAGAACTTTAATGTAAACCTGGTGAAAATTGTGTGCACTAGCAACTGTTGTGTCAAGCCGTTTTTGGCGTGCAAAGAGCTTCACTCTAGCATGTGAGAAGTACTACATATTTAGACCTTTGGGATATGCATGGATGAACAGACCTTGTCAATCAAGCTCTAGAGTTTCATGTTCTTCATATTGCATTGAACCTTGTGGTCCAGAGAAACTGTCAACTCAAGCCCGAGGGAATCAGGTACATAAGCATATTTTACTCGCAGTGAACTTAACAGCACAGTGAAGCAAAAATATGAAAAATTTAACTGAGAGCTTTCAAAACACAAACAAACATACAGGTTCAGAACCAGTGAGGGAGAGGAGCGCCAGAGTCAAAGCTTCTGGGCTTTAATCAAAACAACAACCCCTCATATTCATGATTCATTTGAAGTTTTGCAACTTTTCACATACAAACAAAACCCAACTCCTTTTTCCTCACTGTCTGAGCAGCTTCAGCCAACAATTCAACCACCATTTGAAACAAGATGTGAGCGTGTGAAACAATTTGGCTTTGACACACACTCACACTTTATTTAGCTTAAAACACACATATGGGCTTCAGGTTCTGTAACATTTCCAACTATTGTTATATGTACAGACAAAACATCTGGCTGCTAAGTATGTGGTGGAATTGATTTACATATTTAATACGGCAGACAACAAAATATACAAAATACACAAGTGAGATTATTCTTTAACAACAGCAACAGTCCCATCACTTCCTACACTTCCAAACATAAACGAAACAAAAACCAACCTTGTCTAGATGTTTAGAATTCAAATTTCTGGTAGAACTTTGGTGGTGTTGGGGGTGGGAGTGTGGGGGGGGGGGGCAATATGGCAAAAATCTGCTATCCTAGAATACCTAATTTTTAAAATTTTGCAGTAATTCTTCAAGAAATAATAAACCATCACTGTGCATCCCATTTTGTGCTGTGCTTGTGACTTCCACACCAAAACAACAACAGAACATTTTGGGTTGGGTGTACACTGACAGCCCCCGACAATAAAGTCAATGTCCAATTTAATCCTCGTACCTGCCCAAAGAATTCGCAGGGTGCGAGAGGCGTTTTGTAACATTTCTATCATGCGACTGGCACAAAAAGTGGAGGGCTATGCCATTTACACAAAGACACCATCAACATGTCGATCCAGAGAGACCAAGAGATTCGCAAACTTCTGGCATAAAGTAGATGACGGCTAAATGGTGGAGCAAATTCAAGGGGATTGCACGAGACTTTGCTGTTCATGACAGACATCGGAGACAGGCACGATGCGTTGTGCCAGCAGCACGTAGCGGGCAACAGTAACACCGTTTGATCTGAACGCCACACAAACTGAGCAGATTGTGTGAGGACTGTCAGTTCAAATGCCTGGGGGACTGCGTCGTCATGCAATGAGGGACAAAAACAGAAAAATATAAATGCGTCTTACTTGATACCAGCTGCTCCAGATGATAACAATTAGAAATGACTGCAACGGCTTTTGCTACACTCACATCACACACCATGGATGATTGGTGCTACGTCTCACCGACAACATCCTGACTATTTTTGGTCAGTGAGACCTTATGTTGCGTCATGTGTGCTGAATGCAGACCAACTCAGGACAATTCCAAGACCTGACAACACGACCCAAGAGCCTCCTGACCTCTAAACTAGAACTGACTGCTCTACAGTGTACTGACTGAATCCAAGACAGAAGAGTGAGTAAAGCTTTAGCTTAGATTGGTGAATCACATACTTTGACACATTTCCCACTACGATTGTCTTCTTTGCATAGAGCCTGGATGTCTCCTCTCCCGTGGTGTGGAAGGTCACTCTCTGCTCACCTCCCGTGATTGATGGTACTCCAAATGTATCCTAGGAGCAAAAATGGAGAGATAAAAGCTCACCAAGTTTCATAATGATCGGCCTGGTAGAATTCAAGTTCACCTGGGGAACAACAGATTGATAAACAACAAATAAGGATGCTGGATTAAAAATAACCCACCTTTCCTACATTGCGGCCTGGTCTTCGTTCCTGCCTGCCGCTGTCCTCTCGCCACGCTCCCTCTCCATCTCTTTCAGCTCCATCTCCATGCTGAGAGAGGGATTCGGACTCTGAGTGGGCCAGGGAAGGAGTGTCAGAGCCCTGGTTGATAGGGGAAGAGGAACGAGATGGAGACTCCAGAAATTTCCGGATGGCTGGATGGTTCAGCACAGCAGGGTCACTCTTGGAGGCCTGCTAGGGGACACAGCATCAGGGCAAAGTTAAAATCCAAAAGCTGACCTCTAACTTTGAACACAGCTGCTCTGTGAAATGAACGAAGTGAATGACGTTACCTCCTGGTGCTTTGTCATCCCAGCATTGGCATAGTAATTAGCCACAATGCATGCTCTTAACTTGTCCATCATCCTCCTGGCTTCATTTAGTCGCTGGAAAACAATGAAAGAAGAAATCAAGAAAATACTCTTTTATCATGGTTTCAACAAAACTTAAACTGGAATCATGTTACTCCATACGTTTTTACTGAATCTTTTTTACATGACACAAGCTGAATGCAAGATAATGAAAAGAAGTCATGACACACTTCAAGTACCTGACTTATAACATCTATCTCATGCTCTTTGTTCTTCATCTCCAAGGAAAACTGCTCTGTGATGATGGTTTCGATCTTCTGCACCGTAGCATCCCGAGCTGTGACAGCAGGATTACAAAGGAGACAGCGACTGAAATCCCGAGACCAGGTTACTTATTTGTTGGATGTCACTGTACGTGCAAAGCAGGTGTAAAGTCTCTTAGCTTAGAGAATCAACTTACCACTGTATTCAGCTGCTTTGTTTCTCTTACTATTCTGGACCAGCGAAATGTCCTCATAGTCGGGATCGCTGCCTTCTATTTTCCTTTTCATTCCTGACATGGTTGCCTGTTAACAAAACATATCAAATGTGTAAATCAAGGCAAGTCAAGTAATCATTATCAATGCCCAGTGGCGGCGATCGTTAGCATCGAATTAGCCGGCTAGCAGGGCAGCTTCTGGAAACAGCTAATGCCCGTAGCTAACAAGCTAACTAGTTGTGCTAATGTTGGTTAGCCGACCACCTGGCATCGTTTCATTCAGTTTTCCCAATTTCTTAAAAAAAAACAGCCTCGTTGAAGCCAACTAAACTACAAACATAACGCTACTCAACCCTATAGTGTCTCCGTGTATAGGAAATCCGTGCCTGACGTTCGTGCAACCGGCAGAACTGTTCCATTAGCAAGCACTTGCCAAGTTAGCTACGTTAGCACACGTTTGACAACACCGATTCAATTAATATTGCAGTGTAAACTTACTGGACAGACCTGTGCTGAGGAGTAACGTTTCTCAGTAATGAGTGTGTTTTAATTCAGTAATAACTTATCCGTTGCATTTTTACATTTTCATCTTAGGCACACTCGTGTTTACAAAAATGCTAAATCTCGAGGTGGACAAGCAAGCTAAGTATGTACAATGGATAGTTAGCCCTGCAATCCAGCAGAAGAGCCACCAGGGGTCACTATTCTACAAAATAGATGGTGCCATTCAGGAACAAGAATTGTCAGATCTAATGTGAGAACCTGTTCTCCTGTCTGACACGATGACGAGATAAAGTATCAAACTTCAACTACCTGTGTCATTTGTGTATTGTTACCATATTCTCTAAGCTGAAATCCTGGAAATCAGTTTTTTTTTTTTTTTTAAAGAATGTAACAGTGGTGATATAAAATACATGTTCCAACCCTTTCAAACTAAACTCAAATCAATGTCCCAATGCAGTTGCAGTGTGGAGTTTAAGTGCATCTTAATTCAAACTGGGTTTAACACTTTTTAATGTAAGAAAGTCATATTATATCATTAGTGTCGCTTGTCTGTTGTGCAACTCTACCACAGCAGTGCTATTCTTTCATGTAGCCATCACTGGGTTGAGTGTGGGTGAGGTGTAAAAATAAAATATCTCACTGAGCATGCCAAGTGTCTGCATGTGTGAGCTGAATTGATTAATGCATTGACATGTCCATTGTTACTCAGGGTTTTTCTTGTCTGTGCAGAGACACCATGGTCTTTTGAATTGTTAAGAATGTCTGTGGTTTTGATGGCACCAAAAGAAATAAATCATTCTGTAAGACACGACACAAAGATCATGTGAGTGTTTCATACAGAGAGTTGCTCAATATTAGCTTGGAGTAATGTGGTTTGTGATTTCTTGGTCAACACAATGTCCAAATAAACATGAATGCATTTCCTGTTTTTTGTTTGTTCACTTAAAACGTTCCTTTTGTGAAACAAACAGGGTTTAATCAATTGTTCTTTTATTTCCCTCTATTGCTGTTCTTGCTGTGTATATGGAGTTGTTGCTCCTGTTCCACTTTGTCTGTGTGTGTAGATTCTTAATTTTGCCTTTAATTTATCTGTTTGTCATTGTTTTTATTCTAACTTTACTGAACTCTGCTGCTGTAGTATATATTTTCTCACCGGCTCAATAAAGACGATCTAATAAACCATACAGTAAAACTATAAAACCTTTAAAGAGTTCTTAGATTATTCAATTCTTGAGGTATTTTTCGGTAACAACAGTAAAAGGGAATTAGTACTGAAAGAAAAACTTTATTGATGTTTCTCTTACACAAGACAACCATTACAACTGAGCATATAGCAATTAAAAAACAAAACAAACAAAAACGGCTTTCTAAAAGCATCTGGGGAGAAATTGGTGGTAAATGTTGCATCATACACACAATGTAATTAAGTTTGATATCAAAAGGATCCATTTGTTTCCTGCTGCTGGTTTATTCTGTTATTAAGGCACATTAGAGCATCACTCAGGAATTACGCCTCCATTTTGCAAGCCAGGTTTACCCAGGACCTCCCATTTAACATTAAACCACTTTGGTTAATTTATATCAATTAATTTCAAAAGATCAGTTTAATCCCAGGCATGTCATTGACTCATGGGAGTCTAAAAACAATAACACACAGTCCCACATCGCACCACAGCAAGCAAAAGAATACACATCACAAAAACAATAAAAGCTCAAATCAAAGTAGACCATGTATGAACGTCTCTAAATATCTAATGATACAAATCAACATAAGAGGACAGAATTTGTGTCCCAGTTTGAGTAAATACTCAGTGAAATCACAGACGCACACACACTCAAATCTTCTCTCTCTCTCTCTCTCTCCTCGCTGCTGTCGTGTTCTTCAAACTCCCCTCGTTGGCCTACTGAGGAGTGTGAGAGGCCCTCGTCCTTGAAAAACACCTGGAGGATGGATGGAGATGAAATACCTCCACCTATTGCTGTGGTTGTAACTGACTGACAAACAATCTGCAACTCTCATGACACATCATAAAGTCACACAATGTTAGGTCGTAACAACCTCACAAATACCCCCTAAACTATAATGATCAATCTCTCCTGTAGTAGAACCTTGAGAGGCTGCAGCCAACAGGAGGAGCTTGATAGACCCTTTTCACCGTTCCTTCCATACGTCAAATGAAAGCAAAGAACATTTACTGATACAGTAAAAAAAAAAAAAAAAAAAAAGAAAGGAAGAAAAGAAAAGAAATCATAGTCATATATTCAACAGGATTCTGTCAAAGTGCACATTTGGGGCTCTCAGTTACAGAAAAACATAAAATGCAACCAAGAAAGAGACACATTTAAATAGAAAACATTAAAGTTATATTCACAGCAATGTCTACTCTAGCAACACCTCTTGTAAAGGGTGACTCTTACTGACCACACCATCAAAAGCCTTGTCTGTCAGAACTCTCAACCCCACCCCCAGCCTGTATGAGGAATAGTCCTGCTACACTCCACCTTAGCTGACTTGTTCACACACACGCACACGCACGCACACACACACGCACGCACGCACGCACGCACACACACGCACACACAAACACACCTGGAGGTATCTATGGTTACCCCGAGTTACATATTTACACGTGAGTGTACAGGTGAGAGGTGCCAGCATGAATCTGTTAACAGGGTGCAGTCGTGCATGCAAATGCTAATGCTAGAGCTAATCATGGCTTCTTCTCATCCACGCTGGGTCATAAAAGTCACACACATACGTGCACACATATACAGATACACACTATATATTCAGAGCAGTCTTTGATCTCCAAAGGCTTCTCACATCTATAAAACCAACTATAAACCCACAACACCGCTGTCCTAACATTGATACAACACACTACAATCTAGAATAACACTAATACAATTACACAACATCGTAAAAAAAAAAACCACAAAGAAAAGGTATAACTTAAAAATGTAAAAAATAAAATATCAGTAATGAGTTTAATATTAATGATAATGTAGCAAAAATAAAGCTCAAAAGAGGAGATTATCTTTGTGGAACAGAAGCTGAGGTGATGGCATGGCAGGATGAGAAGAAAGGAAGCACACATAGGAAGAGGAACTGCATGATGAGTGGAGGCATGTGAGAACAAAGAGGGCAAAGCTAACAGGGCTATGTGTCGCAACGTGTTGATAAGGTCTCCGAATCTGTGGAAGGGCAGCTAGTCGACTGTTCTCGTCATTCCGATAAGGAAATAAAAGATTGAAAAACAAGGATGATATTCTTAAGTATTTCACTACTGGTTCTGGTTCATGGTGCAACATGCCCAAGCTTCAACACTCATCTTCTCAGTCTAGTATCAGATCATTTGTCTTGGCTGGCAGATTTTTCTGGGCTCTGTATGGATACTTTGTTTTGCCTCGGGTCTTGTTCTGTTCGTTAGCCCTATGTGTGATCACCTCAGCTCATCAGCGACCTAGATCTCAGGGAGTTGCTACTTTGCACAGTAATAAAAGCACAGGGTTGGGAAGTGGCAACGTCCAAATGTTGATCAACTTAAAATCAGTTGTGGTCTACAGTACTGTAAAAAAAAAAACAAAAAAAAACACCACCATTGAGATTTTGAAACTTGAAGTCAGTGCTCCAGAGGATCATCATCCTCAACTATCAGCGTTAACCATTATCCTTGTCAATCACAGAAGATAGAAATATTTGTAGTCTCAAACGTTTCTAGAATAAGAGCCCTGATGGTTAAATAGTATCACATCTAATAGGGTATTCCGGTTATACATGATCCTTGACTTCCCAGCCGTGTGCAGTTGCTACTAATGTGAACAGTAGAACCCGACCTATAGTACCAGTAGAACCGTGGCCGATAACATAGGTCAATTATAGAGATAGAGCTACGTCAGGTACATGCTGATATGAAAAATGTATTTTTCTACACAACTAAATTCCAGAAAAGATGCTAATTTGACTTATTCAATTCCCAGTTCATTTTATTATTTCAGTGCACTGATTTGCTATTGGTCAAAAAAGTTTCTTTTAAAAGTGGAAAGTATCCTTCCTCCATTGCATAGGTTTGTCACACGTTTGATGGATTACAGCATGATGTTGACATCAGAATTTTCTTGTATCGGCACAGTTCTGTGGTATAGGTCGAGCTCTGGGGAGCATAATGATGCACATCATTATGAGTGTCATCAACCTCTGAGTTGACTGACAGCAGCTAAAGATTCACAGCACCACCGTGAGCACTGCTACATGATGCTGTGTTACGAATGAGCTCAACAGTACTGAGGACTGAAGTAGTGCTCTAAAGAAGTGTGTGTGTGTGTGTGTGTGTGTTTGTGTATGTGTGTCTGCGTGTGTTTGTGTATGTGTGTTGGGGATGAACTTGAAGAGCCCAAGCTTCAACCTTTAGCATGTGCCCTCATCCGAATGTGTGCATGTGTATATCATGGCCTGTGATATTTGTCATTGAAGCGGTGAATGGTGACACAGCCATGGTAGGAGATGGGCCTAGGCATCGCTGCCACTCCTGTGATGATGCCCGTCGCTGGGTCGTAACACAGGATGGTGTCTGTAGCTTCGCCGTTTTCTCCTCTGCCACCGAGGATGAAGATCTTACCGTTACACACTGACATGCCGCAGCTTTCCTGAAGGGAGCAACAGAGAAAGAGCTTTTACATCATCCTCACACCTGCTAAACAGCTCAAATGGTTTTAGTTTGACTTGTTACCTGTTTGTTAAATGTTTGTACCACGTGAATCCAGTAATCCTCTGCGGGGTCGTAGCAGAATATGGATTTAGTGAGACCCCCACACACATAGATCAGGTTGTTGAGGGACACTGCTGTGATACAGCGCTTGGCGATGGGGATGTTGGCCCGTAGCAACCAGGAGTCTGTCTCTGGATCATAGCACTGGACCTGAGATATCCAATTGCAGATATTAGTCATGTGAGCATGAAAATGAAGACACATTGTCATGTTTTATTTCCCACATATGTATTAAATAAAACATATACCTCATTGAAAAGAGTTGTTGGCTAGAAAATGTCAGCCAAGCAGTTAAAGAAAGACAAATATCACACAGCCACCTTATCTGGGGGAGTGTGTTTTCTGTCCCATACACAAATAAACAACACACCAGCTATTTTATGGAAAAGATGCAAGTGTCAAATCCATCTTAGATAACATTAAGGGTGCTTTTGCATTAGGCCTTAAGTCTGTTACATCTTAAAATACATGTTTTTCCCTTCAGGTTTGTCCCACGACTGCTGCACACTTGGTGAAATTAAATGTAATGATTTTTAATACTTTTTCTAACATGGTTGACACTGAAAATAGAATAAACTTTCCACAGCAAAACAAATTCAATGCAGGCGTGAGCACATGAACTAAACTTGCTGAAGCAGTCAGACATGGTGCATTAGTTCCTATTTATCGCGTGTTGTATTTGTGTTTCAGGAGGTTAGTTGTGTCACCTTCTTTACATGCAACTACCTTTTACATATGTTACACTTAGCTGTACTTTCATGAACTTCAGTAAACCACACCAACCATTTAGCTCTGCCCACCATGATGAGCTATCTCTGTCAGCATCATCCCATTATGGGTTTCTGTCAAGAACTAACTGAATTAAAGTAAAAATACTACAAAATCTAGAAACCGGCATGAGGATAATGATGTGGAAGTAATTCATGCAGAAAAAAAGATTAATCTGGATTAACCTGAGTGGCAGAATGTTATCATGTCAAATAAGCTTCCAGCCGTTGATGTTGAAGAGAAAAAGATTATGCTGGTTTTGTATCCTAACCAGGAATCTCTTTTAGGAACAGACCAGGGCTTATTATTTCTTTCTACTCACAACACAACCAGGTCCCGACAGGTGTGCTTTGAGGAAATGGCAGTTTACACACCCTTTGTTGTATCATTAAAGGTATAATTTTAGAAAACAGTACACTTGAGACGGAAAGCCCCTCAGTCATCACAATACAAGTAAGTGTGTGGTTGGGGGGAGCACACATCTGTTTCCCACCTTGTCTGAACAGGTGTTGTCATCAGGACCGCCCCCAATGACGAAGAGTTTGCCGACACAGCTGGCTACAGCTGGAGAGCTGACTGCCTCTTTCATTGGCGCCACCTCTGTCCAGCGGTTGGAGAAGGAGTCGTAACACTCCACGCTGCTCAGGCGGCTCTGGCCGTCATAGCCACCTACAGCATAGACCTGAGGACAGACACACAAACATGCTGAGATTAGAGGACACGTAACAGCCTATCTGCATCATTGGCTTTTCACATACAGCAAATAAAGTTGGCTACACTTCTGGTGTGCACACCTGATTTACACAGAAACACAAACACACACTCATATTTTCAGTTAAAAAGGCTGTTTCCATTTAAGAGTATGAATAACTGTTTCTGCATCACCACAAGAGAACCGGTATTTCTGGTGCAGAGGAAAGATGACGTACCCCTTTTGTAGAGCACTATTATCTCTGACATATGTAGGTAAACACAGTCCTGGGTCACTGGAGGCACCAGCGCTTTTGTTATTTGTTCACATTGATCTTCAACTTTCAGGGATAACATCTTAAACCATTGTTTTTTTTCTTGATGAACCTCTGTTAGCGTCTTGGTGATTTTATCCCCGATTATCAGAAATTTTAGGATTCCTGCCTCAAAGTCTTAAACATCAGATTGTGAAGTTTTTTGTAGCCAAGCTAAAACGTTAAAAAGAACATGTGCTTTGATTGATCAAAATGGTTTCTCAACTCTTTGTTGGCTTTCTTGGTTTATAACAAATATCTCAGGAGGTTGCGAAGAGACTTGTCTTATCAGGTTTGCAATCGCATGGCTACAGCGTGTTACTTGTCAGGGTAGGAAAATGCTGTCAAGTACCATTTTCTGGATAATCAAATTTGATCATCAAACATTTTATTTGAAGCTTGGGAAATTTTCCCCCTTCATGTAAGATATGAAATCTAAAGTGTACCTCGTGGCCGATCTAAACCCCTGCAGAGAAAAGAATGTCAAAAGAAGAAGTAGCAAAAGCATGGCATGAAGAATGGCAGGAAATTGCGATGAAGTGGGTTGTTATTGGAATGTTTATGTATGTTTATACCGTGTTTAGGGCATTATTTGTGTACAGACTGTGAAAATGATATTCCTCAATAGAAGACACTAAAGAATGGACCTGCATCTGATACATGGTACTCTGAGCAGTATTACCGGTACAATGCTAATCAACAGACTGCTCTTATGCAACAGAAACCCTTCAGGCTATTCCTGTCTCTCCACACTCTAAAGCATAAACAAGTACAGAGAAGACAGAGAGAGAGGGAGGAAAATACAGATACAAACAGAGATGGGGGAACAAACAAAGGGGAAGTGGGTTGTGAACAGGAATATCTTTTAGCCAACTGATACCACTTCTGCCTATTTAAACTGAAAATGCACTACAGATTGACACAAACGCAAAAAACCTCCATGAACCCATTCACTATGTTTCACATAATCAAACTGTAGACCAGATGCAATGTTATGTTACTCACAGAGACTCTGAAATACAGTCTGTACTGACGCTTGGTTTGTTTACAGAGATCCAAACAACATGGGCATTATGCCGCCCCAGCAAGTAAATTTATATTGCATTCCAGTGTTCCAGAGGCGTGACACGTAAACACAACAGCATCAGTGTTTTAATAAGTGAGCAGCCTGTCCCTTTTACACAGACTCTATTCAGCCCCAGCTGGTGGCTAAACTGCCCGCCCCTCCCATATATGAGCATTTTTGTACAGATGAAGAGAGGTAACATCTCCAAAATATTCCCAACATTAGTGTTGAAAAAAAAAAAAAGCAACTGTTGTTTGTGTTTTTTGGCAGCCACAAATCAAAGAGATGCAAAAGAAACAAAAGAGCAAAACAAAGCAAGGCAAATAGAACCTTTTTTTTTCTCCACAGGATATACCAAAGCACACAACGAGGAAAAATAGAAGAGACAGAAAAGTAAACAAGAAGAAAATGAGTGAAAAAGTACAAGTAGTAACATTGTAAACACACAACTAAAAAGTAAGAGGATCAACAAATAATGAACAAATGTGTTCAAGGCTTTTCAGTCTGGGTCCCTCCATCATTCTGAGATAAGAAAGAGATAAAGCTGATCACGCTCTAAATAAATGGGTTTAAATCAGTTGCATTTGTCATTTATTTTGTGTAGTTTAAAGACATGTTTTATTTGCCCTGCTGTTCTAATTTCTAAGTGATTAGCATTAATCCAACTAGGAAAATGAGGGACTTGTGATACTATAGTAAGTAGTAAAATGAAAAGAGAGCAGCATCTCACCAGAGAGGCAGAAACTATGTCCTAGTTATTCTGGGTTAACCACTATGGAGACCATAAAAAATGGCATGGTATGTTATTTTGGGTGAAGAAACCTTTTAACCTTCCAGTGAGGTTTTTCTTTGAACATGATTCTGACAGATCATGACAGCTTCAGCATATCAATTAAGGTATATTCAACTTGACCTCCCTTTTACTTGTGGCTCATCACACACGTCAGACACCACTGACGTTGACATCCAATCTTAATGACCTAGTTTAAACCTTGATAATGGCATCTGTAACCTAAACATGCAGAGAAATAAGACATAGTAACTGCAGAAGAATACAGAGACTATAATAATGAAGAGAGAACATGTGAGGGACAAACAGAAAGACAAAGAGCAGAGAGACAGAGAGAGGGAGGGAGATCGAGAGAGAGAGAGAGAGAGAGAGAGAGAGAGAGAGAGAGAGAGAGAGAGAGAGGAGTGAAACATTATGATAGATGAGAGCAGCCGCCAGCAAGAGCAGACACATAACAGAGGAAGAAAAACAAGTGGTGACCTATTTTTGGTGAAACTCTATGGAAACAAGACCAGTCCGACGGGGCATCCTAGAATTCAGGAGACAGAAGTGTATTCTTTTACTCTGCTGGTTTGAAGTTTAAACTTGCAGTTACGGGCATGAATAAGCCCATGAATGCAATAGAGTAAGACTAGCCCAAGTCCAAAAACATTCAGCTGTCAGCATAGAGGTCTGAGGATGCGCTGGAGCTCATTGAACAGGCTTAATTACTACATGCAGACTGCTTTCTCCATTAAAATGAGAGCATCAGTGCTGCACCTAAAAAGGGGGAAATTACACCCTGAATGAGGAAATGACTGAGTAAAAACCCTAGAGGAAGGGGAACCGAATCCTGCAGTGAAGCAAAACACATGTCCACATTTTAGAGATACTGTCTGTTTAGTTTCGTGATGAGAGACAGCGCCTGAATGAAAACAACATCCCTCCTGTGTAAAAAAGATATGAGGACGTGACATGGAAAAAAAATACTCTCACATCAGGAGGATACTTATTACACAACCAAAGATTTCTTTTAAATAAAGAGAAAGAGGACAATGTTAATGAGGAGGTGACCAAAATAAAAGAGAAAACATGTGTGTGACAGACACAGGAAATAGTTCCAGACGAGTGCATCCGCTGGATTTCATTTTCAAGGAATGTGTATTACCTAAAAAAAGTCTAGTGTATATATGTGTATATATATCACGGCACATGTGGTGTGTGTGTGTGTGTGTGTGTGTGTGTGTGTGTGTGAGTGATGACATGTTTGTATAATAATCTCACATCATCTGATCATTGCATTTAAACTGGTTTCCTAATATGTTCTGCAGATGTAAATGGAAGTATCTTGACTTACTGGTTGAATGATGACTCACGATGGAGTTAATTACTGACTTCTACAGCGAGAGCGTGACCTTCCAGCTGATTACCTCACTGTTGTGAGAAAGACCAGTGTGCAGCATGCTCATTTGTATTTTTTCACATAAAATCTCATCCAGATCTGCTCCAAAAACAAAAAAAACAAGAGATTTTTTGCACAATAGCTGTAGACGGCATCTATGTTTGGTCATTTCTGTGTTTAAGTGCTGATTCAGCCTTGAGCCTTTAGAAACTGTCCAGACTGTAAACAAGTGTGTATACTTGTGGAGACATTTTGTAGGCTCATCTCTGTTGTTGCTCTGACAACCACTGTTGCACAGTAAGATTACAGTTTAAGAACCTTTCTCATGTTGCACGTGCCTTTAAAAGACGCAACATCTGTTTTCTATTAGTGTTTTTACAACCACAAATAACACTAATGTCAATACAATGCAATGTAAACAGGCTTGACTGTGAGTTGTAGAGAACTACAAAACAAACATGCACTTGTGAAGTTTTCCACTATTCAAACTAATAATGTGGTTTAGCTTTTGGTAAAGAGATTGTAGCACCCATGGGAACACTTAGGAGAGCTGCAGTGTGTTCTATATATTGGAGAGTGCTGTGTTTTGCTTACGTATGCAAACCCAGCAGAGCAGAAACATGATACGAGCTGGTGGAATAAGCCAGACCTCCACTTAGAAGTGTGAGATACTGGCACACATCCATTACACTCCAAATGCCCTCAAACTAGAATGTCCACCTGTCCACCAGTCATCTACTTCAGAGTGCAACTCAAGAGTAGAAGCAGGGATGGATCAGGTCATGTGTAAACATTATCACGGTCTCATTGCCATCCAAGAACTCAGCATGAGCTACCATCTCAGACTTGGAATTCCCCTGGCATATGCTGTACAGGGGGCTAAGATTATACTTTTATGTGAAATAAAAGGATATTTAGATTTACCTCCAGGTTTGATTCATTTTTATGGATAGCTTCAGTCATGGGGGAATCAGCTAGACTTTTCCAAAAAGAATTCAAATGGAGGCAAACATCCTGCTGTTTTTAAACGGTGATCTTATGTATCCAGGATATGCGAGATGAGCTGGCAGCAGCTGTTAACAAACGCTCCAGCAACAACCCACACAGCTCACACACACAGGGCAGAAATATAGATGTTGCTCCTTCAGAGTCCGACATGGATGATCATTGATGAGCAGGATATTTCGTCACAACAGGAATTCCTTTGTGCAACTTCCTCTCTTCCACTGAAGAGTGGCTGAGGGCTCCGAGTACACACTACTTAGTGTCAATCATCACTAAGTATGCAAAGCCTTTGGAATGTACGAAACCCAATTCCTTCAAACCTGGGGGTAAGACAGTATGTGTAACAATTGGACAACTCATGATTGTGAAATATATCAACTGAGACTTGTGGACAAAGCTCAGTGGAGTGTTTGACTAGCCGTAAATTTCTGAGTTAATGCACACTCCTCTGTATTTATTTTAGATCAAGTGATAAGGACAATGATGATGTTTTATCATTCTAATCCCCTTGACCCTCAAAATGATGTGACTTCATTCTCAGAAGCACAGCATCCATAGACACGTACTGCAGTCATGAAAAATGCCTTTTAATCCTATCAGTTCAGAACCTTGGTCACATTGCTCACCTATTCAACAATATATGCACAAAGAATCTATTTCTTTGTATTTGTACATCAAAATTGAATCAGTTTTTCTTCTTGTAAAACTAAATATAAGGCATGCCTACAAATATCTGGACATCAACCCATCAATCAATCTTCAACTGTTAAAGGCATGCACCTACAGGCTAAAATACATAAGTTAGCTGGCTAGCTAATTCCTTGGTGTATCTTCAACTGTTAACCACCTCAAACTCTGCTTTTTTTTCCTGTGGCTGTTGGTCCACTGACTCCATAATGGGCTTCATCTCTCTTTCCCTGACTGTGACTGTGACACGGTCTGGGTACGCCCGTTTTTTTGGCATTCCAATGAAATTCTTGTTTCACTTAGAAATACAGCAGTTACACACTTGAAATGCTATTTCAGCCGACGGACTTATTGGAACATTGTTATTGATATAACAAATGTAAACCTCTTCGCCGTTATCATGGCTGCCTAATCACTGCTCTCATATATCCCTTCGGGGTTTATTGAGGGCCTAGAGCGTCACAGCTATTTGGAGTTCCACTTGTCCAATCAATGACACTAATAGATAAATACATTTTACTGCCATGCACCTTGATGCTTTAATCCAGATAAAGGGTTCCTGCTTACCTTGCCCAGCAGGACACCCATCTTGTGTCTCCAGCGGCCTTTGTTAAGTGAAGCGACTCTGATCCACAGGTTGAGCTGTGAGTTATACATCCACACATCCCTGCTGTTGATACGACCACCTGAAAAGAGCACCAAAGTTACATTCATTATTAAACTAAAGCAGACACAAATAGTTTCTACAGAATTTTGGCAAATGACTTGAACTTTGATATAGAATCACTGCACTTGGCACTATATCAACAAGGTTTCAGTCACAGAGAGACGTTCTGAACAAGCCTGGACACGTCACACATTTTATTACCCCCCCAGCAGAAAACATGCAGATGCATATGTCTGTTTGTTGACACTGCAACCAATGCATTTCTAAGTCACGATTTTATGATTACCTGACCAAAAGGACACCCCAGTTTCTACAGGGATGTAGAAAAAGACAACTATGGTGAAAGGGTGACGACTCTATTTCAACACAAGGGAGCAGTAACAGCTCTCCTCAAGCTTTTATCTATATCTATAATAAGATGTGTATGATGGAGACAATGACATCCCTTTCATTCTCACAAGGACTTTAATTGGTCACATGCTTGTGATATTAGGGCTTCTAATCAAACTTCCTTTGAACATCCTTGATGCCCTCCTGAGAAGAGGTATTAATAGAAAATAATTTCTTCTTATCATATACTAACAATAAATTATTTCAAAATCTTTTCAATTAATTGAGGAAAACTCAGCACTGAGTTGTATTGTTTGGTAAGACTGTACGTGTTTATATTGCGCAATGATGAATGCATTAAGAAAACCTAAATAATCTAACTCAACGTCTAATTAAATAAATCATTTCTGCTTCTTTTTGGTGGTGGTGGAGGTGGGGGGTCCTTTCCAATTACACCATACCTGACAGATGAAAGGCGTCAAGAGTAGGAAGTGTGTTCCAGCATATGTGATTATTTGCTGTGCAGTGAAAGAGCCAGACAGTCTGCAGCCCTAGAGGCTTCTGATTTGCATGAAAGACAATCGTTGTAAAGACAAAAAGAGGTGGCTGAAGGGGAGGGGTATTGTTCACTAAAACCAGGCTGGTCAAGCAGCTCATGGCTGCTAATAACTACTCTTAAAGTATACCAGACAGGAACTTTGAATAGTCCCACTATGATTTATGTGACAGCTTTCAATGTAATTTTCACCTTTTAGTTATTTTTTTATTGCTAATGAGGTTTCAGCATGGAATTCACGTGGGTGACAGGCAAGCCTCTGGGGCACAATGCAATCCTGGAAATGTGCTACAATTCAAATGTTTAGAATTCATCACTAGATTTATGAAAACCATTTTTGTCATCATGCAATAACATTACAGCTCTTTTCATACTAACAGGTCCTTTGGCTTTAAAGTCTGATCTGAATCAACACTACAGGTGTGACGCCAAAGCTACCCATATCAACTGTATACAGTGTAATAAACATGAACTTTGGTTTTGGACCTTGGTGCAAACTTCCATTTAAAACACTGTAATTTAACTGAACTCTATTTCCCAGCAGGCACTTAGCTGGCCACTGCAGTCATCAGACATTGATAATTGCCTCAGTGTTGTCACATGGATTCCCAAAATTCAATGTCAGGACATATCTAAATGCAATCATAGTTTTTCCCACAACATGAACCTTTGAAGGTGATATTCCTTTTCAAGCCCAATGTTGCAATCTAACATCCATGTGATTTTCATTTTCAACTCAAACTTACACTCTAGTGAGATCCTTCGCTTATTATAAACTCAGGGGGAGATTAGTAATTTAGTTACAGTGGATGAATGCTAGCTAATTTTTTAAATCAACATTGTAAATGTTTCCCACACGCCCGCTGCAATGCTGAAAAGTACCCATGAGGGTACATTTTGAGAAACAATAACCCATTGTCCATTAGTAGGCAGAGAGCTAAAGACTTTTTGTTTAGGCTGTTATATTAAACCACATAACTTTATGTTTTAATATTAGTAAGATTGAGACAGAATAACATCTAGAATGTTCACTTAAAAAAGCGGCAGTTTAGAATGCTCGGGGTGTGAGACTGATAGCAATCCCCTGAGTTCCTGACCTGGGACACAAGTGTCCCTATACCCATATGAGGCACATCCTATTTGAGACCACAGCTTACTGCAGCTGTGCTGGAGGCTGGACTCTCACCAAGGTATTTACACCCGTTACTGTGCGAGCAGAGGGCCAGAGAGACCAAATGGACATTGCTTTGTGACAGAGAGATTGAAAGAAGAAAATAAAGCTAAGAAAGTCAAAAGGATCAAAGCAAAAAATAGTGGTTAAAAAAGAGAAAATGAAGTTCAAAATAAGCAATAAACAGGGATTATGTATATGTTTGAGTCATACAGAGACAGGGAGAGGGGGGGGGGGGTGTGTTGACTTTTGAAGGCAGTTCTTGAGGGTAGACTGACAGCACGTGAGGTCTCGGCACATCGAGAGCATAAAAAAGCATAAACACTACACTCTTGTCTAAAGAGAAGAGCATTCTTCTCCTCCTCTCTCATTATCTTTCAACGGCTGTTTCTGTGTCCAGTGCTTTAGTTTAGCTCATGTAAAGCCTGTTTGAGCATGAACTCTCTCATTCTAACAGCTACATATTCATTATAAATTATTTAAAAAAGAAAAGAAAGAAAACTTTGTACCTCTTTTCCACAATTCCACAACCACACACTCATAACACATTTTACTTTGGAAGTCCAACATTACACTGTACACTTAATTGAGGTCTTCATCTCAGCCAAGGAACCTGATGCCACAAATCCTCCATGATATGTTCCAAAGAGCGATTATATTTCCCATTTAGGGTTTACTTAACATAAAAATCAAAAAGAGGTGTTAGATCGTCATAAAAACTAATCAGGCACAAAATTAAAACCATTATTTCATTCAAGTGTATCTGATTCACATGAATTCTGAGGAAAAGAAATGACCCCCCCTAAATAAGCCAGAACAGGTCAACAGCACCGCAAATTACAGCCTCCAACAAGACCATTAAACTATATCACCAACACCTCTCTCAATAAAAACTCAACATAATCATCTTGAGCAAGGAAGGCTTTAATGTAGTGTTTCTATGTTGAGGTTGATAAGCTATAGGACATCCTTGAAAGCTGGGAACAAAAACTGGGATAGCTGGGAATGCTGGTGACCCTGATGACTGGTCAAGAAGGGAGCAAAAGATGGAGCCAGCCAGTGAGCGCCTCTTTCAGCACTCTGCAGAGAGTGCATCCAGATGTTGCTCTCATATTTTCCTTCAACTCTAACAAGCTATGGCTGTAAAAATAACACAAGGCAGAACGCCATCATGGCGTTTCCTGCCACTCCACTGGGGGATTAGTTGGCAAGTCAAGCACAGACATTCATGCCTTAAGTGTTCACTTCAATTTTTTTATTTTAGGTATGACACTATATCATGGCAAGTAACAGAAATGGGATGTCTTAAACCAAGCATACAGCTTAAGCTGCTCTTGAGGGAATACATGCAAATATGGCCTAAAAGTTATCCAGCCTATTTCTTTTTTTTAAATTAAAAATTAGAGCAGTTAAAGCATTTTTATAAGAAAAAAAGGGATATTTAGGAAATACCTCACCATTAATTGTGGTACATAATACAGCAGGCTCTTACCGGACACCAGAATGTCGTTGCGGAGGGCACAAACTGCATACTCAGACTTGGTGAACTCAGGCAACTTGGCCAGTGATTTCCACTCTCCTGTCACTGGATCATAGCACTCGGTGTAGGGCAGGTTGAAGCCCCCCACCCTCTCACAACCCCCCACTACCACAATCACCTCAGAGTAGCCAGTCGACCTGAACACAGACAAACAAGGAAATATGTAGAATCAGTGATGGAGGGAGGAAGTGACACCCCACAGGCACATAGAGATTAAAGACAGAGATTAAAGACATCGTGTCTAATTAAACTGTGCAGCTGTAGACGTACACAAGACATCTAAACATATACACGTCAACATGTGGAGGCATTTTTCTTATTAGAGGGAAGGAGCCCAGTGGTGGTTTCCAGAGGAACAGCTCTACTTATCTTAAAGGCAAAGTTCAGTTTTAAGTGGTGTTATCATTCAAAGGTACATGAAAACAAACTGTACTGAAACTTAATTTCCATGATCACAGTGTTTTCCTATTTGGCTGCTCAATACGAATACCGTAGATATGAGCACATTTCCTGCTGCGGAGATTATTAATCACAGTTTTGTTTCTTCTTATTGTATCAGTGTGAAACACTGTTAGATATAATTAATCTGCAATCCCTAGTAGGAATGGCAATCATGACTCATGATATCGTAGCGCTGCATACTTCATCAAAATGGAGTCAAAATCAAGACGTAGCCTTTTTTCCTGACTACACCTGACACCTTTGATACTAACAATAAACATATCACTGGGTTTTTAATACAAATCAGAATTCTACAATATATAAATTTAAATCCCATCTAATGTCCTAAATCATATTGCAAGTAGAATATCAGTGGAAATCATCACAACCACAATTTGTGTCAAAATCCAGCAACCCTAATATACGGCTATCAGAATGCTTAATTACAATAGTAACACGATTGACTGAAAGACGATTCCACTAAATAGTCAAAAACAGAGCTATTATGTAATTTAACACAGCATTTTCCTTTTTTCATGACCCATCACATGACAGCCTTGTTTAGTGCGTCTTTAACACAAGCTACCAACTTGATGATTTTTTTTTCTTTTATAACAGCAGCTGTTTTTAAAAAAATATATCTGGTGCCAGTGTGTCAATGTGTGTCCTTAAGTGTCAGGATATGTTGAAGTATTCCTATAGTAACCGTACAAAGAAATCGCACTGGTGTTTTCTGCTGTCAGTGGAAATGGGGCAAAAAAGTACAATATGTGTCTCTGCACTTTCCCCTACATTCAGCCTGTCTGTTGACTCAGCATGTGATAGAGGCTAGGACTTGAGCGCACGCACACGCACACGCACGCGCACACACACACACACACACACACACACACACACACACACACACAGGTAGGAGATTACAGTGGTTTCTCGTGCATGTACAAAACAGTCGAACCTGCTAGCTGTTCGGCTTAACGTATCTGTGCACGCGATCTTGTATGTGCGCATGATTAATTGAGTTCTGGAGGTTTCCCAAAAGAACAGAGGCCCCGGGGTAGACACAGAATGGGGAGAATCCGGCATCTGTTCAGAGCAGGAGAGTTTTGGGCCCTTGGGGCAAACGATGCAGACAGTGGGGGGGACTAACTGCCTGTTTGGCTCGCTGATCTGAACATATCTGCCTGGATACTGACACAATACACCTGAGTAGACGTCACACAGCCTTAATAACGGACAACTGGCGCTGTTCCATTCAGCCCGTACATCAGGACTAAGTGAAGGTGGCAGCTGCTCCGTTGTTTTCAGGACAGCAGGCTACCATATGCTCCGTTTTGAATTTCAGTCACGCATCAGTCTGCACCACCTTTTGTCTTATCAAATCATAATAATAAAACATCAACAATAAAACAAACAAAAAAACATTTGCTAACTAGGTAGGTAAAGGTGCAATGTATTAAGACACAATAGACATCAGTGAAGTGAGATACACTGCTGGTATGATAACAAGACTCAACATTTCCTAAGGGTGGTTTCTTGCATCACATTTTTTTTCTTTCCAGCAACACAGGCTGTGTACGAACATGCCCGGCCTCCTTCATTATCATTTCTATTTCAAAACAGAGTCACAAAAAACACAGCTTAGTCAGTGACACACTTGTCTGTGCAGCACAACAGCACTCCCTGTCTCTTTGTCTCACACACACACACACACACACACGCGCACGCACGCACACACACCAACAACACAACCAGGAACACTGGGTTCAAGTTGTTACCTCCAGCTATACAATATGTAGCACAAGACCTTGACCACTGTCTGACCTTTTTCACTTCAGTGGAAAGAAGAATACTAAGGACAAGTTCTACAAAACCAAATATGAAACCACAGGTCAATTACAAAAACATGTCATCGTAATACATTTGAAGAAACTGATGAGTCTAACAAGTCAGCCCAAGAGTGTTTTCACTTGATAGCTTGATGGCTGAGCGAGTGTCTGCTTTCTGGTTCTACCTCACAACAGGAATAGGAACCAGTAAACCAACATTTTTTTTTTTTACCTGCGTGGGCGAGTTCTGGGTGACATCATCTCATTTCCTAACACGTGGTAGCGCCTGGCCTCATGGAGAAGATGGTAGCATTCTGGGGCGTTCTGGATCAGCTGATCTCCCTCAACGGTCTGAACGAAGTAGTTGGGGTGCAGAAGAGGCAGGCGCACATGTTGCAGCAGGGCCTTCAGCATGGGCTTCCTGGACTCCACACTTTGGTACACCCATCGCATCACCGCTTCAAACACCACCTCCTCCTTACCAATGGACAGCTCGTCACTGCCAATGTACTCCTCCAGCTCTTCCCTGCGTAGGTCCAGGAACTCCTCATGCTGGGCCACATCTGAGAAGTTGGCCAGGGCGTAACTGCGGCAGCGGCTGGCAAGTTGCTTCAGAGCATGTGCATCAGCGAAGCGCTGGATGCCCAGGCAGTTGCAGGGGTCCAGCTGGTCCTCTAGGAACTTTGCACAGGCATCACGTAATGTGGTGATCTGAAAGAGGCTGGAGGTCTCAAAGAGGAACTGAACATTCTCTGTTGTGATCTTAGCGCGGCCAGTGTAAACATAGGTGAGGAAGGAGTCCATGGCCTCTGCCAGGATGCCATTGATCTCCACCAGCATCTCGCGGCTCTCACGGTGATCATTGCAGAACATGGCTCTGAAGTACAAGGAGCAGGCGGACAGCACGGCACGATGGCAGGGGAACTCACGGCCCTGCACGCTGATGACTACATCAGTGAACAAGCGGCAGTCACGGAACTCATTGAACACCTGCAGGATGCCCTCTGAGTGGGAGGAGCCAGAGCAGAAATCCAAGACATCCTGGCTGGCAAGGGTCTTAGAGTCAACCTCAAACACCTATGGGAACAACATGTTCAAAATTCACAAAGTGTGTAACTTTAATTAAACAATGCAAGACAGGAAACACAGAAATAACCGCACCTTGCGCTTGACAGCCGGTGAGTCTCTGACTCCAGAGTCTTCCCTGTTCATCCGTCTGCCCAGAATCAACACCATGGCTGCACGTAGACCTTCTCTAAAGTGGCCTTAGGTAAAAAGCAGGAAGTACATTGGTTTTACAGTTTATTACTCTCATCAGCAGCATCATGTGGTAGGAGGAGACTGCCATAAAAAGGTCACAAATTCATAAATAGCAACTCTACAGACAAGCAAAGCACTTAAAGAGTAAAATGCATGTAAAAGTGGGTGAAAGACTAAATTGTATCACTTGTGAGGGGGAAATGTTAAAATATCACACATAAGAGTTGAAGAAAAGCAGTTTCATTGCATCAAATTGCACACAAATAAGCATCACACTTCCCCCAGCACATCAGTGATACTGAGCAGTTGTGCCCTCTGCGGCACAAAAAAAACCCGTGAGGAGCAGGCAAGGAAACAGAGGCGGGAAAAGAGGTTGAGCAACAGTTAGAAGGGCCAACCTACATGTCAGTCAGGTTTGTTTTGGAAAAGACTGGGGGCAGGGATTCTATTACACGCTACATAATCACTGTTTAAACAGCAGGTAAAGTCAAGATACTGATAACATGTATTAACATTGTTATCCACACACCTGGAGTCTATCACGTTTGCCTTTTTTGAAAAAAACAGCCCCCCCCCCCCAGTTATTTTGCATTCATGAGAAGACAGTAATTTTATCTAACAAAGGAAGTTTGAAGGTCTTGAGGATATTCAAAAGCATTGCTATCGCTTATCCATGGCCATAGTTAGAACTGGTAAAGTTATCAGTCGTTCTGAAGTCCAATGATGTCATATATTTTGAGGTTATTTTTAACTTTGGCTCAGCCTCTATAGAGTTAACCTTTTCACGTGAAGCTAGAGGACAGGTTTTCCCTGAGGTGTCTGACGCATCGCATATTTGCATAAGCGTGTTTTGATAAATTGTGAGATATTGAATAACATTCGATTAAAGTTAATAAAATGCAAGTACACTGATTAAAAAAATAAGCTCAAAAATAATTATGACATTTGTAATCCATTTGTTAAAATGCTGTTCATATTAATCTTCTAAATATATTGTTGTATGCTTTAAATATGAAATTGCTGAACCATTTATCTACTTGCCATTTGAAAATAATTCTGTTGCTATTTAGCCCAAAGACATAATAAGTGACAAAAAAGAATCAAAATCAGATTCAAATCAGGTGATATGGCCAGGTGAGTTAGCGAAAGGACACTAAAAAGCTCGTGCTTAGCGTCGGTTTATTAGACAAAGGAGACATGCCTCGTGCCGACCGTTAGCCTGGACAACACGCTCATAAAAACACAGCTGAGTTGTTTATTCACACAATTTCTACGTAACGAACAAGTTCAAGATATGACCACATCTTTTTTGACGTTCAACAAACACAAATGAGCGTAAAATTGTTACCTTAGGAGACGGTTTCCAGTTGAAGACTTCTTTTCCACTGACAAGAGGAGGCAAAGCAACAAAAAAAGAAAAAAGAAAAAAGTACTGTGGAAAATTTATCTTCTGAAAAGGTTTATTGGTTAAATCTCAAAATATTGAATAATGTTAGTTATGGGACACAAAGCAGGCTGTGACACAGCCGGGACATTTTGACTGTAAGGTGATTGAAAAAACAACAACAAAGAGCTCTAACTTGCTAACAGTAAACACAGAACCCATATATAGTTGTCAGAAGAAAAAAAAACCCCTCACATCCAGCCCACTGGTCTCACTCAGCTGGTGTTGCGGAGGCATTATGGGTAATGAAGTCGATGGGATGTCCCGCCGCTTATTTTTTCCTGTTTGAGAAACACCACTTCCCAACCGCCCTTGGTTCTCCACGTGGCTCTCCTTTGTTTGCAAACAAACTCAACTTTTATCGGAGAAAAAGTTTCTCGTGAGAAGTGACCGCTGTCAGGCGACCAAAGCAGGAGTTTATCAGTTTACAGCACCCCTTGTGTAAACGCGTCAGACCGTATCAACCGAAACTAACAGGGCATGTTAAGTATGTACTTTGAAATCTGGAGAGACTGTAATTGTTGTTAAAGCGAATTCACGTGACAAACGACACATAACATACGTAAATTGTGTTGAACCATAGATTATGGGTTTAATATGACCTCATGGGCTTGTGAAAACAGGATGAAATGGTGCGTGCTCCCCTCAGGTGAGGAAGTGGGAGGAGCTCAGCTAACAAAGGATGTCACAACTTTTCCCTCTGTTGCAAAATATTTCTGAGAGGTCCCAACTGAGTTCCTTGAAAAGCTCCACTATTGACCCGCTGTAAACTGTTTTTGAACTGTGTGGGTTACCACTACAAACCACACTTCTGCCACAGAAAATCTCAGTGTGTATTCCTGTCAAACAAGTACACAAACACACATACAGTGTGTGTGTGTGTGTGTGTGTGTGTGTGTGTGTGAGAGAGAGGAGGAGAAGATAGGACATAGTGCGTAGTGTTTTTACAATCACTCTGCCCATTACACTGTATTTGAGTTTTATTTCCAGAGTTCCTACTGGACAAGGGGAGCACCAGCAGCTCAATAATCGTTACGAGGAAGTGGGTGGAGGTCGGTAACAGGTCAGGATATTGCATGAGGAAGATACTTCTGGGCTTCAGGTATCAGAATCCGCCCAAACAAATCCCTGTTGCTGGATAAGACCAGGGGTCAGGTCCCAAGGCCAATCACTGCCAAAAAGATCTGATTGTGACGTTTGCGAACTTCCACATGCAAACATCCAGGGTGGACAACACGAGAATGTTTGTTTTCAGTCTGATTCCAAGGAGCACAGAATAACCATCATCAATACTGAGTCAGTAGCGTATGAACGACTGCTTACTCCCTTCTGGTGCCTCTGCTTTATTGCCCAATTTGTACTCGTAAAGGTGCGGCTTCTGATCTCTGTCACTGTCCAAACACATCCATTCCTTTTTGCACCAGGGACAACTGTGGGCCGGAGACATGTTCTGGGTTGTCTCTCTGTCCACAAGGCGAGGAAATAACTTCAAATTTAGCGAAAACGTCCACTGGGACTTGAGGATTAAATGAAAAGCTTTTTGGAGGCCACAGGTCAAGGTCACTGTCACCACACATGAACCTGGAGAACACTGGTACAGGTGGTTGAAGCACATACATGTTGCACTCTCACACACACTCAAATATTAACAACTATAATAATAATAATAATTCATCTTAGATAAAATTTGCACAAATTGGCACAAAAGTCCACTGGGGCTCAAAGATGAAGTGAAAAGGCTTTGGTGGTCGCTGTGACAGGCACACATTGGGGAGCTGTACAAAGGAAGTGAGATATTTCCATCTTTTGTGTATTTCGTTATAACAATTACAACCGAAATTTAAAAAAAGAGATCTAGTTCTAATCATTTTTGAATTGTACATGATTTCTTGGTATATTTTCTTGGAATCTCCTGTGGTTAAAAAACAAAACAAAAAAAAACCAACACAAGTCAGGCTTTCCAGCAGCAGAGCAGGAGCAGAGCGAGTGACACCTTTGCTTCAGTGACAGACGATTGTGTCCCTCTGCTGTTGACTCGTGGCACCAGATGGCGTTCACCCGAGAGACGTGATACAAGACTCAGCGAGACACGGTGCTCTTTCCTCTTCGCTGGTCCCTCATTTGACAAGTCGGTCGGACATTGGTTAATGATCTCCTCACACATCCAGTCTTACATAAACAAGGGCTTGATGGCAAATAGAGCTGAGTGCTTTCTGACCACAGTAACAAAACCTGTACAGCAGGTTTTTCATGGCTTTTACGTAAAAAAAAAACAAAACATATATATATATATATATATTTATATATATATATATTTATATATTTTTCGTGTTTGTTTTTTTTTCCGTATAAAACATTCCAGAGTTTAGTAATAATCCGAAAACCGGTAATTCCACATCGGCCACCATTTTCAGGGACAGAAACCACACCAGTTACCTGTGGACAGCGCGTCCAAAGTGTCAAAGCGTGTGTCTTCAAATGGTAAAATATTGATTTTTAGGTCTCAGGGTCAAAGATAGGGAAAGTCTCCAGGAAATGAATGAGATGAAAATAAAATACCCCAAAAGTGACTCGAGTAAACACGTATGAGTCAGCGCAGATGAATAATTCATTTATATTTCACAATGACAAGAATGCGAACAAGACATTGGAGCCACTATTCTGACATTTGACTGCTCCATGTTTATTGTTAAATGAACGAATTATAATATTTCTCCACCGGAATGAGTTCCTACAGCTTGAAACATTTAGAGACTAATAAATGAATTTTACAGACAAATATGTAAACACTTAGTAATAAATACAATATTGCAGTTTTTTTGTTGTTTAAAAAAAAAATGCAGTCAGCAAATCTGAGTTTCTGTGCTTCCATGCTGCAATAGTTGCAGTCATAATATTCTCTGCTTCCCTGAAGCAGTATCCCAGGAACGCCTGGAGGGAGTACTGGAGGATGAACAGCAAAGATTCTGGATGTCAAAAGTCAAAGGTCAATGTCAAACTTTGAAGAGGCGCTAAATCGCATTGTGGTGTTTGTAGCTGGAGTGTGTGTTCATCAGATCAATGCAGCATAAAAGTTAACTTTGGGAGACATCAAGGGAGCCGGGATGATTGACTTCACTTGCAGTCGTGTGTGTCTGATGTCATTTATGACACTGTGATCTGGCTGAGTCTTCTGTCCCGATGCAGCAGCTGCAGCAGAGTGTCTGAGATCTCGCGGTACCTGAGCCCGTACAGGTACGGAGCGAACGCCCTGGGCAGCAGCATCAACACACACATGTTCACTGTGCTGATCCACACTCGCACGTCCTGACTGATGTCTTCCCTCTGAAACAATGAGAGCTCCAGAGTGAAAACAAAGCCAGGAGCAAAGTAAAGTAGGAGCAGAACACCGTGGGCCAGCAGAGTGACCCGGGCTCTGGAGAAGCGGTTCTGCCAGATCCCCTGGGTTCTGGTTATCATATAGAGACGAATGTAGCAGTAAAAAATAAGCATGGCGCATATGAGAGCGGCGACAAAGAAGTAGATGTGAATCCCCATCATGTTCTTGACCTGGATGAAGCCGAGGGAGATGAGAACGAGACACACGGCCACCTTTTCCTGCGGATTCCCCCTCTCCACTTCCATGAGGATCACCAGGGTGAGGGGGTACACGGCTGCCAGCACCCATACCCCAAGCAGGATGCGGTGGGTGCGAGCTGGTGGAAGGAGGTCGTGGTAGTGGAGAGGCCAGTGCACTGCAGCATAGGTGTCCACCACCATGAGGGTGACGGTGAGGATGGCGCAGCAGTAGGTGGTGACAGTTGCCGCCGTGACCAGCTCACACACCAGCCAGGGGATCTGAGCCTTCACAGCGTTGCAGATAACTGTGGCCAGGTTGAGGACCAAGAAGAGCATGTCCGCTGTCAGGGTGTTGGCCACCAGCAGGTAGCGTGTCTCCTGACGTAAGGCGCGCGACAGAAATATGCACGTCAGGAGAACGGGATTAACCAGCAAGGTGGCTAGCGTGACCACAGTGGTGGGGATGAAGAAGAGCTCAAGGTGCCACCGCCGCAGACTCTCAACCCACTCCTGAGTCAGGTTGGCGATGAGAACAGATGCTGTCATTTTGATTCACCACCAGGACACAGATGCTGGGACTGAGTAGCACAGAGTGTGTCCTACTTCCTCCTGCAGCTTCCTGTAGATGAAAACACAACTAGCGTTAGAATGCATGCTTCGAAGTTTACAGAAATACGCAGTACAGAGGGAGAACTGTTAGCCAGTGACTCCTCATTGCTCAGTTCTTGTTAAAACCTGGTTCGCAACTATAAAACAAATGCATTTATTTACAAAACTAAAAAGAAACACACAAAAACTTGGTCACATATCAAGCTTCAGAAACAAAGAACAAAAATATGTATGCCATGTGTATAAAAAGAATACAATTAAATAAATGGTAAAAAAATAAATGTTAGTTGCGTTTTTCTATTTGCAAACAAGTTTTGGCGTGAAATGATGTCCACAAAACCACCTTAAAAAAATGATCAGTCAGAAAAAAAAAATCCTATTCAAAAAAGTGAAGCGGAGCGCAGCGACGTGAGTGCCAGCGTTACTAAATACATGTAAAACATACGTGACATTTTTAGATTTTTTTTCTTCCTCGCTGATTTATTTCAAACTTCAGGTTCTTTCACATTTTTCCCGTTTGTGAAACCCTTACGTTCTTGTTGGTGAAAATTTTCTCCATTCATCCTTTAAAAACAAAAAAAACCTACTAAAATCCATTGTCAGTGTCATGAACGGGTGTGTGTTCATACTGTGGAACCCTCATCTTTGTGTGAGTAGCAAGTGACCTGTTTTCAGCTGACATTTTTCAAATCGTACAGTATTTACAATAAAAAATAGTTTATAAATTTCAGTGAGCAATTGCATGTTCGTCGTTATTCACATATGAACAGCACAGTGATGGACTCTGCCCTCTTGAGCGTTATGTCACAATTTAAATTGAACGTGAAACGCAGCGGAAGAAAGATGACAAAATAAATTGCAATTACATCAAATAATCTCTAGAATTGAATCCACGCTAATTTAGTTTAAAAGGTGTCAGGCAGAACGTCAGGATTGGAACGTCGAGACATGGCGGGCTTCCCCGACCCCTTCCTTACATTTCTTACAGTTTTATCCTTTGTGGCTGTTGGAAAGTAGGAAAAACAAACAAAACATAAAATCCCCCTAGAACCGCCTTAACTAATACTGACATTCTTTCACCTCCATAAAGGGTTAACAGAACACAACAGCATCCTGGAAATTCGTTCACAACTTCAAGGTCGAGACAAAAAAAAATCCAACAAAAAAAAAAATTCACTTCACTCCAACTCAGACTCACGTATTGACAAGTTATTGATCGGCCAAAGGTGAGTTTTCTTACCTCGTTTGGAAAACAGAGAGTGCAGCGTGTGGGGCGCATCCATTAGCCTTAATGCTCCTATAAATCAATGGGTGCTCGGTCCCACCCGAGGTGCCCGCTGCCCTTATCTGATGCACTCTGTTGACTCATACAGATGATATAGGGATGCAGAGAGCCGCAGCCACTTAGCCGTCACATAGCAACAAGGCGGAGCTTTGGGGTATTTTCTGTTTTGTGATTTTTTTTTTTGTTTTTTGGAAGTGCCGGGAATTTAAACAAAAAAAAAAAAAAACAGTTTAGGTTGACATTTTCTGTTTATTCTGTTCACAACTGTATCTCGTCAACAGTGAGTGGGAGAGTTGCTGGTCTCACATCTGCCTGACATCTGTCACATAAATACATGTTTTTATGTGTTTAGCTGCTACGGTCGTATTCATTGTTAGGCAACCTACACTGTCACTTCTTTCCCTTCTTGTAGTAGCCCTTTCTTCTACTCTCCTCATCATCATCATCATCATCATCACTCTCAACATCACTGTCACTGTACTGCTGCCGCTGATCCTCTTCTCGACATTCTCTCGCTATCAGTCTCTGGAATACATCGTACTCCTCCGCCGACGCCATGGCTACATCCCTGAGGAAGGTGTCCTGGTCGGCACTGATGAGGCTGCTCAGCGAGGGGTTGATGATGAAGGTCTGTCCTTTCTTGTCGGGGGTTTGGAACAAACCCCTACGCTCTAGAAAACTGTGTCGACAACGCAGTTCGGCCAGAGAGACACGGAACAACCTGGACTTCACTATCTGGGCCTGTTTGATGCCCATCCGGAAGTAGACGTACTGTCAAGAGATGGATGGATACGTGTTGTTACAAGGGAGAAAACGCATGAAAGAAACTAATGTTGCAGTACAATACAGGATGATACGAGATTAAATTTCCTAATTTAAGAATTATTTTCTTCTAGGAAGAAAAAAAATGGATCCAAATATTCATCTGGGAAAATAATAATTCCGCTTTCCCCAATATTACTTCACAGCAGGCGAGTAACACTTAAGTTGAAATAGATGAGCTGCTCAGAGAGGGCAAGCATTCCCACTGCAGGTGATTGTAAAAGTATTTTCCAGTTTACTAATTTCAATCAAAAGTGAACATTTTTAAGTTGCATATTTTTACTTGACTTTCAGTTCAAGTATGCTGACTAACACTCGTTAACTGATTAGTCTGCTTGCTGCTATTTAAAAATATTCTCTGTTTAGAGAAAAGTTCACTTGATGCTCCAAAAGTCACATCTTCATTTCCGAAACATTTGGAAAAGTTCCTAAATCACACATTAACAGCATCGTCCTTATTAGCCGCTGAGATGATGACATCCTCCCAGAATTGGCTGACCTATACGTACACTGATCTTTAATTAATAGTGATGGGAGGATTTTTCAGTCATAAAGGATCTAAAATGAATGCATTTAACTATTTAATCACTGTTAATAAGTTGATAAGTTGCAGTTTAATTTGTGACAAGAAAATCCTCAGCCAGCTTGTTGTCTCTGTACAACCTCGGCTGTGATGTCTGATCAAGTTTGGGGGAGGTCGATAGCTGCAGTATATTATTAAGTCTCCATGCTGGTCTGGGAATGCCCCCCCACCCCCCACCCCCTTTTAGCTGGCTTAAATTTTGTGTCAAATTTAATTGAATTGTCCCTGAGGTCTACTAGAGAAAGTGTCTGTTAAACACTTTTTTAGTGTGATGATCCCGTTGCGCTCCGTTTAAATGCTGACCTGAAACTTGTACTCCAGCTCACGGTGGTCTTCTAGCACGATGGCCGGAGTGTCTTGGAGGATATCAGTCACCTGCTGAACTGTAAAGAGACACTTCTCTCTGAGAAACATCACCGTGGTTTTGATGGTCTTCACCGGTACGGTCAGAATGATGGGGTAATGGACAACCACTCTCTGAAGGCTTCCTATGGAGAGGTAGAAGGAAAAGCTTCTTTTATGCATTTATCCATCCATTTTCTACTGCTTATCCTGTTCAGGTTCGGGGGGGGGGGGGGGGGGGGCTGGAGCCTATCTCAGCTGGGCAAGAGACAGGGTTCACCCTGGGGACAGGTCACCAGTCCATCACAGGACCAACACATAGAGACAGACAACCATTCACACTCACAGTCACACCTACGGTCAATTTAGAGTATCAATCAGCCTCGTCCTCTCTTGATGTCTTTGGACTGTGGGAGGAAGCTGGAGTACCAGAGAGAACCCACACAGGAACAGGGAGAACATGGAGACTCACACAGAAAGATCCTGTGATGGAGCCGGGGCTCGAACCTGGAACCTTCTTGGTGTGAGGAGACAGTGCTGACCACTGCACCACCGTGCTGCCCACTTATAATACATTTATGTCTCATGTATTACAAAGTTAAAGTATTTAAGTATCATAGTCTCACCTTCAACTAAACCAAGTTTCCGCAGGTTGCTTAAGCGCTGCTGAATGTGTGATTCCTGGATGGTGAAAATTTCAGGACATTTTTTCAACACGTTCATCATACTAGACGGGCTGAGACCCAAGACCAGCAGCGTCGTGAGAGTTGGTACACAATGTTCGACAGCTCTTCCGGTTCTGGCTTTGTTGACATACTCGTATATCTGCTCCGCCTGAGTGTCAGTGAATCCCAGCTCTTTAATCCGAGGTAGCAATAGTAGAGAGGAGGGTTCCTGGCTGGGTTGACTGGGCAGCGGGTTATTCTGGTTACTGGATGAACACAACCACTTCCTCTGAAGACACTTTGGCTGCAGGAGACACCTGACCAACCGAGGTGGACCGAATACAGAGAAGCTGCCATTTCTCACAGTCCACCGAAGAATCTGTGAAACATGTCAAAACAATAAATATTCAAAGCACTTACGTCACTTTTTCATTCGATATGTTACATAACAGTCAGAGAAGTAAGAAGGACTCAGAACTGCACAGGACTGGGAAGATGCTAATAAACCAGCTGTTAGCATGAGCCTCAGTTAGCCAACATCAAGGTTATAGCGAAAACTTTAGCTGTAGCAATGGAACTTCTTCAGTATGTGGTTCATAAACTGCAACATTACATCTTAAAAATAATTCAGGATTGAATAAGCGAGAAAGCTGTCACTGTTCTAGGAATTCCGATTCACCTGATATGCTGCTGCAGTGGAACTCATGCTTGTCCGTGGGGTAAATGTATCCGTCCTTCATCTATGACAGTGCCGAACTACCGTTCCGCTATGAAAAGCTCCGCGTAATTGTTTTTTTTGAGGGAATGGATGACTATCAAGACTATTTTGTATAATTATTTATATTACCTAACTTAAAACGGAACCCTTACTCTTTGTTGACAGTGAGTCTATCTTTTAGTAATTCCACCATAATTTAGACTTTTTGCAATTTATTAAAAAAACAAAACTAAAACCTCCACAGTAGGAACACAAACAGGGTTGGACATCCTGACGCTTGTCTTACACTTTTGATTGTTTCATAGGCCACATTTGATTTAGGTGTGAGAATGAATTGGCAAGGATGTTTATAGCTTATGGGTGGAGCAGCTGAGGTCTTAACTGGAGTCCTCCATGCTCAGGTCGGGTCAAGCAGCTACATGTTATCTAGATGCCGAAGTTAAAATATCACCTTGTTTTGAACTGTGATATAAAAACATTTTCATCATTCACCATAGTAGTTTCTCCAATCACCTCTAATCATTGAACTATTCCTCAAAAATCACTTGAAAGATGTGTGGTAAAATATTTATTAATGTATAAAAATAAATATGTAAAATATTGTAAATATACTTACAATTCTAATGAACATAAAAACTTGTATCAAAAACAAAAACTACACAAAGAATCATTTCCTTCATCTTCTAAGGTCTTTATAGTTTCTATGAGGTAAACAAGTCAAAGCTGTAGTCACTTAGATGGCAAAGCTGAAAACCAGTGAACTAAAACTATGATTTTAAGGCTTTAAAAATGACAACTTCAAAAGAATAAATACATCTGATTAAATAAAACAGTAAAGTTAAGCAGCAGTTGCCCCAGCAGCTTAGTAATCATAGCTCATCAAACCACATACAGCAGGCACTATTACATAGATGTTAGGACAAGACAGACTGTCCCCTGAAGGCAACACATTTCCCTTCTCTTGTTTTGCACTTTGTGTTCTCACTGAACTGCTGCAGACTCAAAGTTGGACGGCTTCACTTTGTTTACATTCAGTCTTTAATCATCATTGAGGTACTTCTGGAGCTCTGTTTCTAGGGCCACCATTGACAACCTCTCGTCTTCATCCTCGTCATCAGGGAGGGTCTCGTCACCTTCGTCTGGAAACAAGCCGTGCCCGGCGTACAATTTAGGACTGGAGTCCTGATGCTGTGGTGAGCCTGTTAAAACAAAGTCCTCAACCATGAGCATAAAGAAGATTTAGAATATCACTGCTACCTTTGACAAAGAGTAAAACAGCAGTTACACAAGATATCTGCCAGTATGTGATGCGGCTGCTCACATACGTGCATCATAGTCAAATAAACATAAGTCAATGATAAGAATCAGCCCATTGTCACAACACTCATTTAGCAAGTGGAGGCATTTTTACTCATGTCTCAGGAAGTATTACAGAGCTCTAAGAGGGCGCTTCTAGCTATGTTTTTGTATTTATCTAATGCTACCAGGCATCTAATGTGTTACTCACATTCTCACTCAGCCCTGCGTCAACCATTTTCAAAGAAAAGCTCTTACTGAAGTGTTCAAGTATGCTATTAGCTTGTATGTATCACACATTTCCGTGTAGATTTATCACCTTACTCTGGAAAATTAAAACTAACAACTGAAATACAAAGAAATGACAGTGATTACAGGAGGGACTTTTCAACTGAAGCTGTTAGCAGCTTTCAGGCGAGCTCCGTTAACGAGGACTCACAGTAGCTCTGGGAAGCAGGGAACACCTCGGCCCAGGTGTACTCGGCGAGGGTAATGGGCTGGCTGATCCAGGACTGCAGCAGTAGCTGGTCCAGTGTCATCCTCTTGGCGGGGTCAGGGTGCAGCAGCCCACGTAAAACCCCGTTTAGTTCTGTGAGTGTATGTAAGCAGAAACCCAAGCTGTGAAAATTCTCTCTGAAAGAGATTTCTGTGACAAACAGTGACTATGTTGAATAGACCTATTTGCAGTCAACAGTGGCGTACCTGGAGAGAGAGGGAACGGGGGCTTGAGTTTGGCATCTAGGATCTCCTCCACGCCACAGAAGGGGTTCTCACTGAAGAGCAGAGTGTAGAGCAAAACCCCCAGAGACCACATTTCCAGCTCTGGACCCTCATAGCTGCATGAGAGAGGTGACACAGATTCATAACACGCAATTATCAAAATAAAATCATACTTGTCAATAAAAAAAAACCTCAGTGAATGGCATGAATAACTCAAGGCTGCATGTACTTTAAACCACACAGGACTGAAGACAGTAGTCTGGCATAGATTCCACTGTCAGAATGACTACTTGGAGTGACAAATACAGGGCTGTCATCCCTCTATCTGTCACTCAGTAAAAAGGAACATGTATTATACATTATGCATGTACATACGGATTTCCTTGGAGCACCTCCGGGGAGCAGTACTCCAGTGTGCCACAGAAATTATAGAAGAGCTTCCCAGGAGCCATCATGGCAGCAGAGCCGAAGTCGATCAGTCGGATGTGAAAACACTTGTCAATGATGATATTCTCATCTTTTATGTCCCTGTGAAGGATGTTCTTTGTCCTTAGATAGAAGACAGCTGCCACAAGCTGGGGAGCAAACAACCTCTGGTTAGACCAGAAACAATAAACATGTTAATATGTCAGGTTTCATTGATGTTTCCGCCGAGCCTGGTACAGACCTGCCTGAATACGTAGCTCGCCAGGGCCTCATCCAGCCTCGGCTGCATGTCTATGAACTCAAACAGGTCCAAACCATCTCCGTGTTTCTCCATCACCATCTGGAAGTAACTCCCGTTCTCAAAGACCTCCAGCACCTAACATCACATAAACAGACGCACAGAGCACTGGAATTAGCATGGTTTCACAAACATCTGACGAAGTGTTGTGATATCACAACCAAGTTACCTTGACGATGTTGTGGTGCTGCACTCGTGTCAGAATGGCAATCTCCTGGCTGATTCGTCCCAGCATCGGGTCGTCCACCCAGCAGTCACTCACAATCCTGGCCTTGCTAATGAACTTCACCACTGCCTGCAGATTTGGACAAATCAGTGAAGCCTCCCAGTCTTTGTAAATCTCAAAACCAAAAATATTCTTCATTACACACAAACGAATGCTTTGTTTCTGTATCAATAAATGCTTCTTACTTCTTGTCCGTCACTGCGCCGTATTGCCTTCCAGACAAATCCAAAAGCTCCTTTACCAACAGCTTTGACTGGCTGGTACTCTTCTTCAAACTGCCCGTCGCAGGCTCGGGACTGCTCCAGGTCCATGGTGGAGCGCAAAGCCTCCACATGACAGGCCTCCCCAATGCTCTGGAGGAGGAAGGAAATCAAATTTTTAGATCCAAGACTGCTACGTACTCCTGCAAATGAACCACATTGCAATTATGACGACATCTGCGACTAACCTCTACTAGACTGGCTCCTGACTTGTGCAGTGACCTGTCGGTCAACAGCAGCATCCCCTGCTGACCAGGCCTACTCATCCAGACACAGAACACAGCGCTTCCATCAGGAAGGTCGGTCCTGACCACATCACACTGCACTTCTGGAGAGTAAGAAAAATATTCCATTTACCTGTGTATTTTTAATATGAACAACAGTTAGGACTATGACTACTGACCTACTCTTGTACCATCTCGGTGGTACCCGCTTCTTTCGTATCGGCCCTCTTGTATCTGTTTGGTGTCTGAGGACAGTGTGCGTTCATTTATCTTGGATTTCTTTGGGGTTGATGTAGCAGGAATGTCAGCTTCTGGCTTAGTCCCACCACTCATTTGCAAACAGAACTCCTGACTCTTTCCCTTATGAATGCAAGAAAGAGCTGTCCACTCATCCGGCTCGCCCTGGCCCTTTACCAGTGGCTCTTCTGCAAGATCATTTACGGACTCTGCGTTGTCAGTCACGACATGCTCTGCTTCCTGGTCCGATCCTACCACACAGGGGGAGGGTGTACGCAGGAGTTCGGCGGTGTCGCAGGATGCCATAGAGCGTTGGTTTTCATCATTGAAGCCTCCCCCACTGAGGAGTTCTGCACTCCCACTTAGATCCAGGTCTGCCAGGGCTCGGGTCACCAGGTCCCCATTGCTGTTGAGGTCCAGGAAACAACTGGCTGAGTCCACTACGTGTGCTGAACAAGAATCCTCTGCCTGGCATGGACCAGAACCACAGTGTCCGGCAAAATTTTCACAGAAGCCAGAGGAAGACCTGGGAAATGGAGATGAAGTAAAGTGACTACAAATCCCAACTGCACATGGCACTTTACTACCACCAATGATCTGCTTTAGATAATTTATGGAAGTTTGAAGGCAGCAGAAAGAAAAACACAGACACATCATCACCTTTTCAATGCATATGAAGAACATGTAAGCAAGCAGTTTCTTATTCTCTGAGGTCGGAAAACAACTTTGACCTGCTATTTCTATTTCAGAGCCTCAGGGTGTAGAAGTGCACACTCAAGACAGGGACAAGAAAGCCTCAGCATAATGCAAGGAAGTCAGCCAGAGACACATTCATATCGTCTATCCAGCCAGGGTGAAGAAAAAAAAATGCAGTGAGACTAAAATAGCAAATGGACAGAGACTAATAGAGAGACAGACAGGAAGGAGGAAAATGGCACAAATGTGGGCGACATGGCAAAAATTCAATGCCATATTTTTAGGGTCTGATCACAATTTTAGCACTTTTTCATGCTGATGCTAAGACTGTTCTTGTGAGTTACTGAGTACAACAAGCACAAAAATTTACCTATTCAAAAAATATAGCTTGAAAAGACAAAAAACAAAAAGGAAAAGAAAATCTGGGAGCACATTGCTAACCACAGTACTGTTAAATGTTATACAGTCTTTGTAGCGTTTGATGAATGTACATTCTCTCAGGGTTTTCACCAGTGAATATCACAGTCAGCCCACATTAAGTTGGAGTAAATATGGTAATTTGTTGCTAGCACAGCACAGGAGCTTGGCTTGGGCTTTAAGGAGTTTGAGTACAAATTCACCAACAAGTGTCCTGACCCGTACATGGCAATGGCTTGAATTATTAATTGAAAGTATCAGGATCACTGTAATTTCAGAGCTTGAGCTTTAGATATGTTAGGGGAATATTAGGGACTGGTTAGTAAAAATATTCAAACTGAGAAGCTATTTTTAGAAGAAACGGACAAGAGAAAGACAACAACTGCTGTACAACATTGTTGTATGCACAAACTGCATGAAGCCTAAAAGTTGTTTGCTCTGAAGTCCATGCGCATCAGAGGATTTTTTTCTGAGTGTTTCTTAAATGACTGCAGTTTTTCCTTGGCGTTGACCATTTCAGTCAAAACATTTAGAGTAACAATGGCAACTTGTCCTGCTCTCACCTGCTCTCCATTGAGATGACTTCAAAGCTGGAGTCTTGGGGGACAGAGACATTTGAGCGATGGTCTTTGCCTCCATCAGGGGAGGTGCCACCCACCAGGATAATGCCAGATCCATTTCGAGAGGGAGTGTCTAAATTGAGAAGAACAGAACACATTATGAAGATGTTGATAGAGTTTTAAAGATTGCTCTCTGTATACACAAAAAGCTTCACACAGTATGAGATCTTTGTACACAGTATTGAGTATGTCCTTGGTTGTTGTGAATGTGGTAGGTGTCGTTTGCAGTGCAATGTTCTGCAGATTTTCTTCGTAAAAAGAAAATAAACTTAGCAACAATTAATCACACCTGGGATAACCTGAACGACAGGAAGCTCATTTCTCTGAACCTCAGTGCCGAGCCGGTGTTCTCGGTCAGAGGGAGGTGGCTCAGTGAGAACGGGGCAGCAGGTGTCGTCTGCTGGAGGTTCCACCCAGGCAAATGTCTTCAGTAGTGCTTGGGTCGTATCTGCACTGTCCAAGTGGCTACTGCAGGGGGCGACCTGGGCTGCTTCCTCCATCAGCTCCATAGTGTCATCAGAACTATGGAAAAAAATTGCTGCATTTAATGGTATCATCCACATGTAAACGGGCTTAAAATGATTAAAGGCTACAGTATGAAATTAAGAAAATATTTTATGATAAATGACCATGTCAATTCCTGTTCACAATTAGCAGTTCCACTTGTACATGCTCGATGAGAACAGTTTCAGATTACTGACAAGGGCAGATTTAAGCTTTGCAAGACCATTCCTGCCTCACAAGATCTCAGCCATATCCAAAGCAGCATAATACAAGATGTTGCAATACAAAAGGGTGGAAGTGAACTAAAACAACTTCCTTAGAGAATGTGGTTTCTTATAATCACTGCTTTAACAGATTTGTCCAGACAGCCACTCCTCTTGTCCCAGTTGCACTGTCACTGTCATTTTGACCAAACATGCTATGATATTATTTGTCCATTACATTGCAAAATACTCCCCCTCTCAATGAATATATTTCAAACTCAGGTATGACTTTCCCCCCATCTTGTGTGTGTGGGGGTTCCTTACACAAAAACCCGTGTGGAGGTGACAGCTGGAGGAGACAGAGTTGACAGGGCACTTCCTTGTTTATCCAGCCTGGTGCTGTTCCCTGTGAAGATCCGGCCTCTTCCTGTGGCTGTTCGTCCCTGCGCAGCCTGATGCACCATGGCCATGTCACCAGCCACCAAGGAGGAAGGGTCTTAGGAGGAGATGAAATGAATCACACAGTACAGTAATAGAAACCCCTGAAAACCATGTATTCAGTGTGAAAGAATAGTTTGAACGATTATGAGGTACAGAGAGTAGTACAAACAAATCCATTTAAATCTTTTAATCACTGAGACAGCAGATAAGACTTATTTTCATTAAAAATGCCTACCAGATTTCCCTGATATTTTGGATGAGGCTGCACTTTTACCAGCCTCTACTTGAGAAGGGCAGGGACTGCTTCTGTCTGAGTCAGACAGCCAACCATAAAAGCCAGGCATCAGGAACTTGACACTCTGTTGATGAAAGAGCAATGGTGACAAATGAGGCCTGGCGTAAACATGGCGCCAAAGAGCCTTTTACAGCTGGTCGTGTTGGCTAACCTTCCCCAGCAGCTCATCCTTGCAGTAGCCGAACAGACTAAGAGAGTGCTGGCCTTGGATGCTGTAGATGGAGCCATCAGGTCGGAGCAGGAGGAGACTGCTCAGAGGGACAAAGAACCAAACTGTTCCCGTGTACTCCAGAGGAGGGTTGGGGGGCAGGACACAGCTGATGACCTTGAACTCTACCAAAGTCAAAATACACATTAGAACCAAAGAAATACTTTGAGTAAATCTGACAAATAATCAGCTGCACAGATTTCTTGCATATTGTTAACCAAGAAAAGGTAAAGTTTAAGGATGTTATTGAGGTAGTGGTGAATATTATAAGAGCAGTAATAAAAACACTTTATAAAAGGACATGAATGAACTTTAGTAAGGTTCTATATTTTCTAGATAGACCACCGTCAGTCACAAAATTTTGTCTCATTCTGTTCTATTTTTCATATTAGAATGCAGACTATATATTGCGATGTTGTATAAATGTTGAACTGTGTCTGGTTTGGTTTTTTCCCCCCAGTGTCAACAATCATGATAGAAAATGTAGCTTTTCTAAATCAGCGCTTAAAAGCAAACTTCTAAAATTGGGAAAAAATGATTCACACTTCTCATTACAATGCAGAACCAGTTTGATGGAAACTGATGTTTATTATCCGAGGATTTTCCATGTCAAGGCAAATACTGTGATTATACATATAAATACCAAAAACAAAGGGCTTCTAAATATTGTTATAATAGTTTTTTTTGCCATATGGCCCAGCTCTGTTGGGATGTTTCAAATACTTGGGTAGCACAACACAAAATGGATTAGAAGGAGTTTCTCCAGAATAATATTCTGCCTTGAATCATTTTTGTTATGTAGCCTCAACTGCCAGCCTGTTCTTAAGAATGGAGAGGAAATAAACATGTTACCCGAGGATGCCCCTCGTCCATGAGCTTGCTCACAGTGTTCAGGGTAGGAGCTTTCAGGAGAAAATGGCTGCTGGTCCTGTGCATCAGATCTTAGGAAGCTCTCTGATGGACAGATGCCATCTGCCCTGTTGAGTTGCTGTGGGGGCTTTGCACACAGTACGGCCCCCTGAAGTTTAATACACAGCGGGACTGATGCACCTCCTCTGCTTTTGCCACACACCCTCTGAACCCTCAGCATCTGAGGGAAGGAAAGAAAATATTACACAACTAGAGAAACTTTTAGGCTTAAAATTGTTGAGATCTGATCACTCTCTCCTGTATGCTATTGAAGTGTCTGAGAAGCACACTGGTAAACAGAATCTTGAAAGCAGAGCTTATGGAAGAGAGCCCTCCATAGCTGAGCAGGACTGTTTTGGTTGTAAAGTGTGCTTACTTTGGGCAATGCATGACTGTGGAGTGGGATTTGTAAAGAGGGGATTAGCTCCTTCACAGACAACCCTTTTAACTCCTCGGGATGGCGGTATCCATGGAGATGAGCAAATGCCAAGTCACAGGTAAGGATAATGCCCTGGAAATTACAGTAAAGATACAGTTTAACATTATAATATCTTATCCAGTAGTGTGGAAAACCACAGCAGCAAAATAATAATCAAAAATTTACACACATCTTGTGAGAAGGACAGATGTGCTGAAACCCTTTCCACATTCTCCATCATGACAAGCCAGTGTCCCCCATTTGGTGAGGGTCTGTGGGTACAAATCAACACAGGCACCTCTCCTGATGACGTCACAACATCCACCTTTAGGGCGAGCAACACATAAACATGCTTTTATACATACAAAAACACATAATTACATCAAACACCATAGCATAGAATTAGCATGTCTGAATGAGCAGGGGCTCACTAGGATTATGCTTGAGGTCAGGTCAAGGATGTGCAGTTATTTTGAGTTGTCTGGGTCAGCAGCGTATCTCGTACCACTTTCCCGGACACAGCTGCAATGGTTCCGTCCCTTAGCAGAAAATCCTCATCCAACGCTTCTGCCAAAACCTGAGAGGTTTTCTTCAGGATACATGACAGCTTTTTTCCGATCAACTCATTAGCTGAACATTCAAACAGTTTGCAGGCCTGTTCATTGGCTGACAAGATCTAAAAAGATAAGTTAAAAAACAATTAGGGCCTACTGTAATTGCAGTATCATGCCACATTGCTTATCTTAAAGAGCTAAGTGTACAGTACCTCTCTGGTCTTGTGATCTACAGTCAAAAGGATTTTGTTTGGGTTGAGGGCAGATGGAGACCCAGGGAGGCCAAATTCTGGAGAGAGAAGCTGACTGATCAGGTTTTTTTGGGTCTCTGACACTGTGGGAGGATGTGGAAGGCATAGGTTTGAGCTGGGGTGCAGGCTGGAGATCTGATGGTTTCTCTCTGCTACAGAACTGAAAAGATCCAGTGGTTCACCTGGAAGCAAAAATTTGTAAAGTGTATTGGGTTCATGATGTAGAAAGACTGTCTTGTAACCGAAGGGCTGCTGGTTCGATCCCCGATTCCCTCCAACAGCTGTGTCAAATTGTCTTTAACTAAGATGCTGAACCCCTAATGGCCTCTTATGAGTAGACTGGTAGGCTGTGAGTGCCATCAGGGAAGAAACGTGCTATGCAAACTCAGTCAAAAAAATATGAAGTCATTTTCCATCTTCTTAATACCATTTTTAAAAATTGGATTAAGATAGACTAAGACAGGGGTTTTCAGATCCTGGAACTGCAGACCTCCGTGAGACAAAGCTAAGGTGACCCCCCCCCCCCTTGGTTTACTCACGTATTTTCACGACATTCCTGAATGCTTATGAGATCATGATAATGTTATCTAATCCCATAGACTCTGAATAATTGAGCCAAGCCAACCTCATATTGCAGTTTTACACAATTTCAGACTAAACTTACACAAACATAATAAAAAACAATTCAATATACAGACATTTCCGAGATAATACACATTTTTGAACAAAAAATTCCCATGCCTTTGAAGAATGTTTTCATGATATTCCCATCTGTTTACACATAAAAAATAACAAAAAAAATCTATGTCAAAATCTACCATCATACAATTTAATAAAATGAACACAAGCTAGATGGTTTGACAAAAACAAATATGGATTAAAGCCAATCTGTATTATCAGAAATATCATTTTCTCAACCAATTTGTATTTAACCACATATACTCAATTATCCAGGTAGTAGTGAGGCAAATTTCTGCAACTTTCCCAAATCTTCTGGCTTTATTAATTTCTGAAAAAGTTTTCCAAGCCTGAAAGTCTCCTTTTTCAATTTCCATGACGCTGTGAATCCTGACTGTTAAGAGCATCAATATGACTGCAGCTTTTGTCAGTACACTAATCAACCAGCCTTCCAACTTTACTAGTCGTTACACTTGAAGACCGTCTTGTCCTGTGCGGCCTGCTCTTACCTGACACCGAGCCAGAATAATAGCGTCGCTGCAAATCCAAAATCCTCTTCTTCTGCAGCGGCCTCTGGGCACACGGGTAGGACTTGTTCAAGTCAAAGTCGTCCCCCAGGAGGTCCATGGCCAGATTGGGAACCACACAGATAGTTGCTCCTTTGTCTCTGAGGGGTTGCGTTGCTCCGAAAAGAGCCTCAGTCGACATTGCTTTCGATTATCCAGCTTTTTTCCATGTAGAGAGAATTAATGAATTATTACGCCAGGGCTTAATAGAGCTGTAACATTTGTATTATAGTAGCAATTATTTTAGTTGGTTTCAAAACATGTGAAATAGTTCGAGAAAACGACAGAACTCACCTCAAGTTGAAGAACAATGCTAAGATGAGGTTAGTTGACGATAGTTGACAAGGTAACGCTGCCTCCACTCCCCTGTGTTATCTGGCTAGCTAGCGTTAGCCACTTGCTAGCGCCACGACTGTTTGGCTCAAGCTTTTCGCAAACGAACCTTATTATCGCGACAACACCGTAAGCGGTAGCACGGCTTTGACACCATGAACAGGTTTGTGTCTGTAAATAAAGGACTTGACGGATATTAGGTCGTCTTTCCCTGTTGTAGTTTTTGTAAACCGCGGGCTTCGAGCGCCAGCCGGGGCGACGATATGAGAAAGTACCTCAGAGCCAATCAGATATAAGGCTCAGACTTAGAGAACGCTCATTGGACAATTTCCCGGAAGTGAGCTTCTCTGTTTCCATGGAAACAATGTAACTAAAGAATGGAACTAAAATACAAGGAAATAATCACTAGGGAAAAAACATGCATGAATTATAAAATAGTGAATGTACATATTCATTTTTAAAGAAATCTATCCAAAGAGTATGTATGTTCACCAGCCTAAGAATATTTCATATATTATTTTATTATAAAAGAAAAACACAGATGAATCCTAAAGGCAAACAGCAGCAGAGATCGCTTCAGAGTATTTCAATTCACAGGCTTTTACTGGCTTTTACAGTCTGATCAGCAAACAGTCGACCTTTTAACTGGGCTATGTAATTTAAGATAATTTACTGAGCTTCCATTATATTAATAAAAAATAGTATTGATCTTAAAAACATTTCACATAATAATTATAAGCTCTTTATTTCTATATACAAATCTGATGAACGACACAAAAATACATTTTAGAACAGAGAGAATAGAACAAAGACCCATTAAGAAAAACTGGCATCAGGGAAAAACTGTGTGAGTAAGGTGCAATGACTGCAGGGGGCCATATGGTTTAATTTTTTTACTGAGTGAATTAATTAGCTATATGGCTTCATTGTTAAATCCACAAGTCCCCCTTCAGGCAATCATCACCCCAATTCTGTCACGACAAATGTTTTAGCCACAACACAGACACAAATTAAATGAGTCACCACTGACAGAAAGCCTGGCAGAGTTCAAATTAAAGGAACAATGGGAAAATAAATGCAGGTCTAGATTTGGATCATAAGTAAAACAGGAAAGAAAGATGCCGAAGTAAGAGATGGAGAGCTTGTTTTGACATAACTGCTTATTAAGTAGAATATATAACAGTCAGCACAGGTGTGTAGTTTAACGTAGCTCTCTTGGTTTTAGCAACAGCAAAGACTGCAGAATTTTAGTTCATCCAGTACCGAACATATTCATCTTGTTGATAGATCAGCTCCAGCTGCGATGAGAACTGCTAGCATAGCATCGAGTCACCTGGGACCAGGCCCAGTTTTAATAGCAATCATTGAATTTTTCAGCACAATACAAACACTTTTCTGAAACATATTGGGTGTATTTAGATACACTTCATCCTTGAATGCATATGGTGCTTAAATAAATGCCATTAAAGTTTTTTTTATAACTTGATAAATACCCATATTCACAGAAATCACTGCTAAATTCAGTAGCTGGCCCATGCTTATAATAACGTGTGCAAAATCTGTTCTTCAATCTTTTTTTTTTTCTTTTGGCTTCTTGGAATATGCGGTTCAGCTTCGGCACATCAGAAACGATCTCATTGGAATCTTCTTGCGGTCGTTCCGACAGACTGCAGCGGCTGGCTGCTATGGTTGTAGTACGCATGCTTTGTCAAGTAGCTCACTTTATGACAGTGAGTACTGGCTGATCTTCATACAAACATGGAGCCAAGCAGAACAATTAATACACTCGCACTCTCGCACACACGCACATGCACACACGCACTCACACAGGTTAAGTTGGGCACACACGTATTGTGCTATGGCTGTGAGAGAGAGCTTTGATGAGGTTTCAGAGCATAGTTCGCTAAAAGTGGGTCTGTCCTAGTGATGGTAGTCCCTTTTGCTGTGTGGACGGTTCCCCAGTATATGATCCACTTCTGAGGCAATGCCTGCTGTCATCTTTGGAATTACCTGATTTTTTAAAACATAGATTAAACTCACGATCAGATGCTGACAAAGCTGACTTGTAAGACCAACCAATGATGAAAGACAATTCAGTATATGTTTGTACCTGAATGGCTCCCAGGTTCTCTGTTAACTGGCTTGGATTTGAAGATCCCAACAGTACTGAGCTCACTCCCTCGTTCCTCAAGCACCAGGCTACAGAAGCGAGGGATATGGGTATATTTGGAAGAGTATCAGGGTCAGAGGAAAAACAAAATCAGAGGAGAAATACTGGTGGAGTAGCAGAAGAAAGAAGCAGGTGTGGTGGTGCAGATTATAAACACAAGCAGGCTGGTATGCGAACCAATAAAATTGCGGAATATTCTGACAGAGTATGTTGAAGTGTAACGATCAGTTTGACTCCAGTGCATTCCCATGGCACACTGACAAGTATTAGCTGATATAGACTGAACTATTCTAACACTACATCTACGGAGAGTGAATCAAAACACAACCCTCACCATCAAAAGAAGATGAATACAGCAAACAGCACTTTTATTTTGTTATTTCACTTAGTTGTGATTGTAAAAATAAAAATGTCCTATAAAAAATGATATTAAATTACTTGTGGTCCAGTGAAATCAAAATTGCACCTCGTGACATTTAAGGTGATATCAGATCACATAGGGAGATGTAAAATTAGAATTTTCTTTGGTCCTCTTTGAAAGGAACAGAGGGCCTTAGAGAGAAGCTTTAATTTTTTTCCCCCCAACCTGGACTTTTCCAATCTTTTTTGTCTTGTTGAGTTTTGTTTATTGAGATCTCCTGTAGTCATGAGCAGCTACTTTTCCTGGCATTGTTCCAGTGTGAAGTAGCTTCAAATTAAGCTCTCTAAAAGTGCATTTTTCCACACTGACAGGGTCAGATTGTTGTTATAACTACCTGACAGCACTTTTAGTGGGCTTAATTAGATGACATTATAGTACGGTCTGGAGCTGCAGAGCAGGGGGGGGGGGGTTGAGCCTAACCCAGCAGCCTTTGGGCAAGAGGCGGGGTTCACCCTAGGCGGGTTGCCAGTCCATCACAGGGCCAACACATAGAGACAGACAACCATTCACACTCACAGTCACACCTACGGTCAATTTAGAGTATCAATCAGCCTCGTCCCCTCTTGATGTCAAAGGGAGAACATGCAAACTCCACACAGAAAGACCCCGTGCCTGAGCCGGGGCTCGAACCCGGAACCTTCTTGCTGTGAGGTGACAGTGCTACCGTGAAGCCCTTTGGAGCGATTTCAAAAATGCTTATTTCTATTATAAAATTAGGCAAAAAAAAGGTAGGACAAAAGGGTCCAGGTTGAGAAACAACTGTAGTTCCCCTTTAATGTGTTCATGCTCTCCCTTACCAATGGCTAGCTGTGGCAATGTACATCCAAGCTTCTCGGCTATGTGACCCAGCTCCTTTAGTTTGGCTTGTTGTTTTCGTCCATCCTCACTCATGATTTTCTCCCTCAACCACTGGTATGGCTAGAAGACAGGCAAACATGGTGAACATGATTCCCCCATCTAAACCAGGCAGAAGTAATGACATTGTAGTTGCTGGATCTCAATGACTGAGTTTGACGCTCACCTTCATTGAGGCCCTGGAGGATTCTGGGACGCCATTCTCGTATTTCCCAGTGATGATTCCACAGGCCAAAGGAGACCAGGAGACCACGCCTACACCTGTGATGGACAAGGACATGAGGATGATTGCGGTTTTCGGGAGAACCTTTTGTGGCGGATGATGAGACCTACCTATCTTGTGGTACAGCTCAGGTAGCTGCGTCTCCACTTTCTCCCTCTGGAAGAAGTGATACTCTGCCTGCTCGCACACTGGTGGAATCAGATTGAACTGGCGGGCCACAGAATAGGCTTCCTAGTTTAATGTGAAGAAAGGGGAGACCATGGTAAAGAGATGAGGAGACATGCCAACAAGGAACCCTCATATTATGGATATTTGTTGAGTTGCGGCTGTATTTTGTATTGTACGTTGTGCTAAGCTACTTAAATGCGCAAGTGACACTGGCTTCTATCACTGCTTTTTCAGATATTTCAAATGAATCTGGAAGACGTCCGACTGTGTAATTACACCTGAATAAACATTTGAGGTGTTTTTGATGTGACAGCAAGGTTGTTGGCAGGGACGTCCAGCAACACTTGCTGTACAGAACAACTTAATTGTTTAGCAGACATGTTTTGATTCATAAAGTCATTCTTTATAACACGTCTGGCAAGAGATTTGACCTTTGGACCTTTTCAGTACTTCTCTTCCTCCATGGATTCTATTCTAAGTAACAAATAGCAGTGCACCACAATGCCCCACATAGAGTGTTTGTTTAAGAATTTTTTTTTTGAGCAATGTTATTGATTGGCGTTAAATTACTCACCATGATCTCCATGGCGGACCACCGGGATGTCCCCCAATACATGGCCATCCCCTGGTTGATCACATGCGTCATCGCTCTGACTATCTCTTTACAGAAAAACAAAAAACAAAACAAGAAGCAGGACATTATCAACAGCTGAACTGCGGGTGGCGCCACATTTTAAATTCACCAAATCTGCAAGAAAAACCCCCCACAAAGCATTAAAATACATTCAAACTTGAGTTGATTGAGATATTACATTCCTCTCACAGTTAAACACAAAACATTACAGGGGATTCATTTCTTTAAAGAACAACAATATAAGAACTTTGAAAAACTGGCATTTCCAGGAGGTAAAAAAGATAAATTCCAATCTATGAAAGGAGAGAGATCATCCATTAACAGCAGATGTTGTTCGCCGGGGTCACACTACAGCCCGAGCTCACTCTCAGTATGGGCTGTGCAGTTCAATCCTCTAAAGTTACCGTTAGGACTGGAGGGCTAAAGTCAGACATCGTAGCTTTCAGTCGTTTAAACAACTGCACCTGAGGACGCAGCAGTACAGAGGTAATGGGGTGTGGAACAGTGAATAAGAAAAGGGTATTTAATCAAAACTACGGTGAAGTTCTTTCGGAGATTTTAACTGACCATATATGGCAATAAACAGTCATCACTGGGAATGTATCCTGTGCGCAAACCGATCTTATAGCATGGAAAACCATATGATTGCTTTGCACTTGAAATGAACCACATCAGCAGGATACACATAATGTATTCAGATGTATTTGGAGTATTTCATAGAGGGTGAGGAGATGAGACCACAGTAGAGTGTGATTAAGAACGCTGACTCCTCTTCATCAGTGGCTCTCTCTCTGGACTGAGATGTAACTCTGTGAGAGACAGAGGGTGTGTGTGTGTGTGTGTGTGTGTGTATGTGTGTGTGTGTGTGTGTGGGTGAGGCAGGTGGGAGGATAGAGGAATAACACTACATCTGCTCCAAAAGGAGAAGAAGGAGGGATTTGGAAGAATGTAGGGACAGAGACAACTGTGATCCACGCAGAATGAAGCTTTTATGAAAATGTGAACAATCCACCTCAGTACCACGGAGGTGGAACAATCACTTGCTTCACTATAACGTCCCCCATGCTTTATTCTCCAGCTTGTATTAAAGTTTTCTATCTGTAGGTATAGCGCAACCTTTTGCTATCAGTTTAGGAAATTTTGTACAGTTTTAGCAAATTTAGCAACTGCTCCCAAGTTTTCCTGCAGAATTGTATGATTAAAAGAGTTCTGATTTATTCATGTTAAATATGCAGCTCCAGCATTATGCTGAATTGCTTATCCCAGCACAAGGACTGGACAGGCTCTCTAAAGGCTACAAAATCCACCCCAAGCACAGCTAAAATTATGTAATTAACATGACATCACCCCTTATCAGGCAAGACCTCAGAAAGATGCCGCACACATCATGTTTTTTTTGTTTTTGTTTTTGGATGAGGTAAACATAAAAATCTTATTAAGGCTGCTTTTGGGAGTGTCTCTTGAATTAAATCAGTGAGTTCTAACTCAACCAGTGCCAAATTTCAATACGTAAAGTGATGTCACCTTTGTGACGTACGATCCCAAAACATGACAACTTACAACGCATCTAACCTGAGTATACACCTGGTCAAACAAAGACGATCTGTAGAAACTAAAGACTGTATTTGACTGCCTGAGCGCTCAGACCCTTGTAGCCACAACACCAATACTTGTTCAAACATATCTGGCTCACACGTCTTAGGAAGTTCAGTTACTTTACAGAAGTTCTACTATATTTACTGTTGTTGGGAAGTCATCATTCATATTCTTTTTGATAGACGTAATTTCATGTTCTGTATTTGATTGTTCAAACAGGAATATGAATTATGAGTAAGTGTCTCTGAATGCAGTGCTTGTAGATCTGGACAGAAGCACAGAAATTCCTGTAAAATGTTTAATATTTGAGTAAAGACAGGCAACCATCTCTAGAGAGGATTATGACCAAAATGACAGAAGTAATGTATAAAGGCAGATACTGATAATCTCATGCTCTCTTCAGCCAAATGCTAAAATCGTTACTTCAAGGTCGAGCCTCGAAATGAATCTCTAGAAAGGGCAGATTCCTAGAATTAGAACCATATAACAGCATGATAGCTTGTCGGGGGGTGTTAAAGTCTTTCAGTATGCCTTCATTTGCTCACTATTATATAAATTGGCAAACTGTGTGGCGATTTGCCAATGTCAGTTTGTCCTTGAGCTTCTCATCGCAGTAACACACACACACACACGCACGCACACACATGCATACACACATGCACGCACGCACACAGACACAGACATAGACACACACAGACACAGACACACACAGACACACACACACATGCACACACACACAAAAACACCAAGTCATTTGGTCAACATCCGCCAGCAGGAATCACAGTGCCTCCTGCTGCAGAGTGAGGCAAATATATAACACACACTCATATTCCTCTGAGAAGGTGTGTATATGTGTGTGTACGTGTGTGTGTGTATGTGTGTGTGTGTGTGTACGTGTGTGTGTGTGTGTGTGTAACCCGTTCACACGAGGCAGTGATCAATATGTCACACAACAGGAGATTTTTAATTGCTGATCAAACGGGCTCTTGATACCATGACAGTGGGAAAAGAAGGTTTTAAAATCTGCAGCCAAAAAGAAGATACATTTGGAATGAGATCATCCTGCAGGCTAGAAAAGGGCTTCTTTATTAGTGAACATTTGAAGGTGTGTGTGTGTGTGTGGGGGGGGGGGGGTTGATCTGACTGGATGGGGTTGATATGCCAGTCTGATTTAATTTCCTGGCTTGTAGGATTGATTTAAAGTTTATTTATTGATACAAGCTTGCCCTTTTATTCTTTTTTATCATCGCTTCCTGACCTTATTCATTTTCAGTTAATTGAATGGATTCAGTCTGCTGCACATCGCTCCGTCAAAAAAAAGGAGGCTGATCGACTGGAGAGTAGCTTTGTACTGAGACGTGGAGTTTATCTGCAGGCTTATTCAACCAAACAATACAGAATATTTGATTTGTTGACATGCTGGATTAGCTTGCAGCTTTTCATACTTTCACCACAACGAGTGAAAGCTGCAACTGTTAAGTGCATTGAAGACAAATATAGGGGAGTCAGGTTATAGTCAGACCCTTGCAAGTGAGGAGGAAGTTGTTTTTTTGTAGCGCTAGTAGTTGTGATCATCTGTGCTGGATTTAAGCCAAAACTAAAAAAAAAAAAAAAAAAAAAAAAGGAAACACACAGAGGAGGAGGAAGATGGGATGGGAGAAGAAAGATTGTGATTGAAACAAAGGAAGACTTTGTAGTCATGACATCACTTTTGTGTCCCCAAGGGGACATGAGTCGTCTCACACAAAGTCAGAGGTAGTTAAAGTCATGGGGGCAAATACACAACTGTATGGATTGCTTTCATTTCATTAACACATTCTGATATCAGGGTGCGTTTTTTTTGTTTTTTTGATAATCCATTGATGCCGTTAAGTTTCGGGAGCATGTAATTGTGTGAATGGATGCTTCAGACATGTATGTAACAAGTCCTGCAGCAAGTACTCACAGCGATGACTCAGGTTTTGGAGAGCACAACACACTCCCCTCACCAAGAGACGGATACCTTTTATTTCTTTCAGCATATTTTCAAATAACATCTCATTTCATTCAGTTTCTATCAATGTGCTAAAATCTTGATCAACCTGGAGAAAGAGCTTGATGGAGTAGGCATGGAAATGTGACAAAAACAAAATTGGGATGTATATTATCAACTAGTTTGGAGTGAATAATCGAGGTGACGCAGTGAGATTTTTCATCAGAAGATGGCAGTATAGCCAACGTTGCTGGAAAAGAAAAGAAGAGTCATCTTGGCTATCTAACAGTTAAAAGAATAGAGAGAGGGCACGAAGAATTACTTCCAATTCGGCAAGTAGTAATTGCTCCAAAACAGTTGGTTGATCACAGGTTCACTAAGTCTCCTATTTTGCGAGTTTGTTTTTTTTTTTTTTTCGAAAAAAGGCATGAAAACAACCTAAAGTGAACGGGAAAAAAAATGTGCAAAATTGAGGGTGTGAGATGTGGTGCGCCAACGTTACAAAAGGCCGATGGAAACGGTAGAATTCTGCAAAATTCTCCCAAAATCATAACAAGTTTTTAGAAACACAACTAGTTTTACCAGGGACAGCAAGGCCTCAAAAAGTCTGAGTGAAACAGATTGGCCTCCACAGGGGAAGAAGCCCTGGGAGCAAAAAGAAAAAATGGGAAATATCTGAGTTTGAGGAAGGTGCCCAAGTATCTTTGTTAGCCACATGACAAGAGAGAGTTTGCTGAGGAAGAAACTGGACGCTTGTAAAAGAAATAAACTGTGACATAAGGTGTGTGGGGGAAAGGCTGTGCTGAGTGTTGAAGGAATAGAGCACACAGCAGGGCTTGTATCTAGTGAGACCAGCACAAAAATATACCAGCCTCCCCCAGGGGGGACCAGATAATCCTGCTTCTGAAGAACAGGGAGGGCTGGGAGCGGGTGCAGCTGAGAGACCCTGGAAACTAGTGATCCCACAGAGACGGAAGGAGACAGAGAGGGAGACTGGTGACAAAAATAGAGGACAAGAGATGAGGCAAGATTGTCAGATTAGTTGAAATGTGTGGTTGATTGTGTGTGTGTGTGTGTGTGTGTGTGTGTGTGTGTGTGTGTGTGTGTGTGTTTGTGTGTGAGAGACAGAGAGAAATACATGCACTCACATTCCTCTGGTCAAGGCAAAGGTCACTGGTCTGAAGAGGGCAGTAGCCTGCCATTATTTCTCACTTTCTCATGTTACGGAAGAAAACAAAATGTATTGTTCTAGCCCCTCAGCCCCCCGAGAGTCTGCTGAGTGATCACTTACCCTCCATGGGAGTGTTGTTGTCTGGCCGGTTGGCAAAAACTACATCGACATACTCAAGTTGCAGCCTCTGGAGGGAGCCCTTTAACCCTGCAGTAGAGGACAAAGCAAACAATCAAAAAGAGCTTTGTGAGCAACGTAAACGTATCAGCATTTTTGATTTCTAACAACAGAGGCATTTGGCACAGCCTACATGAAGAAATGATCCTGGCAGACTTGACAGTATCACTAAGACATGCAAGAGAATAAAAAGTCTTGTCTCTTGACACTCAGGGGCATGGACTGTTGGACTTGGTGCCCTGGATCTGCAGAGAAGAGTGATGATCACCTTGTGCACACAGCTCCCCTCACTTGTTTTTCTCACTGCAGTGCAGGTAATCTATGGTCACAACTGAACACGAAAACAGGAGTGTTTGCAGCAGGCTCCAATCTATTGAATAATTAAAAGGTCTAATGGTGCCGTCCATTTCACCGGATCAATGCAAACAGAACTAAAGAATTGTGAGAGTTTCCATTTTCGCTAACATCAGGTTAAAGTTGGAGCAAAAACAGAATGATCCCAGAGGATGGGAAGTTAACAACATGGCGATGTGACAGTTGACCACGTGACTCAAGGCCCGCCAGCAGCGTCTTGCTTGCCAACTCTTCTGATCCAGCTTGCACACGAATCTGTGTTGTCATATTTAACCGGGCTTATAGAAATCACGAACACGGAACAAGAAAAGACTTTGCTGGATATAAAAGAAATTTTGTCACCTCAATCAACCAAATGTGCTTCTGACTAACTATTTCAATAATTGTTAATAATGGACTGAGCACTCATTGGAGATGAAAAATACTCTTAGAAACCATGCAGAGATTCTGAATTATAGGATTTGTTCTTCCACACAAGTTTTTTTTTTTAAACTTCAGTTTAATCAGTGAATTCTTTTTATTGGTTTTATAGTCAGCAAAGCTAAAGCTCTTATTAAGCTTGGAGATGTGCTTGGATAATGAAGATGAAGAAGATGAAGCGGGTTGTCCTTTCAGTCGGTACACTTGGCACAATTTATCTGTATGGAAATTGCGTCCTCACCAACTCTCCTTTTAAGGGCCTGCTGGGGCTCTCGCAGGGTCTGAATGGGACTCCAAAACTGTAGATTCCTGTCTCGGTTTAAGGACAATTATTTTGTTGACAGTGTCCTGCCTCTGGAATTTGTCCTTTTTGTCCACTGTGATGCCAGATTACATTACGTCCATGCTCCATGCCTGTGCTTGTGCACCTGCAACTGTAGAATGCTGAAGCCCCCCTTTTTAAACCATGCTGGGGCCAAGAAGACCCATACCGTGCCTGGGTGTGGGTGGGAGTTAGCTCTCACACCGTGTCATCGAGGCTCATTCTTTGCAATGATGGTTTGTTCGTTAACTAGCAGCTTTTCCTGACATTTAACCCGTTTAGCCTTACTAGCATTACTGCTTATTCTAGCCCAGTTTTGCTCACTAATAACTCCTTGTTTTAATGTAAACTCATCCCAAAGAAGAAAAAAGTGAGCCCTCTCAGGGTTACGGTGATATACCGTCATCAACATTCACAACTTAAAGCATCACCCATCCATTTTCTATACCGCTTATCCGTTAAGGGTCACGGGGGGCTGGAGCCTATCCCAGCTGACATTGGGTGAGAGGCGGCGTTCACCCTGGACGGGTCACCAGTTAAAATGATATACTTGTATATCTTTTTGTATAATTCAAGGTAAATTTAATGAATTAAGAGTGTTTAAAATTGCTTATGGAAATAATTGAACAGTTCTGATAAATAAATCCTTTTTAAATCAAAGCTGTTTCAGGGCATATTTTCCAATACAAAAATACACTTTTCATGAAAAAGTACAATTCAAACTGAATTAAGAAGCAATTTGACTATTTTTTAATTTCATCACACTATCAAACACCATTTGTCCACCACTCAAGGTCAGTGTGGTGAAAACAAAGCTCTGCACCTGTTCAGTGACAATCCTCATTACATAAATGAATGTTTTGATGGTTGTTGGAGGAACCGAGCAACTCAAAGCCGAGCGGATGTGAAGATAGACGAAGGATCAGAATGGCATCGCACGTGTCCTTCGTACTTGCTCAGCTTTCAGTATCTGTTGGCTGCAAAGCACTAGAAACTGAAGAGACGTTTCAAGATGGCGACAAATGTGCGTCCCCATTCACACAGTGAGTAACAGATGAAAAGTGAACACAGGAGATTGTCACAAAAGAGGACAGAAAACTAATAGACCAGGAAAAGGACACATGCATTTCTTGAGAATTTAGAAGTGTGTATGGTGGATTAGTGCCAGAGGCTTCCTCATCAGCCGCTAATCCCAGTTGAGAGTTATGCTCTCCCCACCGCTGTGCCAACCACTTATTCCTTCCTCTGTCATCTGCACTCCCACAATCCCAGAAACCCCCATTACATGGATTCTAATCTGAGCCTGCACCGTCATCACGAGCGGTGTCCGCTGTCTCGTGGATTAGCCGGAGTTTACTGACTGTGAAGGGAGTCTATTTTTAGAATTGAGAGGAGACGGTAAACAACAAAGATATTCTCCTGTAGTCAGCAATGAATAATGCATTTATTTATGTTTTTCTACAAAAGCCTCTTTGAAATGATGACATTTTAAGGAATTCCTTGTCCTGAGGGTGAATGTTGAATATGCATGTCGCAGGAGTTCTTTCCTGACCTACAGCTCTGAGGTTATGATTCACCGATTGGCCTATAGTGACCTTGACAACTAGGATACACTTTACTCAGCCAATTCTTTAGCCTTGAGTGACATGTGATACTCCAGGGGTCAAGGGGACACAAAACCTTCCTGTCACTGATGCTGCTGCTCACCTGGACAGACAGTCTTCCTGCAGGATGTCACAGTGACATCCTTCCTTCCTCCTGAATGTCCTCAGCTTTCTCCTACTTAATGTGATCATCATTATTTATCAAATCACTATAACAAATGGAGGGATGTTGATCAGATTTGCTGGAAATATATGATAACACTACAAGGAACAAGTGATTAAACGGAGATGATCTGGACCACACTGTAGATCCTCAAGACTGTTCTAGGGCACAGGCAGCATGTCGATATTAGCAGTATTTTCTGGACATGACATCAAATTCGACAAAGAATCCATGAGATACGACAGATGAACGTTTCTGCCTCTGGAAATAAAGTTGATACTGGATCTTCTCTGCAAAAGACAAATTTTGATATGATGGTCCATATCTCCAAAGAAATGTGAGACAATATTGATTAAATTCATTGAGGCCAAGTCCAGTACCTCACTTGGGGCCTTTTCACACTGAACCATCTGTACTGTTCCTACACAGGTTTGTCCTCCAAAGTCCAATTCAGTTAACTTGTGTGATCACTCTGTCCAGCACAAAGACCTGGTATGATTTCTGGGACATTGCACAATTGGAAGAGGTACGCACAAGCACACAACATGGAAATATCATTATCAGGCAAGTCAGTGGACAAAAAGGAAATTTCCATCCCTGAGACACAAAATAATCAGCCTTGAAGGAACTATTGAACCAACTGTTTTGGAGACCAATTCCTGAATGCCATCTGATTACATTGATTGAGCTATGATACGCTTAAGAGCGATGCTAGCTCTTACTGATGGCTTTGCAGGGGTGCAAACTTGTCACCTGCCAGTACAGTGTGTGTTACTGTGTGTGCAGCTCAGTGATGATGTAAGCATGCTCCGGCCAGCAGAGGAGCAGGACAATCATGCTTCAGACTGGTGCAATCAGGCCGAATGTGAATGCGCCCTTAGAGGGATGAAGTCTGGAGTGCTCATCTGGAAGATATATTTTTAACAGATGGGAAGAATTATTAAGAATGGATTTTGTTGTTTTTATGTTAATATTCTGTATCCTTGATGGATGGATGTGCACTTCCATTACCTCTGAGTGTTTTGTGGTTCTCCTGCCTTCTTGATAGACTATTCCCTTGTTTGGGGGGTGCAGAGGCTGCAGTGAATGTTAATAATGAGTGAGAAAGCTGAGTCACTGCAGGAGGTGCATTGCGCTTGTGGAGCAGATGGCAAGTTGGATATAAAGTGGCACAGCCTGGGGGTCAAAGATATATGAAAGGTATGGCAAAGTGGGAGAGGAGATAAATCTTCTAAGAATGCTGAAGAGTGTTTAAGCAACAGTTTCCTAGAAAGACACCTGTGAAAATATCACAAGAAAGTGATGACAAAGCAGCTGTTGAGGTTTGATGTACAATCGACTCTTGCAACTATGAAATGCACCTCATGCAGAGAAGAAGAGGGTGGAAGTAGGATGGTGGAAGAAAACAAACAAAAGAGGGAGATTAGAGGAGAGCAGCGGGGCTCCGAGAGATGGGGTGATGCGAAGGACAAAGCAGAGGAGAGGAAATTGACTCGTTACCTTCAATGATGTGTTTTCTGTTGAGCCCCCTCTCCGTCTCTGCTCTGGAACAGGCGTGAAAAATACATGTGAAAGGGTGTCAACACATACACACGACTTGTGAACTGAAGCACATTATTAAACATGTCAAACAAGAGCCTGCATATCAAACTACCAAATCAGTGAGGAGAATTACACCCACTCTCCTCTCACTGGCAGGCCTGCAGCTATAGAACAAATTGCACAGTGCGTCTATTCACAAGGCCCATTGTCACCGTCACTCTCTGCCGGTGATTCGTCAAACCTCAGCAAGCATTTCTTTGGTGATTTGCGGGTGAAATATGGGCCATATTGATAAACTGTGATGGACAATCACTGTTTGGCAATGCAGTTGGCAACACTTGCAGAGGCCTAATAGATTTAATCTGTAAGGTGCATTTTTATTTTGTAGATGGATTCAGTGTCAGTATTTTTATGTTAGGGTACTTTCTGTATCGTGTCATTTAAATTAAGCAAATTAGCATGTAAAAATGATGCAAACTATACATCAGATGTATGGAGGTTCAACTAAGTACTTGGCAAACTCTATATATACTTGTCATGCAGGACCTGTAATGCAGCTGTGTTTTTTACCATAACTACTTGGTTTTCTGTCCAATTGGGGAACAACATTAGCATTCTCCAGAGTTCTGGCCAGCTTTAAAAGTGAATCACTTTTATTTTGAATCCACTCCTAGGGGAGCTACTCAAAACTCCAGTATCTACTAGTTCAGCAAACTTTATCTGCAGTGTGGTGCTGAGTCAGGACTGTACACCAAAAACAAAAACACATCACTCACCCCCCCCCCATTTCAAGTCAATATAATAATTTGATCCATTGAGTGATTTTAACAGCTTACAAATATGAGAGCAGTAAAGACTTGCTATTTTTCTTGTAATGAACATTGTTACTGTGAATAATCCCTCTACCTGCAATTCTTTCATACCATTGATTCCCAAACTGGAGTACACGTGTGAGTAACATCTTCTTAAACTCCCCCATTAAAAATAAATCAGTGTTTTATGTTTTTAAGTTCATGTGAAGACCCACTCCTTCTCTTACTCGGATTAGCTTCGACCCAGACAGGCAGAGTAGGGCCACAGACAGGTCTTCTGTGGATGTGCCCCCAGTAGGCCTGTCTATTTCCTCCTGGGTCAGAAAAGATAAAACTCTTTACCACCCAATATGTTGCTTAACTTGCTTAAATACACCTAAATGGTTTAAATGATCTTGCGCCATAAACTACCAGGGGATAAACATGAGCAGAAGACCAAGTCCCGACTGCTGATATGCTCAGGGCTGACAGAGCTAGAATGTTTTGTTAGCAGAGCTAATTTAGCCAATGGTGGTGCTAGCCTTGATTTTGATAGAGCTAGCCTAGCTACTGTTAGTGCTAGTCTAGCAACTGTTGATGCTAGCCTTGTTACTGTTGATGCTAGCCTAGCTACTGCTGATGCTAGTGTAACCCAGCTGTAATTTCAGTCACTCTGTTATTGTATTAGAAGTATTATTTGTATTATTTATATAATTTGGGTGTGATGCCCTTTAAAGTTTAAGAAGACATTACATTATTACAGTTTTATGACAATCATGACATGAGGTGCTCCTTGCGAGCATTGCGGGCTCAGAAGCAACACAAGTGTGTGTGTCGCCTGTCCATATTCTGCACCTCATCTGCTCATTTCATCGGGTGATGTTATGTTTCCCTGGTAGTTTGCTGCTGCTGATTCCCTGTGGCTATAGAGGAGGAAAGGTGCCGGCTGCCATCCCTGTGACCCCTCATCCCAGGCAAACACATACACATACACACACCTACTTCAAATACTATACATGTCCAAATAGAGCTCTGTAGAAATTTGACTTTCTTTTGCAGGCCAGCAGTTCATTTTTTTTTTTTGCTAAGGACAGTTAAAGGAAACTATTGCATTTTTTGATTTTATTCTTGGATGAAGACCGTTCCGTTTTTTGTTTTTTATTTTATTTCATGGACTGAGAAAGGACTCTAATTAAAAAAAAAGGGCAAGTAATAACTTGTCAGGTAAAATTCACAAGTGCATTTGTGCAGAACAATAAGTTGCTTGTCAAAATAGAATGTATTTCATGTTGATTGTATGTTAAATTTAAAGCCCAAAGGGTACATTTTGACTGTACTTCTATTGAGAACTTGCCACTGTGTATTGCTTAATGGAAGAGTAGTTTTCCATGGTTTTGACTTTGTGATATTTCAAGGATGAGATGAGGTGCATTTCAGTCCAGCAAATTGTAAATAAATCTGGATTGATAGTGAACCACTGTCAGGGTCGGTTACACTACCACCGTCTATGGCGGTAAAGGAGGTTCCCAGCAGGAGGATTCAATGTTTTCAGAGTTACATGGATAAAAAAGCTTGGGAATCGCTGATCTGAACCATGCTTACAATGCTCCAGTGAGCATTAAGGCCCCTCACCTGTGTTTACTCTTCCATGAACTTGTATCTAAACTTTGGTTTAATTTCTGCTCCCACATTTGTCTTATTGCCAGCTTTCCTGTTACCTTGCTCACACATTCTCAGCAACAATATAACAAACGCATTATCTCCCTCCATCTCATCCCGTTTCTCTGCCTTTTCCAGCAAATAAGCTGGAGAGTGAGAGGACTATATAATGAATGTTGGTTGATGGGAAGCTTGACAAGCCTCTCGGGCTCACTCTCATCTTGCTCAGCGGGGAGTTAAATAGTTTGCCACTAAATCCATTTGGCGTGAGGACTGATTTGATGATGGCATGAGAGGAGGGGCTCAAATTAAATCTACTCAATGGCACTCTTGGCCTACTCCACTGATCTATATCAGAGAGTTTGTTAGAGATTCGGTACAGTAAAGCAGGTGGAGCTTCTACTTTACCATGTGTGACTTTGAAAAAGATGAGAAGATGCAACTAACTTAGATTGAGAGCAGAAAACATCAGCATGAAAGACGATGATGACGTTTGAAGGGAGAGACGACGAGGGTTTGAGTAAATCTCTTCTTTTGTGCCTGTTGTTTTTTTTTAAAAATCCTAGCCAGAGGTGGTTGTTTTAATTTGTAACTAGATGGTGGTGAGATGGTTTCAACATCTAAGGAGGAAGACACACACATATACACACGCGAACACACACATCAATACACACACTTACTTTCCTCCCCAGTAGAGCTTTGTGGTGATCACAAGGCTGGATCGCCTGAAGGAAGACAAACACATATATGAAAGCCGTGAAAAGTCTTTAAAGTTGTTCTCCTAAATGTGTGTCAGTGAGTTCACGCCTGCATTTATATGTGTTTGTGTGTGCATGTCTTTCAATTCTTGCGGGAACCAAGCCTTGACAAAACACCACCCTGTGAGGACATTTTGACAGTCCTCAGTACTTCAAAGTGCTGTCTGAAGGTCAAGACTTGGTTTTAGGTTCAGGATTAGAAATAATTTGGGTGTAGGGTTGGGGTCAGACATTTAGTTGTGATGCTAGCAAATGCATGAAGTCTAGGTCCTCAAAAAGATAGAAATACATTTGTGTGTTTACATTCAGAATCTGTTTATTGACCGAGAATACAAGCAGGGGAGGAATGTGTCATAGCGTCATAATAAGCGACAGAATAATTAACTCACGTTAAATGAAATCTATTTAAATAATAAAATTATAATAGCCGTGTTGTGTCATGAGTAGAATAAATTGAAATTAAATTGGCTGTAGAAAGCAACTGTGTTATGGAAAAAGAAATGATGTGTATAGTGGAAATATTAAATGTGACACGTGTGTTAGAATTGTATTTTGTCAATACGAAGGTGCAGTGACTTACACAATCTCCACGTACTAGATAACTCAAACTGCAATGTTCTGATCTAATAGCAAGACACTGCCAGGATGTATTGAATGTCATCTGTGACTCGCTGTCCAGATGGGCTGAATCTCATGGTCAAACAACTTATCCGGTGTGAAGAATAGCAGCTGGATCATCCCTCACTATGAAATCGAGTGATCAATAATTTAAACGGATTCAGAATTCAGCAGAGAGCTGGCAGGATTTGTAGAGAAGTCTTACAGCTGCGGTGTGGCAGCGTAGATGGATGAGTAAGGAATTGTCAGTGATATAGTTGTTTAATCTACGGCTCATTGCTTCAACTGAGTAAACTTTCACTTTATTGAATGACTAAAATAGATCACTTGGATTTATTTAACAGGGACGATGGAATTATCACAGTCCCATTATTTGGCATGAAACTGGTGTTTTGCACAGAGAGTTTATACTGTAGTTATGAAGCTGTTTTGTAACTCTGATCCCCTAGTTGAGCTTTGACACTGAGACATGCCACAAAACCACAATAAATCATCACACTTGGACACGTTCACTTCAAAATAGTGAAGTGACTTCATGGATAGCTGTGAAGGTTTCAGTTTGTTTAAGGAGGAGTACTGAATACTGAGTGAGAACAGCAGCCGCAGAAATGGCTGTAATGTTCACGTCAAAGTCCTCACTCCAAAAGTGTGCTCTTTTGTTTTGGCGTTTTGATAGGAAACGTTAGGAAATTGCAAGTCTTACAGTTCTTTTTCAATTAAAAGTTCATTCTGGTCAATCATTTCAACTGAGAGACTTGGAAAAAAAGGCCAGTAAATACCAAATAGTCTCATTAACATTTCCTTAGAAACTCAGTAAGCAGGTGACACAGAAACACATTCAATAAATACAGCTGCAGAAAAACACACTTAGCAAAAGCTTTAAAAAGCATAATCTCATATGTTATGGCCAATACCTAATGTACTGCTTCCCCCTCAAATGTAAAAGGTCATGAGAAAACATGTTTCCATAACACCAAATGTACTTTTTCTTAAGGCCTTTTCTTGAATTTTATAATTTATTTTGAATAACAGCGTCTTTTCTTTTCCCTTAAAGGTAAATGTTAAAGGTAAAAGTTCAAGTGAATCAGTCAAAGGATCCCTAAGTCTCATAACTTCATAACTATTCATACAGACTGTTTCTTGAATGGAAGCAGATGATGCTTCGTTTAAGAAGAAACCAGCCGGAAAGAAAGTTTCAGACAATAAATGCGCTTTCAAGAGATTCATGAAGATCCTGTTCCTGCTCAACTGTGACAACGGCCTCATGCACAGAGCCGGAGTCTCTCACTCTTTGATGTGGAAGAACATCAACCTTGTTCAACACCCAGTACATTACCTCCAGCATTTTTTCTTGATGATGTTGCCCAGGATTATCTCTGCTCTGTAAATAAAACAAAACAACCCACATATGTGATGAGATTAGATCTCTGTGAGAGCATGTGTGACTGGCTGCTACATCTACAGCATGAACGCCTGATAGAAAGAAGGTAACACATAGCTGCAGTGGGTTGAACGCCTAAATTCCACCAGCGTCCATGAAATGATTATTCACCCTCAAACAGCGAGAACCTGATTTTTTCCCAGAGACTACATCCAGGTCTATAAATCTAGACTGAACCCTGAACATAATGCAAAACCTCCAGTGATGATTAGATTATGCGACGTACTTTAAAGTCATAGCTACCATCCATTTTTTACCTTGTGAGGTGAATTAAACCTTGTCTGGGGCTAAACCTTATTAACAGCTTGTGTCCTACAGGGAGAGAACATGCTGATAAGATCAGAAACTTAATCTGTGAGTCTGATAACAAATGAGAGAGTTCACTCACTTCCCCCCGGAGTAAACCTCGGCCGTGTCGAACAGGTTGACCCCGCTCTCATAGGCGATGGTCATCAGTTGCTCTGCCACCTGATACAGACAAGAAATGTGTGCCCTCATGAACCTCAGAGAGGTATAATGTATCACCAACACTAGCCCGACTACACTTCAAAAAGGATGGGCTGCAAATTCCCTGAGGAAGGAAGGAGAGTAAATTTATTTGCTCTTGAGCAACACATCACCATGAAAACTGTACAGGGTGCTTGTTCATTAAAGTTGTTTACTGCCCAGTGTATTTTGGCCTAGTTCTTATTCAGTTTATTCAGAGCTGTACACAGAACAGCCAAATTTTAGTATCTGGAAGCTACTGTATATGGTATTTGCTTTGGCTTTTAAGACTGTCAGTCGGTCCCTGTGGTTGTTAGGCAGCTTCTCCAGTTTATTTTTTAATTCATAGACTAAATAAATGAACTGGACAAACAAAAGTGAAAAGTGAGGCCACTGCAGGAATACCTTAAACACACCTGACTGGAGGCCAATTGGGGGCAACCGCACTTTTCCTTTTTGTATATAAGTTAAAAAAGACCCTTCTTCTCAGTTTATTTGCTACTTTAGTAAACACTTTTTTAATTAATTATCTAGTTAAACGTTCAAGTTGGAGACAAAACAGCATGATGCTTAATCAGGAGAGGCACAGATCCACCAGTTTGTCAAAATATGCTCACCCCTGTTTGAAAAATCCAACTGTCAATGATCAAAATGCCAAACTAAATGCTTAAAAAGCTGCAAAACAGTAAATGTGGCTTTACCACTTATGTCACATAATCTATGGCCTCTCCTTCCGAGGGTGGGATTAAAGCATTTACTGGCTGGAAGACCTTTAATAATGTTTGACAGGAAGAAATGAGACCTGGTCTTTCTTGAGCTGCAGGCTGCAGTGACATTGAGGAACTGAAGCAATGAATATTTTGGCTCTCTGTCACTTGGTGGGGGGCCTCAAAGTGGGTGTGACAACTGCTCCCTAGTTGGACGGCAGCGTAAATACTGAATTTTAACATCTGCTCGTGATTTGTAACGGCTGAAAGATGGGATCTGTCATGAGGTCTTACCTCATCAGAGATCTGACCTCCAAATGTTACCCATGTGCCTGTTGAAGGAAACATCTTCGTCAAAATTTGGAGAACACAGGAAATTCACATGACATTTAAAACAAACTGACAAAGCCATTTAACTATCACTTGGACAATGCTGACCCAAAACACCTCTGTGCTGTAAATATCAAAGCTAAATGTGAGCGTTGTACAGCTCATTATCTGTTGTTTTTCTTCAAGCCTGAGCAGGTTAAAAATAAATCTGTGTGTAAAAGGGACAGCAGAAGCAGTTCAATCCATTTGCTGGTTGTGTAAACTCGGTGACGTAGACTGACGGTACGCCTGTATGCTGATGATACTCTATGTGCCTTTTTACACTGAACAGCGACCATAATGATACTTATAGTAACAATATAATTTTACAGTGTACATCTAAATTTGATTGTCACAAAACACTGCAGTCACATACTACTCCTGAACCAAACATTGTGAAACTGAGGTAAAGCTACAAGTTTTACTACCTTGTGGTTTGATGCCTCCATCAACCATTCCAGTTAATATCCATGTTTTTCCAGACTCGTATTGAGTGACCTGAATTTCTTTCAGTAAATTTTAAAGATTAAATGATAATTGTTTTTGCAGTGCATTACTGAGTCACACTGAAGTTTCCTTTTGCATATGAAATGTCATCACTTCATTGGTCCCTGCTGTGTGTAAGGAATGCTGTCATAATTGATGTGAGACTTCCTGAGTTTAAGCCAAAAAAAATCTTAACAGGTTCATGCTTGAGTCCAACGGAACATTTGTGCCATATTTGAAGGAACTCCCTCACAATGTTACTGGATTCTGGCGTTTGTGAGGGAAGACATACGGGTGAACAGGTGAACCGACTGACAATCCCTAAAACATAATGCTTCCTGCCACGGCTGCCGCCGCCACACGTATATATCAACATAGGCGCGAAGGTCAGACACCTGAATGGCATTAAACACATGTTGTGACCCTCACGGGCAAATGACTTCAATCTTTTCAGAATTGCCAGGCACACCTTCTGTGTCCTCGGTACTCTGCTTTTCTTTTCCATGGTTTTACTACACTAAAAAGTATGAAAGTGTGGCGTTATTTACTGCTGGGTGTAACATTTTCTTCATAAATTTCTCTGGCACGTATATGATTCTACTATGATTTATTGCTTTATTCTGTTTTTGGTCCAATTTTTTACCTCTAGCAGATTTCAAAAACATAAAATAAAATATTGCCAACAATGGAACATTTTCAGTTTTGTTCTGTTGATTGTTGAACACTGCTCCTGACAAATAAACCTGCACAGGCTGCTCTGACAAAGATGGATGTAAAGAGGAACACTTGCAGACTCTGTCATTCCTGAGCACAATTTTTTGTGAGGGTTTTATTATTTTTCTCCCAATCTTCTGTCCTCTGATCCAGTCACAGTTCATTGTTTTCTCCCACTATGAAGAAATAATGTGGGAGCTGGTGCAAAATCTGTGGCAACAGATCAACCTTGACAGTCTGATATTTCTAAGCTGGCGGTGGACAAGCAATCAAAGAGAAATCGAACCATAATCTGTTGCCCATTTTAAAAAGTTTTGACTGTAGGCAGGAAACCAGGAAACTCTTCGAAGACGAGATCTGTGTTTTTATATTCATGTTCTGTTCTTTACCTTCTCTCTTTCCTATCAACCTTTTTAATAGCTTGTTTTCAGAAGGGCTGCTCGGGGATTATTTGTCTACAACACAATGTATTACCTGGCTTAACCTTAACTTTCCTCACTCCTCCTGCAAGCTTGCATACTTGCGCACTCGCTCAACGATAACATACGCTTTATTGTTAACCTGAATATAAAAAGAGGCAGTCCAGATTCTGTTCTTCCTTGTAAGAACTCCACACATTCTTAAACGCTGTGTCATAGTCAGCTGGACTGTTTCAGTTTGACCTCCAGTTCCACTCTCACCTGGATGGCTGAGAATCTTCACTGTCAACTCAGTTCATTTTATCAGGGAAACTAATATTTTTGTCCGACCTTCTGCCACCTGTCAAATGGAGCTTTAGCTTACAAGTGAAGAATAAGGCTGAGCCTGGTGTTAAAACTGTAGCCAGCGTCGCCATCAAATCAATGGGGACTTTCCCTAAACTGGTAATCATAGAGTAAACACTGATTTATTGTTCAATTATAACTGCGATCATTTTTATTAGCTCCATAAATTTAAAGACTGAAACCAGGCAACAGGAATATCAAATTTTAACAGAAGTTCCTGAAGTTGAGGGATGGATTCTCCACCCCACCCCCACTGCTGGCCAAAACCCTTTAGAAACTCACTATGCAGACGAGTCAGTCATTCACAGGTTTTCAGCTTCAGTGTCTGCTGGTACTGGGAAGGACTGCGTCATTATTTTTGCTTTTCTAATTTCTTTTTTTTGTTGTTTTCTTTTATTTGTTTTGGTCTTCAGTGACACATCCCCTTCGGGCAGCTTGACACTCACATCCTGTAGCGCAGTTCATGCACACAAATAACATAACAGACATGGCACTCACATGCACACACTCAAGAGATTTACTAAACGCGTTGTCAAGAGAGGAGAATGTTTACCACATCTGGTGTGCAGTGAAACCAGTTCTATTGATTAAATATTAAGTGTGAAAATATTAACACTCAGCAAACAGCTTTGTATTGTCTCCAATGACTTTCCATATGAAAAATGCATGAGATGTAGACCCCGATGAGATAATGGAATTTTCTCTGCTGTTTTGCTGACTTTACATTTTCTCTCTGTCGATAAACCTGCAGCTTGCTTGAGTTTACGGATGAATGCTCATGAAATCATGAAACATTTCTCTCTAATGCTAATTAAATTTACTCACCGAGCCCAAGACAGGAGACACGCAATCCAGATTTCCCCAGATTCCTGGGAAGGGGGGGAAAAAAACAAAACAGAATATGACTAACAGAAGCAGTTTTCAGCCTCAACATGTCATCAGCTGAACGCGACAGCAATTGGCACGTTCGGTCTATTTTGCTTTGGGCCAACAAAGATTTTATGCCAAGCCGAAATCTATGTCGTCTCCATAAATCAAAAGACAGAAAAGAAATTCTGCATTTGTACAGCTGAGAATACAAGCAGAAAAATCAATTGTAATTTTCAGGGCGAGGGCGTTTGATGATGAGTTTTCCTGAGTTTGACGAGAGAAGACTGGTGAAGAAGGGTCATCTTTATCACGCCCAGGAACATGAATGAGAGATTACAGGAAGACAGTTGACTTCTTCCATCAATTGCACGTACCCCCCCCATCCTGCCTCTGCCCTCGCCACCTCCCCCTGGGTGGCAGCGCCTCGGCCCTTGGCTGCAGCCTATCGTCCCAGGCTCGGTGGCATGGTGCTGCTGTGACGCCTCACGCTCACTCTGTCTCTATTTGGGAAACGCACTACTCAAGTTTAGCGTACATACACAATCAAATGTATATGTGCTGTTTGTATAATTCTGATGTGTGCCATTATTATGTTCAACCAGATTAATTTTTGATATCTGTATGAGGCAATTGGGTGTGTATCTCATCTTGCCCTTGGCTCATCCTTTGGTAACAAATAAAGTATCTGGTGTCTGGTGGTATCTGATAATATAGATCTGGAGGTGAAGATGGTAACCTCCAGAAGGCTCTAATAGATATCCATCCAGCCATCCATCCATTTTCTTCTGCTTATCCTGTTAAGGGTCATGGGGGGCTGGAGTCTATCCTCGCAGCTTTCCGGCGAGAGGCGGGGTTCACCCTGGACAGGTCACCAGTCCATCACAGGACCAACACATAGAGACAGACAACCATTCACCCTCACAGTCACACCTACAGTCAATTTAGAGTATCAATCAGCCTCGTCCCCTCTTGATGTCTTTGGACTGTGGGAGTAAGCTGGAGTACCAGAGAGAACCCACACAGGAACAGGGAGAACATGGAGACTCCACACAGAAAGATCCTGTGCTGGAGCCCGGACTTGAACCTGGAACCTTCTTGCTGTGAGGCGACAGTGCTGACAACTGCAGCACCGTACCGCCCTCTTATAAATATCTGATACATAAAAAAAATAAATAAATCAAATTACTTTTTGTCCTGAAACAGTGATAAGTTTTGTACACAATTTCTTGTCAAATGTTGCTTTTTCTTTCTTTCTTTCTTTCTTTCTTTCTTTCTGACTTTCTTTTCCTCATTCAGCATTCAGCTACCTCATCTTATACTTGGAGCCTTCAACATCTTCTTACAGCAGGGAGCACTTAAGTCCTCAGATGTTATTAACTTTTCCAACAAAATGCGAATACGTACTCTCAAGCAGAAGTTCTATCATACCAGAACGCTCTTTATTTCTCTGAATGTATCCTTTGAGCTCTTCTACACCTGCTCCCTGATAACAGTTAATTTACGTCCAGCTGTTCTGGGGCAATAATACAACTTTCCCAGATCTCATCAACACCACAGAGGATAAAATAAGACATCTTGCCTCCCTTGACTCAGGGTTGCATCTCTCCGGTTGACATCTAGAGAGACCAAGCTGAGAGGGGAAATCATGTGTTGCTAATGTTTCACAAATAACGGAAAAAGCAGATTGTTCAACCAGCAGAACCATGCCAGATATACTGAGACAAGTGGTGGGCTTATTTTCACAAGATAAGTTCATTTGAGGCGATATATAAACTTACCAAACCTATTATTCTTTTGTAAAATACGGCACCAGTTTCTCCAATAATGATTAAAGTCGTTCTAGCAAACTAATTTTGCACCCTACCAGTATGTAGGTACATTATGTGAGCTCAATCAAATTTTGCAGATGCAGAAATGAGGATAATTGCAATAACTTGTTCCTTTCTGATGTTCCCAAGAAAGCTTCATCCATGATACCATCTTGTTCTGATAGTCTGCAGAACTGTCTTGTCAGTCCTCGCACATTCTTTGGCCGTCCCGCTTGCAATAAATTAAGAACAAGTTGTGTTTCAACGATGCAAACTTTTGTGAGTGAAGGTTTTTTTTTTTTTCCATCTTAAAGTTTAGAGTGAAGTAAATGGGCTGGATAAAGCTGCCAGAGGATAGTGGTAGAGGCAACGTTATATGTAATGTATGCGCTAGAAAAGGGTGAGTTTGCTTGTAGTGTCTTCCTAGACTTTTCAAAAGCCTTTGATACGATAAATCACGGTATCTTATTGGCCAAGCTACACAAATATGGCTTCCATAAAGATACTCATCAATGGTTGTCCAATTATGTTTCAAACAAAACGCAGTTTGTCTGTGTAAAGGGCTGCCATTCCAACAGAGCATGACTTCACTGTGGAATTCCACAAGGATCCATCCTTGGTCCTCTATTATTCCTTATCTATATAAATAATTTGTGTAACATCTCAAACATCTTTTTCCCAATTATGTTTGCAGATGACACAACACTGGTTCTCTCAAACTCAAACTTTTATTCTTTAATAAGGGACGTGAATGATGGCTTAAATGCCTTTGTCACATGGTTCAAAATGAACAAATTATCTCTGAATGTAAAAAAATCTAACTTTATTATTTTCAGTGGCAAAAAATCATACAATAAGGATTTATCTAAAATTAAAATTGAGTCTACAGAGATGCCCCGAGTATCATTTACAAGATTCCTAGGAATAATTATTGATGAGAGTTTGAGTTGGAGGGAACAGATTTTGTGTGTGAGTAAGAAAATATACAAATCTGTTGGTATAATAAGGAAAGTTAGGCACCTTGTTACTAAGCAGTGTCTACTTACTCTTAATTATAGTCTAATCCTCATCTTTCATATTGCAATATTGTTTGGGGGAGTACATTTACAACCACTCTCCAAAAAATCTTAATTCTCCAGAATCGTTTTGTAAGACTTGCATCTCGATCTGTTTGGGATGCTACTGCTGCTCCCTTATTTAAAAAACTCCAGATTCTTACTATTTATGATATCAACAGTTATCAAATGTGCATTTTTATGTACAAGATATTATCCTCAGATGAAAATGTTCCTGAGCACTTTAGGTCATACTTTGCAGCAAACTCTAAATTTCATTCTTACTCAACACGGTGGGCCACAGCTCTACATCGCCCCAAATGTCTCGAATCTAGAAGCCAGTTTTTGTTTAGGTATAGAGGTGTCAAAGTCTGGAATAGCTGGTACCATATTGCCAACAATTGTAGGTCTCTTTCTATCTTTAAAAGTCACTCAGGAGAGCATTTAATCCAAAAGTGTAGCCAAGAAAGCTCTTTATTCTAGCTTTTCCCCATACTGCAAATCTGTTTTATTTTCTACTTTATATTTCAGTGTTGCCTATACTTGATCAGCATACTGTTTATATTTCATGACCATGTCAACAGAAGGTCAACAGCATTGTTTTTTTCTTTCATGTTCTGCATGTAATTTTATGATGCTTTATTTTATTTATTTTTTGTATTCTTAACCATATCGTTATAATTTTATTAGGTGGGGGCTACTGCCTTCTAGCTTGCTCGCTCCTCCCTGCACAGTTTCTTTTAACTGCAGTTATTTGTGTGATGTATTTTATTGTATGTGCTAAATAAACTAAACTAAACTAAACTAATTGTGGCTGTAACAAAGTAGTAAGAAGAGCTGTTTATCTGCAAAAACTAATAATAAAGACAAATTATTTTCAGTTTTTTATTGTTCATTGGTACTGAAATGTTGCCGCTTTCTGGAAACGATAACAAATTTTGTAATTATCCATGAAGACGACTGCAACGGAAATAACTTGTCAGTGTTGTGAGTTAAAGATTTGCTATTAAGTTCCTTTAAAAAATGGTTTCCTTCTTTTGCTTTATGCAGTTACTTTCTCTGAAAAGGCGAAAACCACCTCAAGTGAGTATAAAAACTTTTTTCTCAAGATTGATGAAGTTATGAAAAAAAATGTACCATTTTTAATGGAACACATCAAAACACATTAAAAATATCCCAATATGTTAATGGAAGCACAGTAACCAGCAGTCCAGTGCATGTCGGTATATTTGTCAGACTGACCTGGTGTGCATGAGGTTGGTTCTAAATGATTTGTGGCTCCCAACACTGATCTTGAATGTAGCTTACAGAAAACTGTGACAGGGAGATTGAGAAATATTCCTTTCTACTAAATTATCAAGGCCACATCCACATGCACTGACTAAATTAAATCTGAATACTGACACTGAAACAACCTCCAATTATGACTAGAGAAAGTGTACGTGTGTGTGTGTGAGTCTCTCTCTCTCTCTCATTCTCTCTCTCTCTCATTCTCTCTCTCTCTTAGCCTGACAGCTAATGGTCTGTACACATCAAGATGATCCAAGCCTGAGCTATCTAACAGCCTTTGGCCAATTCAAACAGTAGCAACATCAGTCATGGAGCCAGACGTTCAGCCCAGCTTCCCCATCAGACATATACATGGAAGTGTACCGCTGTTTGGATTATCTGACGGAATCGCATGTTTAAGTGGTAGCCAGAGGAAGGAGGCAGATCTCAGCAGTCACAAATCGTAGGATGCGTCCCTGTCTCGGTTATGGCGGAGGAGTTTGGATATTGTACCCTCCGTCTCTCTGATGTATTATAGAGTGGGAGCTCTGATCCATGAAAAGTGTGGGGGGAGGGGGAGGTTAGAAGTGTGACTGAATCTGTGTGAGTTTGATGGGGGTTATTGAGGACAAGTTACTCGCTGCATTTGCAATTATTGTACATATGTTTATCTTCATATTTACAGCAGCTTGTTCGTGCGCAATGAGCCTGCATACATTTTCATTTCCAAATCAAAGTGAAACTCCTCTATAAGCTACCATGCAGTAGCATTAATGTGCCGTCTTAAGTGTCGGTTAATGATAAGAGAACAACCTGAAGAAGCCGCCTCGCTTGTAGTCCCCAGTGGAGCGATAGCTATACCTGGTTGTTAACCAGCCAGCCTGCTCCAGCGTGTTAAGACATGTCTATAGGAAGTAGGTGCCAGCAGAGGCATGTTACTGAACAAGCAACATATAATCTGTGACAAAGCAAAGAAAATTAACTATTGTGTTTAAAAGAAAGTGAGTGCTTGTTTAAACGGGTGTGTGGGTGGTATAATATAAGAGTGTGTGGGTGTGTGAGGATGCAGAGGAGAAATATAATTGTACAATTGTACATGTGAGCACACTCAAGGAAGGACAAGTTGTCGGTACAAACTTGCACATATAAACAACTTGGTGGCTCGGTCCCTCATGCTTGGATTGTGACCAAAAGAAGCCTTGAAGTAAAATGACAAATGAGTCATTTGAAGACGCCCCCTCGCACAAACCTGTCAGCACTTATGAACATCCTGCACCCAGTGCTACTGTATGTAGCTCGGCCTATTCTTAGTGGATCCCAAGCTGAGATAAAAAAAATGCCAAATTACCATCTGTCTGAGTTCTTGTGTTTAAATCTAGGGAGGACTCGCCTCCTATTGTGGGAGGATTTCGTTTTATCCTGGAAAGCACATATATCAGTCTCAAGATACACCAGGGCATTTCTTATCATCTATCTCCTCGTATTGGATTCCTCAAATCAATATTTGTCAGCTTTGTCAAGGTTGTAAGTAAACAGATAAAACTCCTCACACTGGGGATTAACGTAGACTAAGCAAACCCACGCAAGCCAACCTTGATGGGCGGAGGGGATTAGACAACACCCACCTCCATGTTTCCCACCGCTCCCCTGATGGTGACTATTATCAAAATAATTCTGCGCAGGGAAAATGCATTAAAGCCAGTGCCTGTGTGGGTGGGAAGAAAGGAGGGGAGTGAAATCGAGCAATTTGAGGGGGAAAAAAAAAAGACTAAATAAAGTATGAAAGGAAAGTTGCAGTAGAATCATGAAAAGCGTGAAAACCTCAAGGCTTCAATAATGAGCGGGGAATGAAAAAAGGATGATTTGAGTGTTATAAAGAGCATGCAGGCAGAAAATAAGAAGCACAGGAACAGACGGAGGCATGCAGAGTTGCAAGTCCAAGCCCCAAGTCTAAGCAGATCAAACACCCTTCACAGATAAAAAAAATTCTATATGACAAAGAATGGGAAATAGGAAATGAGGGCCAGTTCCCTTCATACAATGTTTGTATGGTGTGTGTGTGTTTGTGCAGGAGGTATACAGGGACATAAACAGGTGACACACACAATGGGAACTACTTCCCTTTGAGGGACAAAAGCAATTCAGCGTGACAGAAGTAATGACATTTTAGGTTGAAAACTTGGTGTGTGGATGGAGTTAGGTGTGTTAGAGGATAGAATAATAAATGTTAATGTGGCGATGGAAACACGACCCTGTGTGTGTGATAGTCTGGACATGGTCTTCTGCTTTATTTCTCTCCTGGTTGACTCTTCAGTTTGTATGCACAGACCTTTATTTATGATTCTTTTTATTTTAACTGTGCGCTGGTCTAAAATACCTTGACCCATTTTTCCCAAACTGTAGTTCAAAAATACGTACGTGAAAACCTACCAAACTCCCACAGAGTAGCTGTATTTTCAGCAGTGACACGTGACTGAAGCCAGTGGCCTGTGGGTTGATCCTGTACTGAAGAACATGTAGGCACATCTGAAGTGCTTGATTCAGTTTGTTGTGAGAGCTTGGCAAAGTGGAAGGGAAAAAAAATTATTTCATGATAACTAGAACACCTTCGCGCAGCACTCACAGAAAGTATGTCACAATATCTGCGTGTGTGTGTGTGTGTGTGTGTGTGTGTGGGGGGGGGGGGGGGGTTCTGTCCAGAGGAGTTCATCAAAATACAGATGTAAAACTGATAAAAGGAGCTTGGTTATTTGACCTGGAAGGGAAAGCAGTTTTAAAACTGTCGCCATTGCAGAAAAAAAAGTGTGCAGTGTTAGCATTTTTGTTTAGGCCAGTGGGAATGGAGTTACAGTGTCATTACAACTATGTGGTTAGCTGCACCCCCACCCCCCACAGTAACAAACAAACTGGATATATTGATGCAATATGCAAACTGATTCCTTCTGTAATGTCAGTTTAGGTTGTGGGTTGTAGATATGTAATGAATGGACCTTAATAAAGACTGAGAAAGCTGACGATGCTACTTATCTAACGTTGGCCTTGCTCACAGACACCAGTACAGCATGGTCCTTGTTTTTACTTTACTATCACTGTTTTATACAGCTGCAGTGACTTGTTTCTCTTGTATCTCCTCCAATTATTTTTGTGATTAGACTCTGTTCATAGAGCATGAAAAGAGGGGGAAAAAAACAAAGATGCTTTTTACAAGGCCATGCTATTACAAAAAGCTTTTGCTGGCAGAAAACTGTGTTGGTTGTGACGTTTAATTAACATACAAAGTTGTAAAGTTAAGTGAGCGTTCAGGGCAGTTCTTATTCAGTGTTCAGGCAGAGCTCCATGCTACAGGGCTCCTGTTGTGCAACACCCCAGCTCATATTAGAAAAACTGCACATCTCAGCAGAACGGCAGAGACAAGAGCCGAATAAACGGTGGTGCAACAAATTCCTTTTTTAAGGGTGATGATGAGGAGTTTTGATATAGAATTGGGCAAAAAGAGCAGTTCGGACAGCTGGATACACACAGTCAAAGTGTGCATCGGAGCAAAAGCAGCACGATGGGCTGCATGAGTGCAGACATGCATGAAGTCATGCAAGCACACACGCATATATGCACACAAACACAAAGTTCACCACCAAAATCCAACTGAGAGCAACAACTCTAGTGAATCATGAATTATGGTGCACAAAGACAAGTTGCACAGTGGCAGACTATCTAGCTGCTCCAGGTTGCATCAGTCCCCCCGTAGCTGTTCAGCGTCGCCTGCTTCTTTGTAATAATCCATTACATGAACCTTTATACACCTTGTGTACACCCAGAGGAGGATTGCTGTGGCCCAGGAAATGTTCTTTTAATGGTTAACAAACATTAACAACAGCTTTCTGAAAGGTGATGACATTAAAACAGCATCACAGCATTCTGCACCCGCTATATTCTAGTTAAAGCCCATAATAAACCATCAGTTGAAACTAATTTGTTTGACACTAAACCTAGTTTGTTTGGTTGAACCACTGAGACGGAAAATTTACCAAAACAACTCCGACACAACATCCAAACTAACCAAAATTTTGTCACAGAGACTTGATGTGCCTCCTGCCTGAATGTTTTGTGACCCAATGGCAAAGAGGCTAACACTTTAAAACTCACAAATTACTCAGCCCCCCAAAAACAAAAAGGTACGTTAATTAGGACAAAGCATCCTGATCAGGTGATAATTATAGCCTAAATCAGATAAAATGACTGCAGAAATAAAGTGGTTAAACCATCAAACATGGCTACAACGTCCTCTGTATTCCAACTTTCAAAGCTGTGCACCATGACAAACACTATATTTACACCTACGGAGAGCTAGGTGTAAGATTTGAGCCGTAACTGCAGCCTATGTTGAAACTATTTAAGCTGACGCAACCTTAAATATGTGTAGAACATAAAATCCATCCTAAGATAGAACTTGGACAGAGTATATAAAAATACAGCTGGTGCAACCCACAGCCGGGCAGTTAAATGTATAATATATATTTTTCAAATGTATCTACTCTTGCATGGATTTTAGGTCAATGAAGAGAAATAATAATAAAAAAAACAACTCCCTAACACCAATGCTTTTGCTTTAAGGTCTGCTAGCCTGCTGGTGAATGAAATAGAGTGATTCAAAAAGGGAAAATACTTTTAATTAAAAGGCTAGAGGCACAGCGGAGACATCCATGAATGCAAGAATGACATTCACTCTGGGGCTGTTTCAAAGAAAGAAATGACACAGAAACTCCCGCTTTCCTGCAAAACTTGAAGGAAACTAATTGTGCAAAACAGAATAGAGAGTACTTTGGGTGAAATGACTGGTATCAACCACATTTGCTCGCTATATCTTGTGCACACATGCTTACTCACTCTTGACACAGATGCAAACACAGCAGAGGCTGACTCCCTCTCTTTCTCTCTCTCTGCTGGCCAGTCCATCCAAAGGAACCAACAGAAGGGATTTTTGCATTCCCATCTGCAGCTCGGCTCTGAAGCAACCAAGCGGAATCTCCCCCGAACCTCCTGGACTATCAAAAGCCCTTCTGGTGCCTAATGACCGTTATGCACTTCGGTCCAGACGACCAGGGGCCCCCTACCAGGAACCAGAAATAATCGGCACAACTTGTAAAGCCAGCGTGTCTGGTTACATCACCATTTTTGGCACATATGAGCACAATTATTTTAGGAAAAGGTCAAACAGCCTTGTAAGGTTGCAAGTAGGGGACTCCGAGATAGAACTATCTTGGATCGCCATGACAACTAAAAATGCTGCAGATGGTGGTATTATTAGTTCATGCTGTGTACGCTGCATCTTGCGCTTCAACTTGCTACGCCTTCAGATGCTCCCTGAATGCCTCACACATCGAGTGCACATACATGCTTGTACAGTAACGTGTCAGTGCAAACGCCCACAAACGTCTTTGAGAGAAAGTGTGCAACACAGATTTATTTCTACTGGTTGATTGAGGAGGAAGAGATTCCCTGTCAGCTGCCTGCGAATCACCTTAAACTGAACAGATTTGGAAAAAGTGAGAGAGAAGCGGTAGATGAAGGTTTTTCACCCAATAAAAATGTTCAGAGGGCATTTCTGTTATCATCCTCACTGTGTTTTGTTAGGAAGAATTACAATAATGAACAAACCCACGTTACAAACCACTACGCAACATTTTTGAGGTCAGCAATGCTCCTGCATCAGTGCTGCAAAATTTCTCCCCAAGGAAAGAGGGAGTCATAAGAACAAGCATCTTTTGACTGTATATAATTCTATTTGAAACAGTGATGTAATTGGGTTAATGGGAAAATATTTGATGACACATTGGATTCACCAAGCTTGTTGGGTGCTGGGAAGAGGAAGTTAGCCATTTCAATGTTGTTATGGAAACGAGATGAGATTGTGTGACAAGCAGATGCTTATCACATTTAGCTGCTCTGCATCCAATCTGCTCTGATTCTGCTAATTGCTTCTTTTCTGTGAGCTGACCCGTGTGCCCCACTTTTCTTTTTCTGTCAATCTCTCCATTTTTTGTTCTTTCCTCTCTAAATCCATCCGTTTCTATCATCCACTCTCTGGCTCTGTTTTCCTCTCCATCCTCTCCTGCGAGTTCTAACGGTATGAGGTGAAAGCTACTCTTTGGCTCCTGGGTTAGGAGCCCACTCACCGAGATAAGAGAGCATTGTTTACTCCGCCAAGCCTTGTTATGACTCCCACTCAGACACACATGGAGAGCTCTACTGCACGGCTGTGTCACTCTTTGCATGGTATGCCGGTTAATGAGAACTAGCACCTTGAACTAATTTCTTCAAGAAGGGAGACCTTTAAGATCAGCTATGATACGATGAGGGTTTATGCAGGAATCAGCTGGGTAATTTTTGAATTCATCCATCCATCCATTTTCAACTGTTTATCCTGATAAGGGTCGTGGGGGGGGGGGGGGGGGGGGGCTGGAGCCTATCCAAGCTGCCTTTGAATGAGAGGTGGGGTTCACCCTGGACAGGTCACCAGTCCATCACAGGGCCAACACATAGAGACAGACAACCATTCACACTCACAGTCACACCTACAGTCAATTTAGAGTATCAATCAGCCTCGTCCCCTCTTGATGTCTTTGGACTGTGGGAGGAAGCTGGAGTACCAGACAGAACCCACACAGGAACAGGGAGAACATGGAGACTCACACAGAAAGATCCTGTGCTCCAGTCGGGGCTCCAACCTGGAACCTTCTTGCTGTGAGACGACGGTACTGACCACTGCACCACCGTGATGCCCGATTATGAATTCAGTTAAACCAAAAATAAAATTGAAATCTACATTTTTTTTGTGTATCATGAGCTTTTATCCTGTATGACATTATGAGATAAGCAAGTTCAAATATCTTACTGAACTTTCCTAGTGCAGATGTTCCCCAACACCTTCACTGTAACAAATCTCCAGGTTTCATTGTGTTTGCTCCTAGGTGAGACTCTTTCAACAATAATTCATTATTTTTGGTCTACTTTATTAGAGCTGATATATGGTTTATTTGGTGTGTATTGTCTATATTTAGTCCCTAACATTAAAATGACCATGAGCTCTGAACACAGCAATACATGATCTTTTTCATGGTTGGCACATGAGTTCTGACATACAACAATCTGTGGTTACTGATGTTAGAACAGAAGGGTCTGCATCAGGGTGCAGGTTGGGGTAGTGGTTAGCACCAACAAACACCAGACTTTGTAGAAGGAGTTGGGTTGGTTGCCTCACGTGTCAGATGGTTTATGTCATTGAACAAGGTCCCGTGGACAAACAACAGAACCATCTGTTGCTGTCAAAGAACTGAAACGACTCGGTAGAAGAGTGAAAACATCTTATTTGATGGAGAAAAGGCTTCGCTGGTGTTCACTACTGTTCTTTGAAATAATAATAAAAAAAAAAAACTCTCTTTGTGACCTAACTGATGCGACAGCAGCATCTAGGTTAACCTCTTCAGGAGCCTCTGTTTTTGTGCTGAATTAACCAACTTGCTGTCATCACACTTAAACCACGCCTGAATCTCCACGAAGGAAGCCGATTGGTCAGAAACATGGTAGCTTGGGGGGTATGACTTGAAGCCTGACAGGATGCTTTCTCATGTTATCTTGTGACATCGTGATCCCGCCTCTCAAGGTAGGTTGCATTCAGAACACATTTGATATCTTGTTTTATGTGTCTAACCCTAACTGGATCAATGTAAAACATGATTTCCTTAGAGTAATTCTCACTTTAAGAAGAACAACTGAACAACTATTACAGTTTTTTCACTATGGAACAGTATTAACCACAGAAAACAGCACAATGTTGCTGAACCAGAGATTCTGTGTGTCCACCTTGGATACTAACACTGAAATTAATCAAATTTTTTTTTTTGCCATCCCCACATAATAGGATCTTCAGAGGTTGTTACTGGGTTGTCCAGTATCACCATGTTCACCATGCGGAACACCAGTGGGCTGACACTGGTTTACATTTCAATACAAATACTCAACTAAATTAAAATCTTTAATGCAACTTTTGTGAAAATCATCTGCTGAATAATTATATAATGTCTACTCCATCTTGAAGACACACACACACACACACACACACACACACACACACACACACACACACACACACACACACACACACACCATCCCACTCATCACCTGTTACTGCTCATACATCATTGTCTCCATCAGGACATTTTTCTTTGCATTTTTTTCTTCTCATGTTCTTTTTATCTCCAGTTTCTACCACTTCCCATTCATGATGCCATTCATAATTTCTCTTTGCGTCATATTCTGAGTTGAGGCAGAAACTACACACACCTTCATCGTCCTCACTCCTTTCTCTCACACAGTCTACGTACCGGTACTTCATGCCCGTGAGCTTGGCGGTGGACTCCTTCAGGTTGTGGTGGTAGCGGTGGGTGAAGGATCCCAGGCTGCGAGCTATCAGGGCCACAGTGCGAAAACGAGCACGAGCCTGGCTGGCTGTGTTGGGGCTGGTGGCGTTTTGCTTGCTGTGTTCGCCATTGCGAGGGGCCTTCAGCCCGTGGTCTGTACATGCAAAGGACACCTGCATGGCTGATGGCGGAAAGACACGCCGCTAGAGCTCCTCAGAGACACAAATATTGTTTTATGTGAAGCTGAAAGTCAGTAGTCCGGGCCAGTTCTGCACCGTGCTGCTGGATCTCATATGGCAGTCAGCCCGTGATTAATGAGTTTCTCTTGGAGGAAGATCTCACGCTGATAAAACAGCCGTGCGGTCCTGGTCAGTGTGTGAGGAGCAGAGACAGGGATCCTACGTTGGTCTGCCTCCACCTGAAAACATGAGAGAGGATGGAGATGGAGGGCGAATAATGGAGGAGAGGAGGGACTGAATGAGTCAGGGTTGTAGTTAAGAAGAGGGAATACACTTGAAAGTGTTGCAGAGGTTAGAGAGGTTAAGGTCGGAGGTGTTAGGAGAAGAGAAAATGGTCCCTCTAAACCAGAACTGCCAAGAAAAACCTTTGACTCCTCATTCGTGATTGATTCTAAATCTGATTCTAGACGCTTTTTTCTGACCTCAGCCAAGAATATAACTTGATGAAGTAGATAGATGGGTGATATTACCAGATTACCTTTCAGAGGCAATCTAGATCCTCCAGACTGTTCTCGGCCACTGGCAGGATATCAGCAGAAGTGGTGTTTTTCGATGAGCAACCAAGTTCCATGTGAAATGGTTGAAAGAACATTCTAGCTTCTGGAAATCATCTTGATATATGGAGCCCCTGAGCTTCTGATGGTATGGATCGTGTTCTGGATCAGTGATTTGGAAGATCTATTTTTGAAAATAACATGAATGTTTTTTTTTCCTTTTCTTCCTGTCCCCCAACTCTATATTGCCAATTCACCCCACCGTCCTGTCCTGGTTGCTGCTCCACCCCCTCTTTTGCTCTGGGGAGCGCTGGACTACCATATTCCTCCTTTGTCACATGTGGAGTTGTGGGTTGCATCTTTCCACCTGACAGGTAGGAGTTTCACCAGGGACGACACCGTACGTGGGAGGATCACATTATTCCCCCCACTTCCCCTTCATCAGCCATCCCCTCAACTGACCAGAGGAGGCGCTAGTGCAGCGACCATAACAAAAACCCTCACTCATTTGAGCCTGTATGGATGACCACCCAAGCTATAGTTAAGACTGGGAACCAAACCAGTAGCTCCCATATTGGTAGACTACAAAAAAGACCATTGCACTACCTGAGGGTCCTATCAACAGATTTGATGATACTATATTCTGTATCCATGTAGACTCCTTACCCCCAGAGTACGTCCTAGCTTGAGTTTAACTCCTTCGTATCTCACATCAAGTGTTGTTCACATTGTCCACTTTTCCTGCCCCAGTTTAGGTTCCATCTCTTGCTCCTAATTCCGTATCTAAAGCCTTCTTTAACTTTTCTCTTCAGGGTGTTAAGGAGCTTTTGTCAGGCTGCCAAGAGTGGTGGGTGTCTGGGAAGCCTTTCTCACCCTCCAGCCAGCTAAGCGTTTTAGTCTAACACCTGGAGTGAAGAGAGTGACACTGCACAAGAACATTACCCATTCAACACTGTACACACAGATACAATCACACACATCCAAGTAAATGCTTTCACAGAAAAGCATATGAATACACACTGTACTCTCATAAATCTCTGGGACTTAACAAACACACACACGCACAAATCTTTTCTGATCAAAGTGCTCTTACACACTGTGAGCTGTCAACAGAGGTGAGGTAAGATGAGGTTCTTGATTGATGTGCGCCCTCCTGCAACTTTTCAGAGAGCAACCGAGCGCAGTTACACAGCAAGCGGAGGTCCCACAAAGATCTGCATCCCAACAGAAGCAGCAGCCGTCTCCTCAGACCCAAGAACCAGCCTTGTCCCGTCTCCAAAGTCCTACAGCAAAGGTTTTATGGTCCCCAGCTTTGCAAAAATGCCCTGTGTGTTAAAGGGACCCCCGAATGGTAACAGGCAAGCGGAGAGGAAGAAGAGGGGAAAGGAGGATGCATTGTAGCTCACTTCAGGGAGAGGAAGACAGATGCAGTGAGGAGGCGATGATCAGCGCGTGAGGAGCGTAAAAAGAGTGAGCCAGGCTCTGAATGAGGGAGAGAGACAGCGTGTATAGGCGACTGGCTCTGACTGACTGGCTGTAAGAACTGCAGTGTTTTTCACTATGGCGCCACACACTTGCAGAGAGAGAAAGAGAGAGACAATAAGGGAGAGAGAGGGAGAGAGAGAGAGAGAGAGAGAGGGATCATCTAAATGGATTTGATGCATGTGTGTTCATTTATTTGCATGAAGAAACCTCAGGCAAGATGTTAAGGTTCCTTATTGAGGTTGATTACACCAACCTACATGTCTGCTTCCACTTCAGTGTGGACAACTTATGAAGCACTAACCTCTCCCCCCAGCCTTTATAGTATTTGCCCTCTTTACCTTTGCCCTTACGTTATCCATTTATGACTCCTCACACAAAACTGTTTTCTTAAACCATCTCATTAGTTCTACTGGGGAAAATGCAGAGACCTGCTCTGACAATGGTTTTCTCAAAACTAGATGGTAAGTACACGTCGGCTAAAGTGGCACAATTAAAAAAAGATAATCATAAACCATGCAGATGAGGCAGGCGCGGCGTCTTATTTTCCTCCCCCACTGAGCAGCAATGTGACAATACAGGATTCCATGCTTCATTGAGCATCCACGAACCTCGAGGCCAACACAGTTTTATTTATATCCTCGCGATTGTATTTGATGATGGCAGACACTTGAGAAAAATCAACTCGGCAGGGATCCGAATTCTTCATGTTGAAGGGGGCAGCTTCCTGGTCAGAGGGAGCGACCATGTGGGAGGTGAGGATGCTCAGGCTATGATGAGTAACTATATGTTTGATGAGACATCTGTCATGAAGATATGATCTGTCTCATCAGCTTCTTGCAAATGCACCTAACACAATAGACTCCTGCTACTCAAGCAGTTCTGGAAAAGATCTGCAGAGGTGAAACCGTGCCAACTTACTCTCAAGGTCATTTTCACAAGTGTAGAAAAGCTCTAATAGCCACAGAAGTCATTACGTAACTGCTTTTCAGTAATTATGACTTTCTGTTTCATATTCAGGATTTTTAGTGGCACAATTTCAATTTTATTTAACTCAAAATTCTGACTTGTCATTGGATTTATTTATTATCCAGCATTGGTTTTCTTCTCTTTTTTAATTTACTGTCAGAAACATATCTAAACTTTCAAGTAAAACCTTTTCCTTGAGTTATTATTCAAACTTGTTGATAATGTCAGTTCAGTATGCTTAAAGGATGTACAAATAAGGGCTGTGACAGTTCAGCAACATGAATCTCAGTCTTTGGGTCAGAGTTTCAGCATCCGTTCGTATTTATAATTTGTAGAAGAAAAACATCCTCAGCAAAACGCAGACGCACTGAGCTGAAATGAATAATGTACATAAACAGTCAGCTCGCAAAGCATCACATTTAACAAATACTCCCATCATTGCTATGTGTTTTTATGTCGTTTCTGGTTGCCATTGTGCTATTTTCTGCGCTATCTCAGTGACAACAGGGCAGATGAGCCATCTGTGTGTGTATGAGTGTGTGTGTTTGTGTGTGTGTGTGTACTGTGGATACACATGGCCTGAAATAACTTTGCGTTTTCAAATTGAACTTTGGTTCAGTGTTTGGTTTTGCATCACTGTCTGGATCATTTTGAGTTGTTGTCTAATCGCAGTGCAACGATATGATTCAAGCAAACTTTTGAAAAACAAATGTTTTTTTCCAGATTAGTAGCAGTTGCCAGCTGAGCTTTAGCTTAGCTTAGCATTTAGGACAGGAACAAGCTGACCAACTAGGAAGCCTAACTAATTCCTCAAAACAGTACCTGGTTACTCCCATGACTCAGGTCTTGATGCAAATATTTGTTAAATGTGATGCAGAATCATTGTTTGCGTCTTGTTTTTAATGGCTGTCATGATTCTGTCCCAAAGTTGGAGTTCTTAGGAATTGTCAAAAATAACAGACATATGTTCTAAATCAATAAAAAAAAAAATTTTAATCCTACAATATAAGTTCATAGTATAATATGCCAGGCTTTGCTTGCTTTAATAATTTAACTGCATTGATCCTTGGAAGAAATCATGTGGCCTCAAATAATAACCTGAACTAATCCTGATGACATCATCAAGGTCATTTATCTCAACTCTGAAAAGCTCTGAACAGACGTTCTCACTGCTTTCTAGTAGTGCCCTAGAATGGTGTAGTTTAAAATCACACAGCAGCCACATCTAGAGCGTGCAGCACTTCTGCCATCAAACCCAACTTTGATGTAACTCTGTCACTCTGCGGTGCTCCGGAGAGGTACAGCACATCCCGACAAGTTGCAAGCATCCTTGTAATGTCACTCGCACCTCCAAGGCTACGTCTCCCTCACTGTCGATCTCATTTAAAAGTGTGTCAGTCAAAAGTGTCAACTAGGGCTGTGACGGGATCCCCAGAGGGAAATAACAATGTTACCCTGCAGCAAAACTCTCTGTCTTAATTGCTCCAGCATGAATCTGTGATAGAGTTGTGAAACTTTGTTGCTATGACACAAACCTCCAGACGGTGAACATGCACAAGCTGAAATAAATGAACAACCATGATGCTGCACTAAGGAGATGGCCTGAGCTAACCTTTGATTTACCACAGTTTGGAGCATCTGTCGGCACAGCTTGATACGCTGGCGTTGTCTCGCCAACACACTGCATCCATGTTGTCTTTGCACATACTGCTATTCAAAATGAAAACATCACATTAATACGGTGTTTTTTAGCAACGTGCTGCTTGACTAGAAGATTTTAATGATTTATTCTCATGTCTGCCTTCTCAATAATACTAAATTCTCCGGCTGAGAAAATGACAGATTATAGGGGGAAACCTTTCCAAGCTGTCTGTGACGTCACTGCTGCTGCAGTCCCTCTCTCTCTCTCTCTCTCTCTCTCTCTCTGCTCCATCACTTCTTTCTGTGTTCCTCTGCATCCCTCGTTTGCTCATATGCACGTCTGTTATCGCCTCTCTCTCTCATCCTGCTCTGCCTCCTCTCTAGTCCAAATAACCACTTAATATCTCTCTCTCCCTCTCACTCTCTCTCTCTCTCTTATTCCCCTAAGTCTTTCCCCTGTGATGCAGATAAGACTGGGAGTCATTGTGATGCACTATGGCTGCAAAACCACAGAGGTGCTGCTGACTGTCGAATTCACTGTTGCAAATATCAGTGTAGGCTAGCAAGTACGTAGCGATGAAGACACTTAGTCGTCCAGCTGACAGGGGGGAACGGCATTCATCCTCCTCCTCATCATCCTATCATGATTATTCCCAATATAATCATCATTCCAACGACCACCATCACAGCACTTCCCATTTTCAGTCCATCTCTGGCACAACCTTATCTGCTGCATATAGTGACACTGATATATGCTGACATCTTTATTGTGACAGCCGCCACAGATGCCGAGTGACCTCATGCGTTAGCCCAGCAGGCATTCGGGCTTCATAGTGCTGCACGAGAGAGGGAAGTGGGTGAACAGCCATTTATTCCTAATGGGAAAACACTCAGTGGTTGATGTGTTCGGTACAGACAAAATATTTGTGTAGCTGCAGATTCGACTACAAGGTAAATGGTGTACAAGCTAACTTTGGGCTTTGAGTCTGCCGTTGTTGTGACTTTAATTGGGGGTGGGGGGGGTAGTATTACGTTTATAAGCTTGCAATAACATGTTGAATTAATATATCTGGGGCAGCACAACAAAACTAAAAATAAAATATTATTAAAATATTAGCATGTTGTTATGTTTGTAGACTTTTTTTGTTGTTTTTTTTCCCCAAAGGTAGTGTAACATTCCCTATGATGAAAACTCTGGGAGAACATTCTGTGCTGCAGCCCTATCATTTATTTTTTAATGTTTTGGGGCCTTTAAAGCTGAGATGAAGATCGAGGAGAAAGACAGGAAACTGGAAGAATAGTTGAGGGATGATATGCTCTGAACAGTTCGACCAGCCAGGAATCAAACTGGTGCAACTGTGTCATATGAACCTGAACCATTCAGCTACTCGATGCCTTCATTCACTTTTTATTCTTCAAATATTTTCAGCTGCAAGTCCTGTTTTCGTTTTATGTTAGCATGACTACATTTACATGAAAATATTCCTTTTGCGTTTTCACTCATAATTTTTTAGCAGAGACGACCAGATCTGCAACACAAGTAGCATCCATGACATTGGATAATTTCTGAAAAAGTTAAATATAATGTTAACAGATTACCAAGAGATAGCCTAAGTGTTTGTTTAACCTGCAACACTGCCATGGTGTTCTGGGGACATTAATGCCTTTAAAAAAAAGAAAGTGTTTTTACCCACCAATTATTTTGTTAACTCCATAGGTAATAAAGAAAAAATAGGAATAAAAGACAAAAAAGAACAAAACAATTAATATAAGCCAATCTTCTCAGGGATGCTGTTTGCTAGCTTGGACCTGCTAGCTACGTAGCTTAATTTAATTTGTTGTCATCTCAGTATAGCTACTAGCAAGTAACTTCAACACAATCCCGTAACAGTTTTAAGGAAACAGACCATCTTTGGCAAAGTAAAAAGTGAGAAAAAGAAGCTATTGCCAACTGAAAATGAGCTTAGCTTAGCATTAAGAGCTAGAACAAGGAGAATAGCTTACCTGGTTAAACATCTTTCAAATGAACACATCTCTTAGCTTGTATGCTAGGCTACACTAACATAACCGTCTCCCAGTTGAGGCTATATAAAACAGAGTTGTTCAAGAGTTCTGTGTTACCTACGTTAACAACAACAAAGAAAGAAACGATAAGAACAAAGCATTTTTTAAAATGTGTTTCTATAATGAAGTTATCATCATATTTTTATATTATTTATATCCAGGCACAATCTAGATTGAAAAATCAATCTTAGAGGTTTAGCAAAGAACCACCCCCCAGGAGGAGATAAAGAGTATTGGACTTGACATAAATAATTGACAGCTCCAGGCACTCACTACAAAACACAAAACTGTCACATGTCAGAAACAACACAGCAATTGTAGAGAATGTCACTCCGTTTAATAACACATCCAGCCGTGACGGCCGACAGCTCATGCTCTTCCTGCTCCGATCACCTCTGATGTGAGACCTCATTACTTATTTAAATCCTCAATCTTTCCCCTGTACGGAAACCTGCCGAAGCCCCTGAAGACATTACAATATGTCGGATGGAGGCCTCACATGCCCTCCACATCACATCTAATTACAGAGGGGAATTAGTACTAAGATGATGAAAGTATTGGGTATTTAGCAGGGTAGGGACCCTGCTGAGCAGAGCTAGACTTTAATCCCTCCTTCCACTGGTTTATAAATTATACTAATAGGAGTCGGTTGATAAAACAGGCTGTTTTCTTTTTACCCTAAACAGACTCAGAATACATTTACCCTTGAGGAGTTTAAGAACTGCAAAAAAGTTGCTTAAGGATACTGTAATGAGAAAACTAAACGATACAACAACACTGTAAACTTTGTTTTTCTGTAAAAGCTGAGATATCTTAAAGTGCATGCACAACCCCTACAGAACCCGTTCTACCTGTAGACCATGCTGGTACAAGGCTGGGGGGAGGTCTGGAAAAACTGTCCGTGCACATGAAGAAGCTCCTCCAAACCCCGCTGCTCTCGTGCTCTGCTGCCTTCGAAGCTTCCTGGAAGGCAGCTGGTGGGGCTTGAGGGGTACACCCTGGTTCCTGCCCCCTGCCGGCTCTGCTGGATGGAACTGGGACAGCAATCTACCCTCAGCCCCCCTCTCTGCCTGGGCACAGGGATCTCACTGCAGGCTGCTTTGAGATACATGTTTGGATCGGCCTAGTCAGTCACAGGCTGATAGGGCTCTTTCTTTTTGTTAGTAAATCCTTTTCAATATATTAAGTCCTGTTAGAGAATCTGGCAGAACAACATCCCCATGTAAGTACAATGCAATGCTGGTCATGCGGCAACACACACGTGTGTGTGTGTGTGTGTGTGTGTGTGTATGTGTTTGCTGACAGGCCAACAGAATTATTCACAGTAATGCCCTCACACAGTTTCCATATATGTCATAAAAGTACACATGTGCATACACGAAGCCACAAGTAAAATAAACAGAGTCCTAGCAGACACCAGAGACGGGGCAGAAACCTCTCAGTGTGCCATACCTATGAAGTCAACTTTATTCTTAGATGATTGACAAATTAAAAGACAAAGGCAGCTTTTATTTGCGCTCCTGCTGGCTCCACTGAGAGAAGCCTGCCAGTCTGGGAGGAAAGCCAAACAAAGCCAGACGGATATTTCTGTCTATTTGTCAGACATATCTCGATACATGGGTTGTATGCAGCACAGTCAATTCGAGTTGCAGCTGAGAATCAAATCTGATCCACCGAATCTGCTCTCGTTACAAATTCTGAAAGCTAATCCTTCAGTGGTGGAGTGGGTAGAAATCCACCCAGTGAGGTGTTGATTCACTGTGAATGGACTACAGACATGAAGGGACATGTGATTCATACTGGCATCATGTGACAATGAACCAGGTCAGGTGAAATAAGAGCACGAAACCTGAACATCAGTGTTATCATTCATAGAGTAGTTTACAGACTGGATGAGGATGTTAGCCTCATGTGGGTATAGATGGTCCCCACCTGTGTGCTGCACAGCAGGAAATATGCAGCTGCTTGATTGACAGCACTGAGAATTGATTGACAGCACTGAGAACGCACCAGCCTGTGTGTATTGGGTACGTACAGTACATAGATGATGGCCCATGAACGTAGAGTGTGTTTACTGTAGATTCTGTATGTGTCTGTGACAATTGCTCTTTAGAACTACTGAATCTATTTAAGGGGCAAGTCTTTTAAATAGTTTACTGCTCATGTTCGGACATTTCAAGGAGGGAATAGGTCTTTTCATTCACGTCGGTATTCTCAAAAGGGCCCTTCGATTGACAGATACATGATCCCAGTCTTCATCCTGCGTTGATTCATTTAACTCTTGATGTTACCAAATATATATTAGAAAGACCGTTGTTGTTTTTTTACACCAAAATCCCTCTCTCTTCTTGTGTATTAATTCAAACATAGTAAGTGTTTATGCTGGTCTCATAAACCTAGGATATATGCTTAGTTGACGGTATTTTTGGTGTCATGGTGCAGAAACGAGCCAGAAGATCGTCCTACAGACGACGAGCCCCAGCGGCAGGTTGGTGGCTCCCACAAACAACACCGGCATCATTCTCAAAAACGGTTTCCCTTCAAGAAAGAGGCTGAATATTCAAATTTCACATGGTGACATTACAGGAATCACCGAGGGAGAACAGCGACGCAGGATGTAAACTGGGCTAATGCCAAAATACGCCGATTAAGAAGCGCCCTGAACAAAACGCAGGAGCTACACTGAGTCCCTGAGGAGGATGGATGAGAGGGTATGAGCTGGTCCAGCATGGCTTCCTGACATTTAACTGTTGACAGAAAAGGAAGCTTCCTTCTTTCATAACTGTACCATGTACGAGTGGATCGCTGGTAACCAGGTCAACAGTGTCAACAGTATCTGTGTCTTTCATGCAGCAGCTAATTCTAACGCACTGTTCCTTTCTTAGTAGCACATCGAAAACCAGCACAGGATGGTGGAGCTGCTGGCCTCCCAGTTCCAGGTGTTTATCTCTTCAGTTGAAATGTCTGCGTGGTTCCAGTCCTGTTCCATTACCTTAACATCTGTGCATCCCTTTTGTTTTTCACAGAGGTTGGAGGATCAGATGACTCAGGAACAGGACAATTCTCAGGCCCTAAAACGAGAGCTGGAGAACAATCAACTGATGATGACATGGTACGGAGAGAACCTGAAGATATTTCATGGTACCGTTTGTTCTTTGTATGCTAACTCTGACCACTTTGTCACACCTTTTAAATCAGCATCATGAGGACATGGAGAGGATGGAGCTGATGAGGACACTGTACTATGAGACAGTGAGCTGCTTCGGTGACCTGAGGTCCATGGGTCACCTCCTGACTACGAGGGCCCAGGGACTAGACCCAGGCCTTCCCACACTTCTTGGTGTCTCAGGTGAGCTTGAACCTCCTGTAAATAGAACCAAGAACATGTCCAGGAATGAGCTGTACCACATGGATCAGTGTTGTGTATTTTCTCCGCAGCATTCGTCCTAGAGCCAGAGGAGGACGATAACTGGAGTAGCCGAGAAGCGCTGCAGGAAAAACTGCGATACGTTGTACTGCTCTGCCATGAAACCAACAGTTGCCAGAGGGAGCTGGTAGAATGTTACGCCAAGGGCTTTGGTTATCACCGGCTCAGAGTTTGACATTCTTCAGTTGGAAAAATAAAATCATGAAAATAAAATGAGTAACCTTGAATATTTGATCCTTTGTTATTGTGTGTGTGTGTGTGTGTGTGTGTGTGTGTGTGTGTGTGTGTGTGTGTGTGTGTTTCAAACCAAACTGGCACTCTTGCACCATCAGGCCTACAACAGTTGGTGTAGGCCAGTCCGGTGTGATCTCTGTCTCAGTCTATCATGCGTTCTCTGACTGAATGTCAGGGAACTCGATTCCAGCTGATTAACCTGTGTATTTATACTGATGTCTATTTATACAGGCAGTGAATTTGAATTTTGTTTTATTCTTTTTCTTTTCTTTTATTCTTCCTCAGAGCCTCAATTCAAGCGAGAGCTCTTGATTAATACATTTTCGGTTTCATCTGAGACAAATGGATTTCTCCACCTCACTGATTATTGTCACATTATGGTTTGTAATTATGTCCTATGACATCATGCATTCCCATAATTCTGCAACTGATTTGGCATTTTCTTGCCAGCTTCCTGATAAAACTCATTTTAGGATTAAGGGTACACACAGACACACACACACGCACACACTCACACACACACACAATAGATGTGACACTCCTCTTCTGAGATGATTTTCTCCTCCTGCGTCCTGTCTCTTGGTTTCCGGGTGCCCTCTTGTGGACAGAAGAAGATACAGCAACCTCTACGTGTCAAGTTTGGCAAAACCATATCAACGTATTTTCGCACATTATGTGCTCTGCTTTACAGGAAAAAAAATGAAAGATGTATCTTTTACAGATGAAAGTGGATGTATGTAAATGCTTCCATCTTTGTGGTGTCATTCAGTAGCAACCCCCCACCCTCAGATGGCAGCTGATGAGTGAACCCCATGCTTCCCGTCATCAACACACATCGCTCATTCACAAGCCTGAGCGTCTGAGTATACAGGCTGAACATGAGGATAAGATAATGTGTGGGGGAGCTGAGAGCACCTCGGTGTGTCTGCTCTGTCCTCCCACTCAGTGTGCAGTGTGAGAGGCAGAGCGTTTATTTCAGTCTCTGGATATGTGCGGTATTTTCATCACAGTTTCCTCCAAGAACCAAGTGAATCATCCACACTTGTACACAATCTGACTCCAACAGGCAACGCTGCCACACAAAACAGGCCCTCCAAGACAACTGGTGGGCCAGTGCCTTCACAGATACTTTCATGTACTCTTGGTACACGCAGGAATACTTTATCCAGACCTACATTGCAATCACTCCCATTTAAATGCATACATATATAAGAATAAATAAATAACATATATAATGTAGTCGTATTAATGTACAACAAACATAATATATATAGGCATGGATACAAACCAGAATTATGCAAAAAATGGTGTGTATAACCTCAGTTTGTGTACATATAAATACTACACAGCAGGGGTACTCAAACTTTGGGGCTCTGGGTTTTTTATGACTGTTTCTGCCTCTTCATTTTGTTCTGATGTCTCTCACCGCAAACTGATTTCCTGCTTCAGTGTCACTGTGCTGCCAAATTATCTAAAAAGGACTTAATAATTAAGGATCCTACAGTCGGAGAACTTTATCTTCACACAAAAACCCTGTATAAATACTTCAGGTAATTTTTTTCAATTCAAAAAATATTATTTCATATTTTAGTACTGTAATTAATATCTTTTGCGTGCTTCTATTTCATATCTGGTGGGACAAAGTGAACCTCCACTTGGTACAGCCCCCTGCTGTATGGGATTATACACTGGAAAGGAAAAAGCAGAAGAAGAAATTGAGCAATAAAATTGCAAGAGTGAATATAAATGACGAATGAATATTGCACATTTTCTTGCATTTTGCACCATCTGACCTTGTTATTTTTCATATTTTCTAGTTTTTGTTTTTACCTCATCGGGCCATGAATGATCATGTGGGGTTAAAAAGCGTAAAACAAAATGAAACCAGGATGTAACATGAACCAAGTTATCATTCAACCAACTGTTGAAAAGCGGTTATATTAGCGGTGAATACAAAGTTATTAAAGTCAACTTCAAGTATATTTCTGGCATTCGTCCAAGCTGATGAAAGGAGTTTTTTAATGTAATGACTTCCTGTAATAAAAAAAGTCATTTCTGTGTAATGGGGTTGATATTGGGCATGAAGGAAGCAGAGCAGTGGTGAGAGAAGAATGAACGTGTCTGTTAGCTTTGTGCCTCTGCTTCCTGGCTTTGACTGAGCTCCAGGTGCAGGATGGCAGTGCATCGGGATAAAGCTTCATGAAAACCAGCAACTTTCATCCACCTCTCTCCAGCTCTGTGGATAAATCGGGGAACCTGATATGCCCTCTGCCAAATCTTCAGCACGTTAAGCTCTCTGGAGGCCAAGCTGCAAAACATAGAGAAACGGTTTGAGGATCTGAAGGAGAGCTTCCAAGGTAGGAATATTTCCTCTCTGCCTTCATTTCTGTCATTGGAGTTTCTTTGGGTTTGAGTTTCATGCAACCCCTCCAGCTGGACGGGTGGCCTTCGGTGCATCTCTTGGCAGCAGCGGGGGAACAACCGGACCTTTCAACACCGAGATCACCCTCGTCTACAGTAATGTGTACTCAAACACAGGTGCCTACAACCCCGCAACAGATACATTTGTCACATACTGAGATGTACTCATACACTCACATGCATGTCGCTGATCGATGAACATGATCTCCTCCAGGGATCTTCACAGCTCCCGTCAAAGGAATCTACTACTTCAACTTCTCGGGCCACAATGTATCCTCCAAACCAATGGGGCTGCGGCTGATGAAGAACGGAGAGCAGATGGTTACCGTGTTCAACCACCCATCCGGGAGCCGCTACGAGACAGCAACCACTGGCATGAATCCACAGCTTGAAAAGGGAGACCAGGTGTACACGAGGCCATGGGAAAATACCTGGATTTTTGACAACAGCAATGACTGCTCCACCTTCGCTGGCCATTTGCTGTTCCAGCTGTAATTGATATTAAGGTCAGATAAGTCCATCACTCAGTTAAAAAGAGAGAAAAGCATATCATGTTCTTACTGCTGCAAGAAAAAAAACCAACCCAAAACAGCGTCATTCAAGGGTTTATTACAGGGTTTCATTGGGTTCACGAGGTAAACTGAGGTGTTTTTGTTAATCATTACAATAATTGTCATATCAATAACGATCCCATCATAAACCCAGCTGACTCACAGTTATGTTCCACCCACCGGTGCTGATTGACAGATTTCACCTGATTATCACCTCCGCCAAGGGGGCTTTGATAACAGGGCTGTCTGTCCGTCATCAGGACCACACAAAAACTCCCTGGCTGTTGGGTTCCACTCGTCCCGTATCGACCAATGTATCTGACAACAGCTGTGCGTCTGTGCTGTACAGCATCGGAAAACAAACACAAACTCTATAGCCATTAATTTGATAGAAATTATTATTTCATTTATATTAATTAATAATTAATTCTTTTTTTGGGGGGGGGGGGTCAACTATATTTTCAAAACCTTTGGAAATATTTCCAGTCATGTATCATGTTACAGATTTGCATAATGAGGGTGAGCGTTTGCCTTAGCGTTTGTAGTCTAAAACAGTACAATCATGAACATGCAACTCTAAAGTGTACATTTTAATAAAAATACAGTCATGCACAAATGTTTGTGTGTGTGTGTGCGCGCGTGGCCATTTTTATACGGAGCTGGCGGGGGTCTACGCCGTCTGAGTGCACCTCTAGATTCCTGTTTTTTCTAACTTCATTTGATCAAATCATGAGGTCAAATGCAAAACCTTTCCACTTTAGGACTTTGAAATGAATTTCAGTGCATAAACATGAAATGCTACAGTTTTGTAGATTGATAAGGTACGTAGGACGTATTTAAACCAGGTCACACAAGAACAAATGTTTGGACATTGAAAAGTTTCTGTTCACCTTCACACATTTGTGCGTACAAGGTCCATATTTTATCTTTGTAATATACACTTAAACAAATATTCTTGCCATTTAAAATGCTGAGCATATTTTTTGAAGGTTACCTTTAAGTCCATGCCGAGCCTTTAAGCTAAGCTAAGCTAAGCTAAGCTAATTGAATTACAGTGTACACAAAATTGTGTTTCCAAAGAAACTGGCAAACATTCAGAAGCACTAATCTTTAACCCCTGAATAATTTTTGTAGGACTGAAGAGTTTCATTTCATGTCCACCTCTGTTTCTGGTCTCTGGGCTGAGCTGAGTTCAGGTTTGTCTATTTACTGGGTCGACGTGAGTTTCCTCGATCTCCTATGAAAGATGGCATACGAGAATATTTTGAAACTAACCCTTCGAAGTTGACAGAGAGTAAACCAACTGACCTGACTGACCTTCCACATATTTACCGGAAAATTCATGACTGCTGTCAAAGAAACGGGAAGTTTCCTCTCACTGTTTAGCAACATTGGAATCTCATCATGTCTTCAAAAATATCGAGTTTATCTGAACCTCAATTTGCAAAGTTTGAAACTCTTCATGCACAAGAAGCGATGTTGTTTTTTTTCTCTCTCCAGTTGTAGATGTCGACATTTGGAGACTTTTCTCCCATGGTAAGCTCATTGCAGGGGTCAAACCAAGTGTGTCAGCTGTTGGCATGAATTCATGGTTCGGTATTCAAATTGGCACAAAGGCCCTTGAAGAACCCACTGAGGGAAATAGTTTAGGAGTGTGTCTGCAGTGGTTAGAAGGTGGCAGTGAAACAAGATCATCTCTTTGAACATTGGCATTTTGCTCTCTCAGGCTAAACAGCTCATAGCTGCTGTGACCACTAAGTTACTGTCATATGATCCTGCTGGCTTCTTCCAACCTAATCACATGGAACCAATGCGTGCACCGGAGCCATACACATGAAATGTTTTCATCTTTGTTTCCTCACCCTTTCTCATCATTTGGTGTCAGTGTTTCATTTGTTTTATAAAAAAAAAACGCGTGAGAGCTGTGGCTCAGGTCAGAAGTGCCCGAGGTCCTGCCCTCTGTCGCTTATTTCTGAACGGTTACAAGAGGAACTTACTGTCTGTCTCAACATTTCATAGAGCTCAGCTGAAGTTATTGCACAACAGGAAGTGCCCTATCACCACCCTTCCTTTCCTCTCTCACTGCAGATGCTAAATGAACCCTGTTAATTGAGTCATTTTACTAAACGGGGTGAAATGATACTTCACATAAAAGGCGTATTTTGCCGTCCTCGTGCTCACAAATAGTTGTCTTGAGCTCACAGAGACAAAACTCCTTTGTCACCCCAGAGTGCAGAAAGATACGCAAAGACATTTTCAGACATACGCTTTGATTTGAGCTAAACACAATGTCTTGTTCAGCGCCTCCACGAACAGTTGGCAAATTCGGTCCAACCAACATGCCGGTGCTCACCCACATTAGCTGGTGGCCATGGAACACCTTTAGCTTTGTCCCAAATATATGTGGCTGGCTCTTTCTGCATTCTGGAGTTACAAAAAAGTGATGCAGGAGGTAAAAAAAACAACTTTATGGGTCCAAAACACCTGTTTGTGAGTGCATGTTAAGGTAAAAACACACTTTACGCACAAAGTATGACTTTAAAAATTAGGCACAGTAATCTCAGATAGTATCAGATATTTGTCCTAATGGGCCTTGGAGGCGCCAAGCGTAGCAGCACGTATCACTATTCCTCACAGTTACTTATTCTTCAGTACATTTTTCGGTGCCTAACTCCTCTTCCAGGTTTGAGGATGCCCCAACAGTGAATACACCAAAATGTATCTCAATTCGGACACGTGTGCTATTACTTTTTAATCTCAATCCGAGCAACGATGACAACAAATATCCCCCAGTTTGGGAAAATAATCGAACCCACGTCCTTTTCGGAACCACACGAATTGGTCATGCACGGTCACAGACACCAGTGGAAGTTTCAACGGACTTGGACGTTTATTTGTCTCAAATATCTGCTTATCTTCTAAAGTTTTAAAATATCCCAATTAATATTTTACGCGATTTTTAGAGAGTTATTTATGCTCTCATGAACACGCTACCGCTCATTTATAGACCCACGTTAGAAACACCTGGAAACGGGAAGGAAAAATTCACCTCAACTTGCAAAGTTGGCTCAGTAAGAACAAGAGAAGGTCCAAATTTAATTACTGTTGTTCTTAAAGGAACTGAAACGCTGACCTCCTGTTCAAATACCCGACAACTGGAACACAAATTGACACTTGAGCAACTGCTGACAAAGGGCTTGCTTTCTGATTATGCCATGTCATCTTTGCTCCTTGTTATTTCCCATTCAATGACATGTATTCTATATCGTGTGAAATTCAATAAAAAAAAAACAAAAAAACTTCAACTTTTTGCCCTTTTGTTTCTGTGACTTCATGTAAACTTTCACTACTTCCTACATTTATTATTAATCTGGGTCAAACCATCGAAGGTAAAGAGGAAATGACTGTTGGCTATATCGAGGAGCGCTGAGTAAACACTGCATTTTTGCCTAAAACACCGTATATCCTCTTTAAACTTTAGGAATACACTTAATTCCAGAATTTTAACAAATCGTATCAAGAATCATGAATGTTTATTTTAGTGCAACTGCAACTGTCAAATAAATGTGACTGCCATTAAAAAACACAAAAGGAGATGTGGTGATGAGAAGTAGAAGTACCAAAAAAAGTACTGTGAAATGAAAAGATGACAACTTTTTGGTAAATATGCTTAATCATCAGAATCGCCTGAGCCGGACAAGAAGATGGATCAGAGACCAGCGGCCCGCTAGTTAGCGTAGCATAACGACCAGTATGATACACACAAGCTGAAAACCTTTAAAGAGACACAAAGGAGTGATATCAAACTGTTATTTTACTCAGGCTTGTTTTTTTTTTTTGTGCACTTTTATGCACTTCGATGTGCAACATAACATTAGCTTTCTTTCATGTCCAAGGTGGCGCAACTCTCAGATGACCGCTTGTTCATCAGGACAATGTCGGAACCTTTTCTTACATTTTTCACAAGAGGAACTCTACTGGATTATAAGTTCAACCACTAAGAAAAAAAGGAGACGTTCCAGGCCCAGTGGGCGACTGAGCGTTTAGTGCAATAAAAATGAGATCATTCAAAGGAGATCTGAGGAGTTCCCAGCAGCTCTGAATCGACGGGGTGTTCTGCAGCACGGGTAACGGTCAGGATAAAAAATAAACCAAAGTCAGCGAGGCAGCTTCCTCTCCAAACCAGAGCGTGTCCTTAGATTTAGTTTGGTAATGTGACCTTGAAAGTCTGCAGACACTCGCGGCAGCAGCTCATTGGCCGGTTTCGAGGAGCAGTTTACCCAACGCCAGCCTACTGTATGTATAGCTGATTGAGCCTGGCTGCAGACGTTAAAAGCCCTCTCTGTCCTCCGAGCCGCAGCCATGAAAACATGCGGCGGGGAAGAGGGAAGCTGCCCTCCTCAGCTAAACACACTTACTGGAAACCCTGCCCGCTACCCAAACAGCTGGACTGAAGCCTTATTTTACTCCGCAGGACCACGATGGCCGCCATCACTTACCTGCAAACACAAACCCAACTCTAGACATCAGAGGACATGACTTTTTTTATTATTATTATTATTTTTGTAAACAAATGTGGCATCTGGTGACACATGAGATCTGAAAAGTTACAGCCTGCCAGGTTGCACAAGAATTCAAACAAATTATCAGTGAAATAATTGATTCCATCACTCAGTCTGGAACTAAAACGTCTTGAAATTGCTTCTTCCAACAATTGTCTTAAAAAGCTTGATTTAATTACTGGAGAAAAAAAGAGAAAAGCAGCATAAAATGTTCTCATGTGAGAAATTGAAGAATGTTTGTGGTTTTTATTTTATTTTGTTTTTGGTTCCTGACAACATTTAATTGATCAGATATGTTTTTTTTCCCCCGTGCTACTAATCAATGAATCAACTCATCAGGCCTCATTTGTGAAATGTTCTGACACTAAAGGATTATTTAAACCCGAAATTTTGTCTTACAGACAAGAACTGACGCCTTTTTTTGTCACTCCTTGCTCCTGACATCTAGCGTGTATCGCGTCCGACTGTCAATCACTCAGGTTCGATGTTGCAACAAGTTCAAAAATCGACGTCGGGTGCTTTCGTCAGGCTTTGTTCATTTCTGTCAGACTGAACTGAGGTCGAAATGTGAGAACATATCCATGCATAAGAGCATTTCATGACTGAGGCCCAATGTTCCAGCACTAAAGGTGGCTCCAGCTGTCGTCAAAGTAACCGATAGAATTGCCAAATACTGCAGTGTAATTCTGCAGTCCTGCAATCATCCTCCCCTGTATTATTATTATTATTATTACTACTACAATGTTCAGGTTTTATTTCATATGTCTGAGGTGTTGTTTTTATTCAATAAAAACTGCATACTATGACCCTCTCAAAGGGAGGCCTATTGTGTTATACTGCGATATCCATGTGTACCTTACAAATCAGCGAGTCGATGTTTTCAGAGAGACCAGCACAGCACACAACGTTACATAAAATGTCTTTTGTATTACAAGTCTTTCAAACTGACAAGTGGATGGCAGATTTATCCAAATGGAGAAGTACAATTACGGCAAATCCAAAAACAAACAAAAAAACAACAAAAAAGTCACATTTTTTTTTTAAAGAAAAGAAAACAAGATAATACAAGCAGACATGGCTTGCTATTCGATGAACCAAAGTTTTGTAGTTCCTAGTGGACTGTAGTACCTGGAGAAATGGCCTGACTCTCACCTCCAGAAACAGCAGGTCTGACGTGAGCGTCCTGTCAGTGGAACAGGAAGTGAATGTATCAGGAAAAAAAAAAAAAAAAACTGCAAAAGAGTTCTGATTGCCATCGAGACGCACAGCAGAAGAAGAAGGGCTCATCAGTTGGCACAGTCACAGGAGTTTGTTTTTTGTTGTTGTTGTTTTTGTTTTTCCTTGGGAAGGCACTTGACACGGGGGTGATCGTGGTGCTCCCCCATGCAGCGACAGCAATGCACTACGGCCCTTGTTTGTGCACACTGAGGAGGGACACCATCGGCTAAGTGCAAGCTCCACGGTGAATCCACTTTCACTGCGGAGAGGGAACAGAAGCAAAAAAACAAAAAAAACACATGTTGGCGTTCACAAGTTCAGTTCAGCTTTCTCGGATCCACTTTTAGAGAAATCAATCACGGGTTTGAGTAACTTGTGCAAGGCTTGAGTGGTGACTGAGATATAATAATAATATTAATAAGAACAATAATGATAATAATAGTCGTCATCGTCATCATCATCATCATCATCATCCTTGTCTATTTCAAAAGATCCCCAAAAGCGGCTCTAGCTCTGCCACCACCAAAACCATTAAAGATGAACAGCTAAAACCATCAACACATTTCCATGAGCAGGAAAAAAATAAAAAATAAACAAAATTTTAAAAAACAAACCAAGAAAACACGCGTCTCTTAGGTTTCACGATAAGACATTCCCATTGAGGCACATTTCCAGAGAAGTGTCATAATACAAAGCTATAAAAAAGTCCCAACACATTCAAGTACTTTGTCATGTAAACACTTTTCCAGACTATTATACATAATCGATTGTTGTCGTCGATTTGTGTGCAACAATAAGACAACAGTGAGAGAGAGAGAGAGAGAGAGAGAGAGAGAGAGAGAGAGAGAGAGAGAGAGAGAGAGAGAGAGAGAGAGAATACTTTTACAAAAGAACAATCCTCAACTCCATGTCAGGGCCTCCTCTAGAGCAGGACACATGAGCAGCACTGCTCTCCACCACTGGGGACAGTTGAATAGTTCATCTGTCGGACTATCTCTGCGAACAGTTCATCCACTGATCCTTTATTTTTGGCTGAAGTTTCCATAAAGGGGCAGTTCCAGTCCTGGGCCAGCGCCTTGCCTTCCCCGGAAGACACCTCTCTCTCCCCCTCCAGGTCCACCTTGTTGCCCACCAGGATCATGGGCACCCTCTCATATCGCTTCACCCGGATGATCTGGTCCCTCATGGGCTTGATGTCCTGGAAGCTCTGCTGGTTGACCAGGCTGTAGACCAGAATGAAGCCCTGCCCGTTCTTGATGTACAGGTCTCGCATGGAGGCGAACTGCTCGGTCCCCGCCGTGTCCAGGATCTCCAGTACCGACGGCGACGAGTCCACCTCGATCTCCTTCCGGTAGAAATCCTCTATCGTGGGGTCGTACTTCTCGATGAAGGAGCCGGTCACGAACTGGACGGTCAGCGCGGATTTACCGACTCCACCCGATCCCAAAACAACCACTTTGTACTCCCTCATGGCTGGGGGGGAGAGAAACAACCAGACACCTCCTTTTTCCGCGACGAAGCCTCCTCTCTTCTTCCCTCGACTCCCACCCGCTGACCAGCCCCGATGTTTTCAGAACGAGCTGGCTGGGAAGGCTGCTCCCTGGCTCGGATCGCTACCAAATCCCCTGAGCCTGTCCTCGGTCGGCCGCGGATTGCAGATCCGAGGAGAAAGAGCGGCCCTGGACATCAGCCTCGTAGATTACAGCGCATTTTGATCGCACTGTATTGTGCAACTGTGCTGGGAAGCGTGATCGCTCCTCGGTTCTTGCACGGCGTTTCCTGCCCACATCCTCCGCGCGTCAAACGCTGAGGCTCAGTTCCGTTTTCTTAAAGGAGCCGTCACTCGAAACCACGGATGACCAGACAACTGCAGACGTAGGCACGTCTGGGGCCGGTCTGCCTGACCTTTGACCTCCCCCACACACACTGGCGCTGCGGCTCACTGCAAACATAGTAATGTTGCACAGAGCAGAGAAATAAGTAGCAAAACATTATGTTGAGGCCACAGGACATAAAATGTCCCCCAAATGTAGCTCTTCCTTTTTTTTAGGCCACACAATAATGCGTGTCCCCTTGCTTTTGTTATTTTAAACAAAAAATATAAGTTGTTCTCTAGATTTATTTGTTTATTTATTATTATTAGGCCACAAAATACAATTTGTCCCCACAATGTAGTTAATAAGAGGCCAAGAGGCAACATGTTACCTAAATTTAGCTATTCTGAAGCCATAAGATGCAACTTGTTTCCCCAATTTATTTATTTTTTGAGCCAAAAAATAACATTTTTGTGTTTTGCGGTCGCGCAAGATAACTTGTTCCCTCAAATTAATTAATTCTGTAATTACGAGATATCATTTGTTCCCTCACTTCAGTCATTTCAGCCACATATGGAACCTTTTCCCATAATTTGACCAGTCTAACGCCCATAAATAAAACTTATTTCCTCAATTTAGTTATTTTGAACACGAAATATATTTAGCTTTTTTAAAAAACTTTTGCCTGTCTCTATGTTACACGTCGATGGCCGAGTTTTAAATTGAAGGAATAAGTTCTATTTTGTGACCTCTGACAATATTTTTTTTCTCGGTAAATCTGTAAGATTAAAAAATAAAACATTTCCATGGCCTCTCCAGGACTCTGTGGTAGTACATGTACGGTAGCTAGCTTTGATGATGTCACCTCCCTCTTCACCCACCAACCACTGAAGGGACGCCGTTCCAAAGATCTTCATATCCAGTAGGAATGATAAAAAATGAATCGGGAGGAGGTTTCATACAAGGAGTCCCCCCCCCCCCCCCCCACCACCTCAAACCTGCTCTCAGGTTATGTCAGGATAACCCTCCCCACATTAGCGCTCTTAGCGGCTAATAGCTTTGATCCTTGTTACCACAGTTGCACTTTAACTCCAGCTGATCCTGTAAAGTGAAGTTTCCCTCAAGTGGTGCTTTACAGAACTTCTCCAGTGTGTGTGTGTGTGTGTGTGTGTGTGTTTCGATCACACAGCTGTAGCGATGGCCTCCAGCAAGTGTTCTCTGAGCAGAAAAGGGCTGTCTGACTCAGAATTAATTTTTTTTTTCTCACATCAGGTGACCTTTGCATGGTTCTCTTTCTCTGTGCAGTGCTGGCGAAAAAATATCTCGTGAGGATTCTGTCCAGTTACCACGCTGATATCTGTCCCTGCACTGTTTTAAGTGGGAAAACTGAAATTCTGAAGCTTTTGTAGCGGGTATACTGCATACTCCCGCAGATCTTTTTTCTTTTTTTTTTATATTCTTTTATTGAAATATAAAGTCAGCATTTATTCACACACAATTAATAACAACACAAAATCCATGACTCCACTCGACATTCAACGATAGCCTCACTTCCCTCGTCTAAACATAAAAATAAAGAAACAAAATGCAGAACGGGAGGTTTTCAGAAGGAGCTCCACATTCATGTTGCTAATCAAATATGCTGGCTGGCTGTCTTTTTAAAGACGTGGTCAAAGCTGTGGCGCTTAGTGCACTGATGAAGTCGGTCTTAGGATGGTGGTTTGTATGGCGGGCGGCAGCGCTGGGCCACCCCGTGACTGAATCAGCCATAGAGCTTTTGAGCTGCAGTAGCTAGCATGACTCGTGGCTTTTGACACCTGAGTCATGTTTCTCAGCAGTTTAACCATCGGCTTACAATATGTTTATGTCATTCACCAGTGTGCTGTACTTCACCTGGATGCTGAAGACATACAGGAAAAACCTTTACATTTTCAGTTTCAAGTTAAAGATGTGCATTAAAATCACGTAAAATGATGTACAGGAATGATCTCATCATATTGGCTCACTTCCTCTCCTCGCTGTTATATAAACGATTTAATCTAACGGGACTTTTCTGTCACCGCCCGTTAAATTTGCCTCCAATTTTGTTTTTCCTGCACGGATATTTCAGGACCAGTTTGGGAACAATCTTTTTTTCTTTAATTTTTATTTACATTACAGTTAAATATACATGCAGAAGCTCAGTCGTAGATGAGGAACAAAATGTCTCACTGGTTGCAAACATACAGCACAATGGAAGTTCGGATGATGAAGCTTTACAGAGGGACTCGACCGGCTGACTTGGACTTGAGTTGACTCGTGTCAGTCTTTAACCTGCAGCTCGACCCTGAAGAAAGTAAAATGACTTGAGATACGACTTTAAAAGGATTTGTGACTTGACCTGAAACATGATGAGTCAGAGGACTTGTTGATACACATAAGTTTTGATATTAAAACTAGAATATCCGAGTGTTCAGGTATGAGACTCAATGGCCTAACCTGTGACCTGGCTTGAACATGAATAATGACTTGAGACCTGGACCAGTTAACTTGGGGGGCTGCTTGAAACTTTGTCAGTATGGGACTTGAAACAACTGACTTGAAACTTTTTAATTTTGGACCTAAATATTCGGGAACTCAGAAACCAATACCAAATAGCTTGGGAGTGAGACTTGTGGAAAACCCGGGAACAAATGATTTGGGACTTGTGTAAAACAAATGACTTGGAACTGCATCGGTCTTGGACCAATTTAGATGGGACTCGCTCAAAACCTGGAAGAAAATAATGTAGGACTTGTTTAAGACTTGGACCAAATGACACGGGTCACAACATCAAGTCCTCGTCGTCCTCTCATGAGACGCACTCCTGCTCTACATCTGAGATTCATTTGAACATTCAACACACACACACACACACACACACACACACACACACACACACACACACAGTGACTACACCACTGTTGCATGAGCAAATCAAATATTGTTTTATTTAGATTTTTTTTCATCCATACAGCAAGAGTCAATTATGGCAACAATAAAATGTGCATAAACAAATCAGACATTGTTTTGTGGCAACTGTTAGCAAATATCGATGGTTGCACTTACAAGTAAAAAGCAGTCAAAGCGTGTGTATGTGTGTGTGTGTGTGTATTTGTGTGTGTATACGTGTGTTTGTGTGTGCCCCCAGCAGGGAAGAGACACCTGGATTCCAGACATTCAACATCTGGTTTAGAGAATGTGGTGCTTTGGTTCTATAGCGACTATACAGCAGCCTCACGTCAGAAAACTCTTTACATTCATTTTTAAAGACTAATTTTGCCAAATAAGCATTTGGTGTGGCGAGCCTTCACCTGCTGAGTGCACAGCCATGATCGCAGGAGCAACTTCCTGTGAGTCAGTGTTGACCGTAAATATATGGCTCTGGGGTGGATGAGTGCTAATATTTTCATTTTAAGTAACATCGGAAAAATATTTTATCACACAAGAGTAAGATGAAGTATTATGTCTCCCAACTGTGGATGCTATCTACTGTATGTATGATTCTGAAAAACTGTGTATTCTGAACGCTATCTTTCCTTACATATCTATGCGGTTTCTGTTGCTTACATGTTTGTACTTTTACATGCAGTCAAATCAACTATAATAGAATAGACATTTTTGTCAACTGTACCATGGGAGCAGCATTTATGACCAACAAATGATTTATGGGCATCATTTGAGGGGTGGAGTTAGCAGGACATGGGGATCTCTACTCCCCGGCAACATTCCCTGGCAACACTAGCCACTGATAAAATAAGACAAAAAGCGCATAGCTTTCTCTGAATGCATTGGCCAAGAAACTAGTGCCCTTCTTTGCAAGCAATTTTAGCTGGTCATCTAATTTATGAATTTAAATTAATCTAACAAAATTCCTTATAATTATAGATCTTTTTTTATTCAAAATAATATCTCAATATGATACACATTTTTCTCTGTTCATTTGACTATATACAGAAGTGCAAAAAGTCAACCTTCGTCCCTTAGGTTCAAACTCATCATCTGCAGCATATCAAGACTTCGCCAGCGTGGAGAAGTCTCCGTGCTCCTATAATCTCAACTCTCCACCACAAAAATAAAATCCAAACACCCGTCAATCTCACTGCTCATTTTGGCCTGACATTCAGGGCAAACTTAAGAAATATTCCAAAAAAACGAAAAAAAAAACCCGAAAAAAAAGTACATTTTTGAAATGGATACAGTAGAAAACAATTTTTACTCTAAAACATGGACAATCTATATTCTGATACAATATATTTTCAAACATGATCCTGACAAACTGACGTTGGTTAAAACATTAGTTGTTTTCTTCTCTTTTTTTTTTTGTTTTGTCTAGTCAGATAATGCTGCGGTCACAGCAAAACGAATCATTCCTTGTATCAAAAAAAAAAAGAACTGATAACTGAAAAAGACATCCAGCTATATGAATGAATATTTAAAAACTGACTCAAAAAACATTATCATTTATATGGTTTTTGAAAAAGTTATGAATGTCATACTACCTCAAAAATCTACAACGGCTATATCAATGTTGTCAAGTAATATATAGTAAGGCAAAAAAAAAAAAACAACAAAAAAAACAAAAGAAAAATCTACAACTACATATCTCAAATAGATTCAAATCCTTAAGTAGTACATAACACAATGAAATTTAAGAGAGTAATTGTTACTGTTACATACAGAGAAAGAAAAATAATGATAAGCCGCGTGTGATATAACTATAAAACATCATTGGTGTTCTTTACCTGCACGGTGATTGAAAGTACATTTGACTGGGTGAGAACCCATTAATGGTAATCTAAGGCTTTATTAGGTACATTACAATCGGTAAAGACACGCGACACACCTCTGTGAAAACAAAAAGAAAAGGGAAGTGATCATAAGAAGAACGAAAGGTCGTATCATGAGAGATGCTTCTGTAACTCTTGAAGACTGAGAGACAAAGTGTGCTTTGGTTTCTGTAGTCGGATCGACACGCGAGTGAGAACCTTGTTTTTTTTTTTTTTTCGCTCCGACGTCACCCTAAACGGGTGTGTCTTTGAATGTGAAGGTTCACTTGGGCTGGTTTTACATGATCAGACGAACAATCTCTTACATGTGGTTTAAGTCAGGGGTTCCCAAAACTTAAGGATCCCTTAAAATAAAGGCGCCAGTGCCGATCCCGGGAGTTGGCGGAAGTACTAATGGACCGACACAGCCACACTCAAATTGATTTGAAATTCTATCATAGTTAAAATCTCCTATCGATTGGTGGAACTCATCCTGTACTACTCCACTTAGGGAACCCCTGGTTTAAGTGACCTAATAGACCCCCATCAACACGTGGCTCAACAGTGCTTCTTACAGACAGATTTAAAGTCTCTTTAAAAGAGGGAGAACTAGGTAACACAACGGAAGCTACACCCCCTCCTCTTCCTCACCAGGCTTTAGAGTCAATGGACTTTGAGCAACAACTTAATCCCAACAGGTAAAAACAGCACTCTAGTCTATGAAAAAGAGGTATTACAAAAAAAAATATATATTGTTGATTTTAAAAGAAAAAAAAAACACTTTTGCAAGAACCCCACTTCTAAAACTGATTAATTAAATGGAAAAAAAGAGAAAAGAAATAAAAACAATATTAAGAGCCATACAAAAGTTTTTACCCTCGGTAAACAAATAACACTGCTGAGATAACACTCTGGTTTGAGCTGTATGGCCGTGATGGCACGGTGAGAAAAAAAAAAAAGGAAAAAAAAAAAAAAAAGCTAGCCTGGCTGTGCTTTCAAGGTACACAGGTACGTTGGTTTACCCAGAACATTCATATGTCCAAGACCCTCATTTCATATCAACATCTAGTTTTACTAGTCGCCATAGTAACACAATACTGTACAAGCCTAATCATTTTGGCGAATTCCTGGTAAAATTATTGTGCCTTTCAGTTTTCAATTCAAATTCAAGGTGCGCGTGTCACTTGTAAACTATGAAATATGGCTGATTCTTTAAAAAAATAAAATAAAATAAAATAAAATAAAAACAACAAATCTTGGTCTACTAACGTACCAGCACGAGTTGCTTTATGCAACCACCCTCTCTGACCTTCTGCGTAATTGGAACAAATTGAGTGCTATGATCGTTTCAACAGAGGGCGAGACACACTGAGCCTGGCACCAAGATCTCCTCTTCTCTCATCTGATTTCCTCTTGACTTTGATATGTGGGGAAGATGGCACAGATCTGGATGTTTTTGTTTGTTTGTTTTTTTCACGTGTGATGGGACCATCGTCATGGACCGGCTAAGAGATGGCAGACCCTCTTTATCCCATCGCTTGACATTCTGAAGGTTATGTAAATAAAGGCTGAACTGTTTTGGCTTGGACGGTGCCAGCACACATTCATTTGATCTGTAAGACATAACGGAGTTCACAGTTCAGTAAGACAAGAATGAAAGAACCAGAGCTAATGTGATTCACGGGGAATGTGAGGATTGAAATAGGAACTCACTGTTCTTGAGAGGAACTACATTTGAGTCAAGTACTTGTGACTACTCAGATGATCTGCAGATATTATTGGAATCTGGGGGGTAAAAAAGCAGACGAGAGATCAAATGAAGCATTCTAAAGCAAACACTCTTGAGTGAAGGTGGCCGACAACACGATCAACACATTTCAACCAAATCTTCTCACATTCTCAGCTGAAAAAAAAAAAAAGGATAGAGATGACAAGAGAGAGAGAGAAAATAAAAAAGCTGTTTTGGCTACAGAATTCATCCAGATGTGACGAGCCAGTAAGCATCAACGTCTGATCAGCGGGGAGAGGAAGAGGAGGATTAAAAGGAGGGGAGGGGGGGGGGTGTTGAGGTGGGGAAGGAAGGTCAGTGAGTCGGCTCCCCCATGCAAATCTAAGTCCTCCATGTTGTTGACCTGCACACCTCGATAAAATGCAGAAAACTGATCTTGTAACAGGAATAGCAACATGATGATTCATCCTACTTTCATAAGTCTCTTCACAGGTATTACGAAATTGTGCAATGTAGCTATAGCTGTTGCCAATCTTCTAAATAACAGATTTTTCTTCTTCTTTTTTTTCCTCTCTAACTGTGAAAACGTCCAGCATTTAAATACACCTGGAACATGGTAAAGCTTTTTGATTCAGGTGCTGGAAGCAGCAGCGAAAAAAAAGAAGAGGGGGGGGAGAGAAAAAAAAAAAAAAGCCAAGCACCAAAGGGCACAGATAGCGACTGTTGCACAAGCTGTGCGAATGGTTCTAAAAAATGTGGAGAAAAAAAAATCTACCTCATACATACCAATTGCATGTATTCGTTGGTAGTCAACTTTGATAAGGAAGAGTCCTCAAAATGGGAAAGGACAAAAATCGGGGTTACAATGAGGACACACATTAAATACAATACAGAATGTTTCTCCAGAAAGACAGATAGAACATCTAACTACAATATTGTGTTGAAAGTGTATAAAATGCTCGTTACTGTATGATGTATGTGTACATGACTGCATGTTGGACTCTAGTGTAGGCCAACAAGAGGGAGTACCGCCTATTATGCAACCCACCCCTGGCTGTAAGACACGAGCATCCCTAGATCATCCATGTGCAGTGAGATAGACAGATTGATATTGAGAGAGAGAGAGGAGAGTGAGAGAGAGAGAGAGACAGAGAGAGAGAGAGAGACAGAGAGAGAGAGACAGAGACAGAGAGAGACAGAGAGAGAGGCGGTAGAGGTGCAAACCTGATTGGTGGAGGCAGTTGCGAAGGGAACGCTTGTGGCAGATGTGGTGGCTGCAGACACAGAGACTGGAGTACCACCGTGCATCATGGGAACTTTTTTTGGAGGGAAAATCATGTAAGCAAAAATACATAGAGGGGCAGTGTAGCCACATACACACCAGGCAGTCAAGGGGGGGGGGGGGGTGTCAGAGAGGGAGTCAATTGAAGCGGATTCCTCCCGTCCCCTCTGCCAATATCTCGTGGCTACAGTTACTTCCATGTTTGTGTGTGATTTTAGTTATAAACAACAAACAATCTCATCGCCGATGAGCACCAGATAAGTAACGTAAAGGTACAGTGTGTAGAATTTAGGGGGCTCTTTTGGCAGAAGTGGGATATACCATTCATGTACAGCCCCCAGAAACTAATAACAATCATTGTCATTAGCTCACTGTAGGCTACATCCACACTAAAATGTCCATCCATCCATTTTCGACCACTTATCCTGTTAAGAGTCGTGGGGGGGGGGGGGGCTGGAGCCTATCCCAGCAGCTTTCAGGTGAGAGGAGTCCCCTCTTGATGTCTTTGGACTGTGGGAGGAAGCTGGAGTACCAGAGAGAACCCACACAGGAACAAGGAGAACATGCAGACTCCACACAGAAAGTTCCAGTGCTGGAGCCGGGACTCGAACCTGGAACCTTCTTGTTGTGAGGCTACAGTGCGAACCACTGCACCACCATGCCGCCCACACTAAAATATTTTACTTTTAAAACACCCAAACTTTGCTGCATTTATACCACACAAGTCCAGCATTTTCATACTCATGGATAAAGCATTACAGTTACAGCCGAATTAGCGGTCTTTGCTAGCAGCAGTTGTGTGGTAAAGCTCTTCTTTTTATAACTACATCCACATGAGGATGGACCAACGGAAATGAGCAGAACCTGTGGCTGTACTAGCAAATGTAGCATGTATGTTGTATAACTTAAGTGACAGACTCCATTGTCCAACCATATTGTTTACCCACTTTTTTGTTTTAACAACTACAGTTCTGGTTGGGGTACATTGTGGAACTCCCCCCTTTGATGACACGATAGTTTAGCTCAGAACTGGTGAGAACGGGGACTGGTTTGGATAACAGAACCAAGTTTTTGAGGCACAATTACTAGAGCCTGCAGAAGTTTGGTGGGAGAAGGACACTGCAGTATATGTTTGGAATTGAGGGGTTTTCAATTTGTTGCAATCTGCAACTTCACCACTAGATGCCACTAAAATCCACACACTGGTCCTTTAAAGTTCAACAGGCAACGATAGAAAAACGTTGTTGGACTTCTAGAGTCATTATGGCAGACGGAATAAGGGGAAGGTTTTAATTGAACTCCCTCATGTTTTAAATGGATTTAAAGGGGATTTTATGTTAAGGTGTCATGTTAGACCAGCCAAAAGCCAAGTTGAGAACAAGCATGAGAAAGAGAATGTCAACCAATATCGGCACAGAAATTAACACAATAAAGGTCAGTTAAACTGATATAATAGGCACAGATAATATACAACATTTAAACATCACAATATTTGTCTTTGCTTAAGTGGATCCTTCTCAAAATCACTAAAAAAAATTGGCAAACACCCAAATATTGACTCATCAATCCCCCTCTAAAACCCCAAATTAGCTGAGTCAGAGGTTCATCCTGACACAAACAGTAATTATCTCAGAGTAGCTCTGCTGGTTAAACTTGGATGACATGCGAGTCACAGACATGAAGTTACAGATAACCGAAGAAGGAGAGCTGGAACCTACCAACACTGGCTGCAGGTGTCATGCACAATATTGAGCCTGCCCATCATGCAGTGCAACAGGAAGTGGATTGGATAGGGGAGAGAAATCAAAACAGCCCATCACAAGGTTCGTTAGAGTGAGGGGGAGAGATAAGGTGGGAAAAAAAGGTTAATATCTCTTGGACAGTCATCAGTGATTGAAAAAAGCCGACGTGATGATCTCATCATAAGGCAATCTGTTAATCAAGTCTACACTTTTGTCTGAAGCATATGAATGTGTAATACACCAAGAGTATTGTTATGATTGTAATGATCAAGTAGTAAACATTATTGAGGAGTGTACAGCAGCCAGACAAACTGAGGGATAAGGTACCATTAAGTGACCCGTCCAGCCCCAGTCGCCCCAGCTCCAGCCAAAGCCCCAGCAATGGTATCTCATCCAAGTATGAGTGACCACACCATGGACACTTTAAAGCGATACATCACCCAAAAGTATTTTACTTTTCAAGTACTCATAAATAGGTGGATTACTTCTTTGTGACTGCAGAGGTCGAAAAGAGCTCGCCACATATATTTAGCTTGAAGCTAATTGCTACTGAGGGCTACCAACGGCTCCAGTGACAAAACAACAGCAGAACTTCTGAAAAAGCATTTTAGTGGATAATTGAGAATACAGTTGGAAAAACAAGATGTGGAGTGTATTGGATGATGACAAGAGTTTGTAAATGGTCATGTTTGAACAGTTTGGCTGTTTACATTGATTATTAGCTTCAAGCTAATATACTCTTTCTGCATTTTGAAGTCAAAAAGAAGAAGTAAAGCATTTTTGAGAGTTCAAAACACCTATTTATGAGTCCTTGAATGGCAAAATCCGGGTGAAGCATCACTTTAAACTAGCAAACTATCTTTTTCTTTTACAAACATCACAGCCTGCGGAATAATTCTAATATTTAGGAAATTAGTAGGAAGATGTTCTTTCTTAAAAGCAGCCATGCAATGCCATAATGCACATATTTGTTTATACTGCACAGAGCTGTTTGATCCAAGTTATATCTTTTGCTTGTCTTTGTAATCTTTTCCTCCATCCAAAGAAACTAGATTGGATAGATTGTCCGTGATGCCCCAGCCAAGCAGGAGCTAGGTTAGACTGATCCCGGTTTCCTCTGGGCGCTCAGAGCACTAGCTGTGGTTGCTTTGGGAGCCATACCTGATGGGAGGAAAGCAGCCTGCTGTTGAAACTGCATGCTGGCCAGGGCCTGTTGGTACTGGAGCATGCCGGTGTTAAACACAGCAGAGGCCCCGTTGGCCTTCTCCAGGGCTGCCCGCTTTGGCAGGGGAGCCATGACACTAGGGGCGATACCCTGCCCAGCCAGATGAAGGAGGGAAGAAAAGAAGAGGAAGATAGAGGAGTGTGTGGAAATGAGAGAGAGAAAAGTGTGTTGGACAGAGGCAAAAAAATAAAAAAATAAAAAAAAGAACAAAAACAAAAAAGGTACATATGTTAGAGAACATAATAGCATCATAACATCCTTGTGTGTACAACAATATCATCATCAGTAGCAAGCAAGCAGCAATCTGACACAAGTACTACACAAGCAGGAGCATGGTGCCTATAGGAGCTACTGGCTAACAAGCATTCAGGTTTTCATTATTTTTAGCAGGAAGCTGACTGAATTAACTTTAGACTCCTAACATAAGCAAGCATTAAGAATTAAAACAATAAGGCTGCTAACAAGAGGTGGAACAGGTAGGAAGCACAGAGAAAGGGAGGCTGCACTGCTAGCTCCATGATAAAACTGTGTAAGCCATGTTTAAGTGATGGTTCCCTGTCAGATACGTGTCAAAAATGGTCTCAGGCCACAAAAGAGAGAGAGAAAAAAATCTATAACTGAACTATATTTGGATATGTGGATTTGACCATGACATGAGGCCATTCTTGAGGTCTGACTCGATGACAGAGCGAACCATCATTTGAACTGTAATCATCTGTCATGGTGGGATCACCCCTGTCCTCTTAGCCCCACCCTTATCCATCTGACATGCGCTAGCGACACACACACATGCACACATTTCACTGAGCTGCTATAACACTGAGTTAAGAGTGAAGCCATGCCACCATTTGTAAAAGCTCTACTTCCCTAGCCCTCACTGAGTGTTGTTAAATAGGCTATGAACTGATTGTGGCTCCTTGTCATTGATTCCAAATTGGTGTTTGAGGTCGTGAGGAAAGAAAGCCACGATCATTTCATCTCGAGCAATAATGACAGATCGACAGGAAGAAATACAGACACTGAACTGAGACAAAGACAACATAAATAGCTAGGTATATTTGGTTAAAACACTGCTCTACAACAAAGCCACATGCCAAGCTAAAAGGTGAAAGGTCATAGTACCAGGTCAAAGGTTGCGTCGAGGGGTCGCTTCAGTGATTTGACAGCCGACTGAGTCTTAATTAGCAGGCAGCGAGCACATGATGGCAATGGGCCAATGGGGTTCAAGCGCATTAACATAAACCAGCAAGCAGAGGTGCATCATGGGGGCAGCAGTGCAGTTTGGGTATAGGTGAGAAAAAACAAAAACAAATAAAAAAACAAATCATTGGAATGCAATATACAAGGGGATAACAGGACTAAGGCATGCACAGTGTGGACGCTAGCTCTACTGCTCAATAGATCATCAATTATCAATCATAACTAGCGATCTACATTAGTTCAATAACACAAATGAATACAGAGGGTCATCATTTCTGTTTCACTGTCACATTACCTCGCTATGTCACTAAGAGCAAGTACAAAACATTGCAATGCGGCTGTGCTACTGTTCACAGGTGCTGTCACTGTGACACAAGACAGGATCCCCTTCAACTAATGTCAAGAGGAAGAGAAGTGATAGAGGGAACACAAAAACAATGGTGTAACGGACAAGACCAGGCCATCAGAGAGAGAGGGAGAGGGACAGAGAGAGAGAGAGAGAGAGAGAGAGAGAGAGAGAGAGAGAGAGAGAGAGAGAGAGAGAGAGAGAGAGAGGAACTTTCTGCTTGTGGTCTGGGTGAGATGAAAAAATGCTTGGTCATATCAGGAAGAGGAAACGCTAAAAGCACCTGGTTACACTGTTGACTGATTCTTCGCCATATCATCCTGTTCTGATCTATCAATTGTGACAAGCAGAACTCAGCTATGAGAATCAAAACTTCCACAGATTAAGTGTCGTGTAGGTGTGAAGTAGTGGGACTATGTTTGCTCACCATGGCCGCGGCGGCTGTAGCCTGGTTCACCTGGTGCTGTGTAGCCTTAATCTTGGCCTGCAGGTGTGCCGGCGGGTGGAAGTACTTGCACTTTTCCCGGGAGCAGCGACCTTTGATGTAGTCCATGCACACGGTGACGGTGTTATCGTTGGTGTCGATCATGGTGCTGTCTGCGGGATGAGCGAAACGACAGTCTTCTTCGCCTCGGGAGCAGTTTCCTCTCTGATACTCCCTACACACCTAGAACCAGAAAAACAGATTTCCATACAAGAACATATGGCGTTTTGTCTTTCGACAAGAGTATGACTCATGGAGGCTTGACACTATAGCGGGTGTGCAGTTACAAAAATCCATTTAACTTAAAAATGCATGAGCACTGCAGTGCGATAAGACAAAAAAGCTTCACAAGACTATATTCCACTCACTATATGAAATATTTCTAGGCTTGCCTCGATTTCCCTTCACATCAAGATCTGCGCAGATACACACACACACACACACACACAGTCTATTTCCTGTTTAAATGGTATTAGATATACACATATTTATCCGCGTGTGTTTGTGAGTGGGTGTTACACTGTGGAGGCCTCAGGCTAAACTCAACCTCTTACATTAAAGCACAATAAAGGTAAGCTTGCATACGTCCCAGGCGCATTTTTTAGTCTCTATATGAAACACCAGGGGGCAGCACCTTCTTCTAAATCTCTCCTCACTACCTTCCTCTGCTCTGTAAGTGACAAAAAATAAATTTCATCAATTTATACTTTACTTTTGGTTTTGTGGCCTGGTTACATCAGAGGACAGTCACTTGAAAGCCAGGATGAACAAACACACCCATGCAGAAAACTTGATGCCTTCACTTTCACCTTCTATTTTTTCAATGCTATTTTGGATCATTCTAAAGACCAAGCAGCAATCTGCTAATGGTCATTGTTCTGATGGACAGATATCTGAGTTCAGTCTCCTTCTTTACCACTCTAATTTTGTAAACAGCAGACTGGACGAGGCAAAGTGCATTGCAAAGATTGTATTACAAAACAACCATTGGAGTGCACTGCACATCACAAACTGATAAAATACAAAACCAGAAGAACGGCCGCCAGTTTAATTTTTATTTTCCTTTAATTAGCTTGTACTTTGCATAATATACCTCCTGGTGGAGTTACATTTCACTTCTTTCAGATTCAGCTAATCAAGTGCGATAAAGTTTGGGTTATTCTCTTGCTTGTTTAGCCTTTTGTTAACACCACTTTTCTTTTCTACAGGCTAATTACGACCACCAGCTCATTCCTTCCAAGAAAGAAATACATTCTTCATTAAACTGAGTTTACATTTTTCTTTGCCCCCAAAAAAACATTTGAAGTAGATGAGTGGGTTGCTTACCTCAAGTCTGTCTGTTCTCAGCAGTTTCTGGGCTGCGGCGGCTGCAGCATTGGGGACTTGGCTGACGGTCGGGCTGGAGGCCATGAGGACAGGGGTGCTGGGCAGGATCTCAGGGGGCATCAGGCCTGGTGACACAGGGCTCAGGTAGGGATTAAAGGCCGCGGCTGCAGCTGCTGCCGCTGCACTGGCGTTGGTGGGCAGGCCCGGGGTCACTGAGAACATGGGCTGGAGAGAAAACGGATTCATAAATCAGAGTGTGAAGTTTAGACACTGCAGACTCTACATGTATGTACAGTAGTCTCTCTGTGCTCATCTGCGTGTGTTCTCCCACCATTGGTGAAAGCTGCGTGCCAGGCATCATGGCATTAGCGAGCTGCATCTGCTGGGCCAGCATGGCCATGTTCTTCTGCTGGATCAGGTTGTTCCTGCCATTGATCTCCAGCTGGGTCTTTAGGTGCGGAGGAGGGTGCAGGTACTTGCAGTTCTCCCTGGAACAACGGCCCTGGGTAAGGTAAACCAAATGACAAATGGAAGGAGAGAGTCAGAATGAGGGGTACGCTACAGGTTGGCACAGGCTGTTTCTATTCATGAGCTTGTAAAGTTATTGAGGGAGTGTCTCATAAAAGTTTAATTGCTAATGGGGTCTGGGTGTTGGTGAAGACGAAGGTTAGGTACTGTTACTTTCTCTCGAAGAGCTAAAAGGAAATAACAGATGCGAAAAAAAATGTGCCAGAGTTTCCATTTCTAGCTGTGCTGCTAATGCTAGCTGCAGCTCGTGCTGGGTCAATGCACTCTAGATCTGATATCATGGCCAACTTTGTATTTCACATCACAAATATTGCAGCGAGCATTGTTTGCATTGAGTTTCGAAAGTGTAACCACACTCCAGACAGATTATCTTCTCACCACACAAGAGTCAAGTCTCGTCTGATTTTCTAATTTTTTGCGTCTCCTTAACAAGCAGTACCTCAGATAAAGCAGCGCGTGCAGCAGACACCAGGTTCCTTACATTTTCTAAAATCTATACACTTCGACTAAGTGACCACCCCTTGTGATTTCCATTTTGTCATTGTCACGGGTAAACTGCTGGACTTGGGGGTGAAAGCGACATGACAGGATTACATATGGACGATTGCTACCTTGTTGACAGCAACCTCAGTGTCAGACACTTACTGTAGATTCACATTAGGTCTGAGTCGAGCCCTAATTGTTAACAGCTTTCTATTTCGGTCAGGCCCCGTTGGAACATGTATAAGTGTGTGTGTGTGTGTGTGTGTGTGTGTGTGTGTGTGCGCATTAACCCTATGAGGTCATGACTGACACTTATCATGCTGCTCCCGACTTCCAACTTAGCTACATGTCTAGCTGACACTATAAATACTGTCCACTCATATGATCTGTATATATCATATCAACAGTCATCCGGAGGTCACACTTCAAAGCCTCTGAATAATTATCTAAGACAGGGATCCCTTTCTGCAGCCTGCTGCGAGTGTCTAATTATGCCTTCAGTCTGGAGAGGAAGAGGTCTGACACATACTGACATTATCACGCAAACATGAATACATACGCGTTAGCGCATGCACATCAGTGTCACACTCACAACAGGTGGTGCGCACACGTCATACAGACAAAAGACAAACACCGACACGTCCGCAGTTTAGGGAAGACTTGTATTTACTTTCAGACGCGGAGCACAGCTGAGCTGACTGCAGCTGACAGAGCCGTCTCCCCTGGGATTCATAGCAATACTCTGTCACGACTTCATTCCCCCTCTCACATCTCCTTCACTTTCACTGATACTGGAGCACCAGACAGGTGCAAGGCTGAGAGGGAGGCTGGCGGGCGGGGAGGGAGAGAGGAAACCGGCTTAAATCACAGGGGCTTTCTATCCTGCTTAGTTTGGTCCACTTGTCTGAAGGTGCTACCACAAGTGGTCACCAGATATCTTTTGAAAAAAGTTATGCATGTATGTATGTAATATGTACACATGTAAGTATGTATGTCTTTCTGTATCTACATACATATGAAAGTGGTATGTGTGTACAAATGTATGTAGTATGAATGAATGCTTGCATGAGCGACACATACATACTGTAAACACATGCATACATTCATACATAAATACATACTGTAAATACATATGTACATACATGCATACATACATGCAAACATGCATAATCCTGTCAATACATATATACAGTACATACATGCATACATATTGTACATACACAGATTCTGCAAACACACTTATAATATGTATATATGCATGCATGGGTGTATGTATGTACGTGGTATGTATGTCTGTAGAAATGTCAGTATTCAAGTATGTAAACATGCATATCTAAATAGTTTTAATGTTTGCATGTAATTATTTTTATCTTATCTCAGTGTAGCTGGAGCAGTTTTATCTAAAAAATAAGTATCAACACCTCAGTTTCCCTGTGGTGGTGAAGGTCTCGTGAAGTTTTATGCAAACTTTGTACTGTACTTTGTACAGATATTGAACTGGCACTCAGAGGAAACCTGAATTAAGCCACTTTGAGGGACACAAACCCGACTAAAGACCAGTTCAGGAGGGGAAATATGAACAATTTGGGAGTAAATCAATGTCCACAACTGGTAAAAAAAACAAAAACAAAAACAAAAAAAACTAATCGTGATTAAGGATAAAGTTAAGCTTTGGGTAAATGTCCAGAAATGACTTGATGTGATATAATCTATGTATAAAAGAGTTTCTGTAAATACCTCAAAAGTGACTAAGTAATTGTGTATGTGTATTTGTGTGTATGAGTGTGTGGGTAGAGAGGAGGGGAGAGAGAGAGAGAGAGAGAGAGAGAGAGAGAGAGAGAGAGAGAGAGAGATGACGTGCTGAAAGTAGGTTCTAATCACACTCATCCAGGCATGCAGTGGAGAGAGCGTAGAGTTTGTGTGTGTGTGTGTGTGTGTGTGTGTGTGTGTGTGTGTGTGTGTGTGTGTGTGTGTGTGTGTGTGAGTGTGTGTGTGAGGGAGTGTTGCCTGAGTGGGAGTAGTTGCAAAGCCATGAAAGATCATGTTACGTTCACCCCACATGACCCCGTCCCTCGACCACTGGATTCACCACTGCAGCAGTGTATGTGTGTGAGGGTTAACATAAGAGGGCAATGTTTGACAGATAAACATGTGGCTTTCACTTCTACTTGCTATATTTGCTTTTTAGCAAAATCATCCAACACCGGCAGCCATTTTGAATAAAGGAATCAGGTCCCAGAAGAGGAAACGTCAGGGTGAGGAGAGTCATGGTGACTGTAGCGAGGAGCGGGGCTGTGTCAGGGAAATTGTAGAAGTTGCAGAAGAAGCAATTAGTGAAGGGGAGGGAGAGAGGGAGAGAGAGAGAGAGACAGAGACAGAGAGAGAGTGAGAGAGAGAGCAGTGGAGAAGCAGACAGGAGAATAAGCTGCTGCCTCTTACATCATGCTTGTGGCTGTTATTGTGACATCAGCGGCCTTGAGGAGCAGCTAGAGACGGTGTCCACGGCAACAGAGCAGCCAGACACTCACTCTCACAACATAGTCGTTCGCAGAATCTTCCAGATAACCGACACGTACAGGAATGTACTGAAGAAAATACCAGAGATATATAACTGGTCCAGCAACCACAACAATTCCCAGACTTGAAGGCTGGGCTTCTCTGTCCGACGTCCTGGCCTTTCTATGTTTGTGCTGTTCACACAAATATCAAGATAAGTGGACTCCCAAGCCAGAATTACAAAAGCACCATTTTTGACATTTCTTATTGCAGACCAGATGTTTTTGGCTGCAAAACACACTGCAAAAACATACATAGGGTGGCAAAAGTATATTAATAACTCGGCTTTACTGAGTTTATTCTACCTTTATTTTAGAACACTGTGTGTGGATTCGGGAGCTGAGAACCACAGAGACCAGCTGACTGCTAGTTAGCTTAGCACAATGAATGGTAGGTGGGGAGCGTTAGCATACCTCCATGAAAAGTCATCAAATACCCTTTTCTCCAAAACAGTTCACCTTATTATGATGTGTATTACATTGATCATGAAATAATGATGTAAAATTACAAGACACTGTGATTTTAGAATCTGTCTCACTGTAAAATCTACATTTCTGGCTCGGAGCAGCGATTCAAAGCTCCCATTGTCACTTTTCTTGTTGACAATTAGACAAGCACCTTCGTCAGGGAGGATGGGGAAGATTATTCCTAGACAATCCAAAATCTTTATTCTGTTTGATTACATCTGGCAGAGGTATGCTAACACTTCCCAGGCGCTAACATTCATTGTGCTATGCTAAAAACGCAAACAGAGGAGAGAAGCTCATCTGTCTTCTTGTCTGTCTCTGTGGATGATGATGAATAAGCATATTTCCAAATAAAAGTTGGTGAAAAACATCTCCTACAAATCCCGACATCAATATTATTGCCTGTCACTTGTAAAGATTACATCTATTATAGCAATGCTCCACACACACACACACACACACACACACACACACACACACACACACACACACACACACACACACACACACACACACCTAATGCTAATCCTAGCTAACCATAAAGTGCAATTTGATTGGATGGAATCAGGCAGGAGGGCAAATTCACTTTATAAAATGACAGCAGGACTGAAGAGTCAAAAAAACAAAAACCCTCTGAAGAGTGTATTTGAATGGTTTCTCTCAGCTAATCCAGTTATAAAACGTTGAGCCAACAATGTAGAAGTTCTCACGTTTTCACTTCCTGAAGTAGTCATCAGGCAAACAAAATTAGACAGCAGAAGGGAACTCAAAAAGCTTCGAATCACTTTTTCATGGCACTCTGGGTAAACAACAATTGAGATGTGACTGTGATTAAAGGATAAAATGATTAGTCACTGGAGAGATGAAAACAATGATTCAGCATGATTCATTTCTCCCGTGTCGGGTCAGGTGGTGGAAGTACAGTATCTGAGCGTTTCTGTGTAACTCTTTTAACAAACACTGAGCCAATTATAATGGCCGATCTCGTCTGAAGTGGCAACACTGACGGGACAAAGCCCAAATCTAAACTCTCTGTTGCATGTGCATCCTGCTCGTGTCGACATTGTTCTCTCCTCGTGCTCCTGCTGCTCCTCTGAACCTTCCCTGACTTCAGTGAGATCAGTCGCGCTGTGTGTTTTCATATGAACAGGAGTCTGCCTCTCCTGGTGCGATCGGACCTGCCAAACAATAATCCAACCGGCTACCGTGCAGTTTCATTGCCGATAAGTTGTAAAAACATGTCCCACCCTAATCGCTCGCTCTCCTAACTTTCTCTCCCTCACTCTTACTCTCTCTCTCTCGCTCTTGCTTTTCAACACACACACACACACACACACACACACACACACAAACACACACACCCATCTTTGGTGACTGTGTGGGATTTAAACAAACAATGAAGTGATGTATGAAGAATGCCGGGTGGGGCTGCGTCCCATCCTTTTGAGGAGAGGAGATGAAGCATGCAGCAAGATGCTCCTGGGCTGTAACAGGACCTCATTATCGCAGCCCTTTACTTTTCAACCAAGAACTTAACCGTTTCTGTGTATAGATTCAGACAGAACACCAGAAATGGGCGTGGCTTACACAGGAAATCGCGTTTTCAACTAAACTAAACACTAACTGTTTGTAGCGACAACTTCTGAGTCATAAATGAGGCTACGACCTGTAATTTCTAAGCTTCGTGTTGATGTAAAGACTCTGTGTGGGCTTGAACGTCTCCATCATGCAGTGGGCGGGGCAGATGAGGCGCATGACGCCACCAACGCTGAGATTCACCGGAAACTCAGTTTTGTTTTGAAGACCGCTGTCGTCATTTATTCGATTAGTTGTGGGTATAGTTGATAGCTGCGGAAGAGAAATGTGTTTGTGATAATAACCGGGAAGTGGAACTGTTGGCGCCGAGGCTCGAGGGAGATGGGCGGGACAGATAGCGGGACCTTCGGCGTCAGGGCCAGTGGAACGCGAAGTGTGTTAATGGACAACTCATTGATGACGATTACTAACCACGAGTGCTCACTGACTTGGTTAGGGTGACATAACGATGATTATATCTAAATTATCCTTATTAAAAAAAATAACACTGGCAGCTAAAATTGTAATATCAATAAAAATTGAATAATAACAATCACAGTAATAATAAATCATAGTACAGCTGGGTGACACCACTTCACGACCGTCATTAATTCAACATTTCACCTCTTTCACAATTAAGAATCATTATTTTATGCACCCCCCACTGTTCTCTGACAAGTTCTGTGCTGTAAAAAAAACAAACTACTTTTGATTATTTTGACTTGATTTGATTCTGCAGTTGTGATACGAGTCACAATATAAGACAGAATCCTTATTCTTCCGCCATTATTAACATTTTTACGAAACAGATGATGGAGTGATTTTTGCGGAGGACTGCACCAAACAGATGTGTTTTATTAGAATATAATTTGTAGGCTGGGATACAATCCTTTATTTTACAGACTTTTTACTTTTAACAAAGGTCTCATTGTGCTTTCAGTAAAATTTCAATTCTGTTCAGCCCCATTTCATTTTCTAATTATTTCCATTAATCTCAGTTTATATTCAAGTACGAATAATTGCCCAGCCCTCATGTACAGTTCCATAGATACAAATGAAAAAAGACAAAATACGCAGCAGAAACATTTACTTCCGCCGAGGCCGTCATGTGATCACCAGCGTTAGAATATCTGTCAGTAGTTGTGGATGATGATAGAATTTAGGATGAAGGATTGATTCCATTTTGGAAGTTTCCTCAACAGCTGGACTTCACCGCCAGATCAATTAACATTTAATTGATTTGATAAACTCTGATGTTTGAATGAAAAAGGCCCTTAAAAATAGTCTTGTCTCGGTGCTCTGAGGCCCCTCCGTGTGTCCTGCCTGCAGTGATGCCCTCTGCTCTCCCTCCTACCTTTGATGGCTGGAGGTTGTGATGGAGATGCGACGCTACTCTGCTCCCTGCCCTGATTTCCAGTCACTTCTATCTAAACATACGCAAAGATGAAAGCCTGTTCTCCTCGCACACACTGTGAATGAGGCTTTGTACTGTTGGCGAGCGGCAGAGACTCAGAGGATCAGACCTGCAGGTTGGCGTCTTTGTCGACTGGCCCCTCAACCGCAGCACGAACTCTACCTTCACCCTACACGCAGGTGGAATCTAACGAATGACGTATCAAAATAACCGAGAACTTAAAAATTCACAAACAGCACCACCCTGATACAATAAATGACAAATCATTTCCTCTTCCTTTCGATTATTATTAGCGGCAACATTCCTGACAGGGGTGAGGTGGACGTTCAGGATCCCACCGGTCTTATTTGATTTGTTTCTTGCTGTGGATTGCATTTTTCTATCAGTCCAGGAACACACACTCATCCCCTCTAGATTACGTCTATATCTCCCTGCAGGGACTCATCGTACACAGTGATCCCTGCGGCGCAGCTTTGTGGTCAGGCAGTTGATGTGTAACCACTGAGGCTTATGGAGATGAGGAAGAGGGAGGGAGTGTTAATCTATAATAATAGTTCCAATATGCCCCCGGTGAGGCATTACCACCCTCCCCCAAACAATGACAGAGAGAGAAGGATTATAGGTGGGAGTACAGCTACAACACAGACCACACAGAGAGATAAGGTGAGCCAGATAGATTCAGTACACTTGTGGGTAATATTTGGGAAAATATGAGTGGATTTCAAGGTTTCAGGAAAAGTGTTAAGGGGATCCTGAGCAATGGAAAGTAGTAAAAACACACAAGGGTGGCCAGAGAGAGTTAGCTGTTAAGGTAGAGCAGCAGTTATTCACACTTGAGAGGGTGTTGTTTCTCAGAAATGCCTCAGGTCAGATGTCACGTACACAGAAGCCCTCCATCCAAACTTAGACCTCGCTGTTTTTTTCTCTCTCACTCCTCCACTCCCTCTCTATCGGTTTTCCCACCCACCCACACCCACACACACACTTTCATGTGACTTCATTTATGCCAATTTTCTGTACAGCTTCTTCTGCTGCGAGGGCTAACAGGGTTAGTTCCGAACGTTTCATTATCAGTAATAACACAGCCATCACGCAGGTATCGATTTGAACAGCGGCACTTTATGAAAGCCATCCAGGCCTCGCTGTGTGAAGACGCACGGCGGCCCTCAGAATGTTCATTTAATCATCTCCCGAGCAACAGAGGGAGAGGGACAGAGAGAGAGAGAGAGAGAGAGAGAGAGAGAGAGAGAGCTCAGAAATCACAAGGTCCAGGCAGCAGCGAGGCGTCAATAACGACTCTGTTGTTTGTGAAATGGCTGAGGTGAGCTCTTTTCCTCAGCTGAGGATCAAAGCCCGCCGTTGAATTGAATCACAACACGAACAGCGACCAATCCAGTGACATGTGATAGGATATGTGGTATTTCTTAACATTTCGTATTATGAAGTTTTATTTAAAATCATTTCAAACAAATGCATCAAGCTGAGGATTAGACAGTCCTCAATAATGGGGGGGGGGGGGGCTGATAATATTTGGATTGTGCTCAAAAGAGCAGAATAATGTGTTCACTACGGTGTGAATAGCACATCCTGCATCCACCAGGTCAAGCAAGAGAACAAACTCTGGGAAATAAATTATGGAACTGCACATCAAGTGTAACTTGGATGTCAGTCACGTTTGTTACAACAGGCTTACTTCCTGTGACCACTAGGCGGCGCTATCAGCTGGTAGATTTCTTCAGACCAGCGCTCTCATCATATGTGGGAAGTTTGACAAGGTCAGAACATGCGCAGGTTCTTGTTCTGTAGAAAAAGCAGTTTTCACAGTCGCACGTCACTAAGTTTGTAAAGTGTTTTTGACTAATTTTGAGAGGAATCATGTTCATCCACTAGGTGGCGCTATGACAAATAATCCCCAAACACTGACTGATTCTTCCTCGGCTCATTCGACACGCCTCCACCGTGTTTGGTGAAAATCGGCCCCACAACTTTTGCGAAAGTGATCATAAAAAGCCGAAGCGGCAAAATTATGCAGAGGGACACCAAAGCCCCTTTCACACTGCACCAAAAACGCGGGTCAGACCGACTCGGCATTTCGACCCGCGTCGACCGACTCGCCAAGCGACCCGGGAGTTAAGCGGCTCGGCTTGCGTCATCTCAGGTTTCACGCGACCTTCCTGTCGCATCCTGATTTTATTTACCTCTCAGTGTTCCGCCGCACGTTTATGTGTAATGATGGCGTCAGCGCGATGACGTATGAGGGAGAAAAACACAGGCAAGCAGCCATCACAGAGGGAGTTCAGACCCGGGTTTTTGGAAGCTTGAATGTGCCCTAATGCCGAGCAAACATGGGTCCAAAAACCCGTACGCGTTTTTCAGTGTGAAAGGGGTACAAGAGAGACCCAGTCTAACTGGTCTCTTCTCTACAGACTAGACTGGCAGCAGTGGCAACGTGGTGACGCGTCTTAAAACTTCAAAATAACTTTAGATCCTTACTTCCTCTTCACCCCTCTTTGTAACCCACCAACCAAACCTTCTGTTTTGTTTTTTTTTTACTCCTCAGATGAGTAGAAACACAAAGTCTCCCCTCCGTCAGTGGCGAAGTTGTAACCACGGGGCAGATGAATGATTTGATTTGCAGCGCTAACCAAATCAATCTGGCATGTATTATGCTAATCTGATCTCAAAGACTGTAATCCTATCCACAACTCTAATCCCACTGTCAACTGGCCTAATCCTGTTTCTGTGTGCGATGATCTCCTTGTGGACTTGGCACCATCAAAAGCAGGATGTTTTCACCCTTTCTTTCTTTCTCTATTAGCGATAAAAGATTTAGACTCATGTTCATTCTTCAGCTGAAAAATCTGAACAAAACCGACAATGGAGGACGGAGCGTCAATTTGACCCTGAGGCTGCGAGGCTTGTTTTACCGATGACCCACAGTCACGAAAGGAGACATTTATTAGCACTTTTGCAAGTTTCTTAACTATGTATCAATACCATGAATAGCATATGTACTGAGAGTAGCCGTGGCAACAGACATCCAATCTCTGACATCAAACTAGCTCCAAATCCCTTCCAGAGGTCAAGTGGTTCTGACTGTGATACAGATTAATCCACAAAAAAACATCAACTATTTAGCTACACAGTTATTCTAGCCCCTCCGGTACTGGGAACACTGGGATCCACATGGACTCTAAAGCTGAGACAGCTTTAGAGTCCTGGACTGGCTGTTTTGGTCTGCACCAGACAACGATGACCACCTTAAATATACAGCAGCAGGGTCTGACTGAAACTGACCTGAGGGCAGCAAGAACTTGAGCTGTGCTTCCACTGCAACTTCTGATTAAGAGCAACACAGAAGAACCGACTGATACCTAACGTCGGCGGGAGGAGGCCAGCGTCACATTTGTGACGGAGAACAATCGTTTACAGAGTCAGTGAGATGGGAGCAGCAGCAAGGCTGGACATGCTAACAGTGGAGGACAACACAGCGTGTGACATCATGTCACGTCTACAGAGGCACCCTTCCACGTCAGCCGCTCCAATCTGATACAATACACAACTGATTCACAACTGGTACACAACTGGTACACAACCGATACACAACTGGTACATTACACAGCTGATACGCAACTGACACACAACTGATACAATACACAGCTGATACGCAACTGAGACACAACTGGTACAATACAAAGCTGATACACAACTGGTACAATACACAGCTGATACACAACTGGTACACAACTGATACAATACACGGCTGACACGCAACAGGTACACAACTGATACAATACACGGCTGATACGCAACTGGTACACAACTGATACAATACACAGCTGATACGCAACTGGTACACAACTGGTAAACAACTGATACAATACACAGCTGATACACAACTGATACAATACACGGCTGATACGCAACTGGTACACAACTGGTACACAACTGATACAATACACAGCTGATACACAACTGGTACAATACACAGCTGATACACAACTGGTACAGTACACAGCTGATACACAACTGATACACAACTGATACAATAAACAGCTGATACACAGCTGATACACAACTGATACACAACTGATACAATAAACAGCTGATACACAACTGATACAAAACTGATACAATACACAGCTGATACAATACACAACTGGTACCATACACAGCTGATACACAACTGGTACACAACTGATACAATACACGGCTGATACGCAACTGGTACACAACTGGTACACAACTGATACAATACACAGCTGATACACAACTGGTACAATACACAGCTGATACACAACTGGTACACAACTGATACAATACACGGCTGATACGCAACTGGTACACAACTGGTAAACAACTGATACAATACACAGCTGATACGCAACTGATACAATACACGGCTGATATGCAACTAATACAATACACGGCTGATACGCAACTGGTACACAACTGGTACACAACTGATACAATACACAGCTGATACACAACTGGTACAATACACAGCTGATACACAACTGGTACAATACACAGCTGATACACAACTGATACACAACTGATACAATATACAGCTGATACACAACTGGTACAATACACAGCTGATACACGACTGGTACACAACTGGTACAATACACGGCTGATACGCAACTGGTACACAACTGATACAATACACAGCTGATACACGACTGGTACACAACTGATACAATATACAGCTGATACACAACTGGTACAATACACAGCTGATACACAACTGGTACACAACTGATACAATACACAGCTGATACACGACTGGTACACAACTGATACAATATACAGCTGATACACAACTGGTACAATACACAGCTGATACACAACTGGTACACAACTGATACAATACACGGCTGATACGCAACTGGTACACAACTGATACAATACACAGCTGATACACGACTGGTACACAAGCGATACAATAAACAGCTGATACACAACTGATACACAACTGACACAATAAACAGCTGATACACAACTGATACACAACTGATACAATACACAGCTGATACACAACTGATACACAAGTGATACAATAAACAGCTGATACACAACTGAGACACAACTGATACAATAAACAGCTGATACACAACTGATACACAACTGATACAATACACAGCTGATACACGACTGGTACAATACACAGCTGATACACAACTGATACAATAAACAGCTAATACACAATTGATGCACAACTGATACAATACACAGCTGATACAATACACAACTGGTACCATACACAGCTGATACACAACTGGTACACAACTGATACAATACACAGCTGATACGCAACTGGTACACAACGGGTACACAACTGATACAATACACAGCTGATACGCAACTGGTACACGACGGGTACACAACTGATACAATACACAGCTGATACACAACTGGTACAATACAAAGCTGATACACAACTGATACACAACTGATAGAATACACAACTGATACAATACACAACTGGTACCATACACAGCTGATACACAACTGGTACACAACTGATACAATACACGGCTGATACGCAACTGGTACACAACTGGTACACAACTGATACAATACACAGCTGATACACAACTGGTACCATACACAGCTGATACACAACTGGTACACAACTGATACAATAAACAGCTGATAAACAACTGATACAAAACTGATACAATACACAGCTGATACAATACACAACTGGTACCATACACAGCTGATACACAACTGGTACACAACTGATACAATACACGGCTGATACGCAACTGGTACACAACTGGCACACAAGTGATACAATACACAGCTGATGCACAACTGATACAATAAACAGCTGATACACAACTGATACAATACACAGCTGATACACAACTGATACACAACTGATACAATAAACAGCTGATACACTAAACAGCTGATACACAACTGATACAACACACGGCTGATACACAACTGGTACACAACTGATACGATACACAACTGATACTGAATACGATACACAACTGATACTGATACACAACTGATACTGATACACAACTGATACGATACACAACTGATACTGATACACAACTGATACTGATGCACAACTGATATTGATGCACAACTGATACTGATACACAACTGTTACTGATACACAACTAATACTGATACACAACTGATACTGATACACAACTGATACTGATGCACAACTGATATTGATGCACAACTGATTCTGATACACAACTGATAATGATACACAACTAATACTGATACACAACTGATATTGATGCACAACTGATACGATACACAACTGATACTGAATACGATACAAACTGATACTGATGCACAACTGATACTGATACACAACTGACACTGATACACAACTGATACTGATACACAACTGATACTGATGCACAACTGATATTGATGCACAACTGATACGATACACAACTGATACTGATACACAACTGATACTGATACACAACTGATACTGATGCACAACTGATATTGATGCACAACTGATACGATACACAACTGATACTGATACACAACTGATACTGATGCACAACTAATACTTAATACGATACACAACTGATACTGATGCACAACTAATACTTAATACGATACACAACTGATACTGATGCACAACTGATACTGATGCACAACTGATACTGATACACAACTAATACTGATTCACAACTAATACTTAATACGATACACAACTGATACTGATACACAACTGATACTGATACACAACTGATACTGATGCACAACTCATACTGATACACAACTGATACTGATACACAACTAACACTGATACACAACTAATACTTATTACGACACACAACTGATACTGATACACAGCTGATACTGATACACAACTGATACTGATACACAACTAATACTGATACACAACTAATACTTAATATGACACACAATTGATACTGATACACAACTAATACTTAATACGATACACAACTGATACTAATAAACAACTGATACTGATGCACAACTAATACTGATGCACAACTGATACTAATAAACAACTGATACTGATACACAACTAATACTGATGCACAACTGATGCTGATACACAACTAATACTTAACATGATACACAACTGATACTGATACACAACTGATACTGAATACAATACACAACTGATACTGACACACAACTGATACTGAATACCATACACAACTGCTATGATACACAACTCATACTGAATACCATACACAACCGATACTAATACACAACTGATACTGATACACAACTAATACTTAACATGATACACAACTGATACTGATACATAACTGATACTGATGCACAACTGATATTGATGCACAACTGATACGATACACAACTGATACTGATACACAACTGATACTGATACACAACTAATATTGATGCACAACTGATATTGATGCACAACTGATACGATACACAACTGATACTGATACACAACTAATACTGATGCACAACTGATACTGATGCACAACTGATACGATACAAAACTGATACTGATACACAACTAATATTGATGCACAACTGATACGATACACAACTGATACTGATACACAACTAATACTGATGCACAACTGATACTGATGCACAACTGATACGATACACAACTGATACTGATACACAACTAATACTGATGCACAACTGATACTGATGCACAACTGATACGATACAAAACTGATACTGATACACAACAAATACTTTATACGATACACAACTGATACTAATAAACAACTGATACTGATACACAACTGATACGATACACAACTGATACTGATACACAACTGATACTGATACACAACTGATATTGATGCACAACTAATACTTAATACGATACACAACTGATACTGATGAACAACTGATTCTGATACACAACTGATACTGATACACAACTAATACTTAATACGATACACAACTAATACTAATACACAACTGATACTGATGCACAACTGATACTGATACACAACTGATACTGATGCACAACTGATACTGATATACAACTGATACTGATACACAACTGATACTGATATACAACTGATACTGATACACAACTGATACGAAACAAAAACTGATACTGATACACAACTGATACTGATGCACAACTGATATTGATGCACAACTGATACTGATACACAACTGATACTGAATACCATACACAACTGCTATGATACACATCTCATACTGAATACCATACACAACTGATACTAATACACAACTGATACTGATACACAACTAATACTTAACATGATACACAACTGATACTGATACACAACTGATACTGATGCACAACTGATGCTGATACACAACTAATACTTAACATGATACACAACTGATACTGATACACAACTGATACTGAATACAATACACAACTGATACTGATACACAACTGATACTGAATACCATACACAACTGCTATGATACACAACTCATACTGAATACCATACATAACTGATACTAATACACAACTGATACTGATACACAACTAATATTGATGCACAACTGATACTGATGCACAACTGATACGATACACAACTGATACTGATACACAACTGATACTGATGCACAACTGATACTGATGCACAACTGATACGATACAAAACTGATACTGATACACAACAAATACTTTATACGATACACAACTGATACTAATAAACAACTGATACGATACACAACTGATACTGATACACAAATGATACTGATACACAACTGATATTGATGCACAACTAATACTTAATACGATACACAACTGATACTGATGAACAACTGATTCTGATACACAACTGATACTGATACACAACTAATACTTAATACGATACACAACTAATACTAATACACAACTGATACTGATGCACAACTGATACTGATACACAACTGATACTGATACACAACTGATACTGAATACGATACACAATTGATACGATACACAACTAATACTGAATACGATACACAACTGATACTAATACACAACTGATACTAATACACAACTGATACTGATACACAACTGATACTGAATACGATACACAACTGCTATGATACACGACTCATACTGAATACGATACACAACTGATACTAATACACAACTGATACTGATACACAACTGCTACTGAATACGATACACAACTGATACTAATACACAACTGATACTAATACACAACTGATACTGATACACAACTGATATTGATGCACAACTAATACTTAATACGATACACAACTGATACTGATGAACAACTGATTCTGATACACAATTGATACTGATACACAACTAATACTTAATACGATACACAACTAATACTAATACACAACTGATACTGATGCACAACTGATACTGATACACAACTGATACTGATGCACAACTGATACTGATATACAACTGATACTGATACACAACTGATACGATACACAACTGATACTGATACACAACTGATACTGATGCACAACTGATATTGATGCACAATTCATACTGATACACAACTGATACTGAATACCATACACAACTGCTATGATACACATCTCATACTGAATACCATACACAACTGATACTAATACACAACTGATACTGATACACAACTAATACTTAACATGATACACAACTGATACTGATACACAACTGATACTGATGCACAACTGATACGATACAAAACTGATACTGATACACAACAAATACTTTATACGATACACAACTGATACTAATAAACAACTGATACGATACACAACTGATATTGATGCACAACTAATACTTAATACGATACACAACTGATACTGATGAACAACTGATTCTGATACACAACTGATACTGATACACAACTAATACTTAATACGATACACAACTAATACTAATACACAACTGACACTGATGCACAACTGATACTGATACACAACTGATACTGATACACAACTGATACTGAATACGATACACAATTGATACGATTCACAACTAATACTGAATACGATACACAACTGATACTAATACACAACTGATACTGATACACAACTGACACTGAATACGATACACAACTGCTATGATACACGACTCATACTGAATACGATACACAACTGATACTAATACACAACTGATACTGATACACAACTGGTACTGAATACGATACACAACTAATACTAATACACAACTGATACTGATGCACAACTGATACTGATACACAACTGATACTGATGCACAACTGATACTGATATACAACTGATACTGATACACAACTGATACTGATATACAACTGATACTGATACACAACTGATACGAAACAAAAACTGATACTGATACACAACTGATACTGATGCACAACTGATATTGATGCACAACTGATACTGATACACAACTGATACTGAATACCATACACAACTGCTATGATACACATCTCATACTGAATACCATACACAACTGATACTAATACACAACTGATACTGATACACAACTAATACTTAACATGATACACAACTGATACTGATACACAACTGATACTGATGCACAACTGATGCTGATACACAACTAATACTTAACATGATACACAACTGATACTGATACACAACTGATACTGAATACAATACACAACTGATACTGATACACAACTGATACTGAATACCATACACAACTGCTATGATACACAACTCATACTGAATACCATACATAACTGATACTAATACACAACTGATACTGATACACAACTAATATTGATGCACAACTGATACTGATGCACAACTGATACGATACACAACTGATACTGATACACAACTGATACTGATGCACAACTGATACTGATGCACAACTGATACGATACAAAACTGATACTGATACACAACAAATACTTTATACGATACACAACTGATACTAATAAACAACTGATACGATACACAACTGATACTGATACACAAATGATACTGATACACAACTGATATTGATGCACAACTAATACTTAATACGATACACAACTGATACTGATGAACAACTGATTCTGATACACAACTGATACTGATACACAACTAATACTTAATACGATACACAACTAATACTAATACACAACTGATACTGATGCACAACTGATACTGATACACAACTGATACTGATACACAACTGATACTGAATACGATACACAATTGATACGATACACAACTAATACTGAATACGATACACAACTGATACTAATACACAACTGATACTAATACACAACTGATACTGATACACAACTGATACTGAATACGATACACAACTGCTATGATACACGACTCATACTGAATACGATACACAACTGATACTAATACACAACTGATACTGATACACAACTGCTACTGAATACGATACACAACTGATACTAATACACAACTGATACTAATACACAACTGATACTGATACACAACTGATATTGATGCACAACTAATACTTAATACGATACACAACTGATACTGATGAACAACTGATTCTGATACACAATTGATACTGATACACAACTAATACTTAATACGATACACAACTAATACTAATACACAACTGATACTGATGCACAACTGATACTGATACACAACTGATACTGATGCACAACTGATACTGATATACAACTGATACTGATACACAACTGATACGATACACAACTGATACTGATACACAACTGATACTGATGCACAACTGATATTGATGCACAATTCATACTGATACACAACTGATACTGAATACCATACACAACTGCTATGATACACATCTCATACTGAATACCATACACAACTGATACTAATACACAACTGATACTGATACACAACTAATACTTAACATGATACACAACTGATACTGATACACAACTGATACTGATGCACAACTGATACGATACAAAACTGATACTGATACACAACAAATACTTTATACGATACACAACTGATACTAATAAACAACTGATACGATACACAACTGATATTGATGCACAACTAATACTTAATACGATACACAACTGATACTGATGAACAACTGATTCTGATACACAACTGATACTGATACACAACTAATACTTAATACGATACACAACTAATACTAATACACAACTGACACTGATGCACAACTGATACTGATACACAACTGATACTGATACACAACTGATACTGAATACGATACACAATTGATACGATTCACAACTAATACTGAATACGATACACAACTGATACTAATACACAACTGATACTGATACACAACTGACACTGAATACGATACACAACTGCTATGATACACGACTCATACTGAATACGATACACAACTGATACTAATACACAACTGATACTGATACACAACTGGTACTGAATACGATACACAACTGATACTAATACACAACTGATACTAATACACAACTGATACTGATACACAACTGATATTGAATACGATACACAACTGGTACTGAATACGATACACAACTGGTACTGAATACGATACACAACTGGTACTGAATACAATACACAACTGATAATTAATTCAATACACAACTGATACTGATACACAACTGATATTGAATACGATACACAACTGGTACTGAATACGATACACAACTGGTACTGAATACGATACACAACTGATACTGAATACGATACACAACTGGTACTGAATACAATACAAAACTGATAATGAATACAAAACACAACTGATACTGAATACCATACACAACTGATACTAATACACAACTGATACTGAAAAATATCTGCCTTGTCCCGTCTCTCCTCTCTTACATTGCTCAGTGTTTCCTTTAGCATTTATGTGGGAATCAGGACAAATGTGTTGGACTGAATGAATGGAATGAAAAAGTGTTAGCAGAACATCTCCAGTCAGCCAGTATGAGGAAAGGTCAAGTACTGACACATTAACATAACACTTAAAATACTTAAATGGTTACTGCTCTGATTGTGTATAACTGTGCCAGTAGGCACGGTTTGTTATTGATGACAGCGCTACTGCAATATATAAAGCAATATTCATCGTCGCTGCCGCCTGGATGAGCGAGAAATGATTTGACGGTGCAGTAAACAGAGAATCCAGCAGACCGTCAGTGGATTTCATCCAATCAGGGAGATGTCGGGTGGTGCAACTGTTTCAGCTCGACAAGAAGGAAACGCGATGGATCCTGGGTGACCGAGAGGCAGGTAGGATCATTTGTAAGGATGAAGAGTCAGACAGGAATCATCAACAGTGAATCAAACACAAGGAGGGGGTAATTGAGACTTGTGCTGCAGCTTTGACAGGTCCAGACGAAGAAGGTACTCGCGGGGGGGGGGGGGGTAAAAACAAATACCATTGCACAGAAGGCAATCAAGCAAAATAACAGGAGACGGACAGCTTTCAACATGGTTTTTCCTAATTGCCATTCTGTCACAAATATCCCCAGCGGGCATATCGCCGTTGTTTAGCTTCTGGCATCCATCTTTGATGTTCGGCAGCAGTGGAACGATGAGGTGTAGGGTAAACCTGACTGACAGAACTAACAGCAGGCGAGAGGGAGGGCCGGCTAGAAAAGGTGTTGAGTAAAGTGAGCTAAAGATGTAGCAGTGCCCCGGAGCGCCACTCGCACCTGTCTGGTGGGAGGGTAATGGCTGGGTTGACTATCTGGATCTGTGACTGCTGGCATGTGAAAGTTATTGAAAAAAAAACCACATGAAAGAGAGAGTCAGGGATGGAGATTAATGGATGTAATTAGGAAACGTCGCTGAGATTACGCAACCCCTTTGCACCCCTGAACATTCTGGTTTCACCGTGTGAAATATTAAGATGCACGACTGCGCTGCTTCGACTTTCCTGCAAAACTCAAGGGCTGATAATGAACCTGCCTCTATGATACGGGTGGGGGGGTCTTGAGCCAAAGTTAACAGCAACATTTCCCTGACATGTTTAATCAGCATAAATACAACCTCAGATACATTTCCACCCCTGTTAAAAAAAAGAAGTCTGTTTGGATCCAGGAAACTAGCACAGAACTAGATTAGCACTGAAGAAAAACATCATAAATACTGTCTTTGCTTTACCACACTGGCAAGAAAATAGAGCTTGAAGTTTTTAAGGCAGTGCGGTTGGGTAAAATGGAAATTCGTGTATTTTAAATGTCATTCTTGTTTTGCTGTGTATCTTTCCCCAAAATTCAGGCTGCAGTGGAGCTGTGAGTGCTGATGACAGGAATGGTTGCATGCTTATGTCTGCAGGATGTGGCCAACCATAACTGTTGGCATTCAAAAGGTGAGAACTATGCCTTTGCACCAAAAAACAAAAAACAAAACAAAAACCTACATATTAAAAAAAAAAGAACTTGCTGTAAAAGTGAGTCACAGTACGTAAAGGTTCCATGAAACATAAATGAACGCTCTGGAAATCTGCATATTTAAGCGAATAAACACTGAAATAAACTCCTCCTCAAAGATTTACTGATGTCACTGCAGTACCTGTTGATTTTCGCGTTACAGCTTGAATTTTGAACTATAAGCCCCACCCCTTTATTGAGTAAATATTCAAATCTGAAATGCATAAATACACATAATTCAATTTATAAGAATGTCAGTTAAAAAAAAAGAAGCTAAACTAAATTACTTCAAATACTTTAAAACTAATTCTCTGAGTGTGGACTGTCCTCGGTGCTCTGATGTGTCCATATTAAACTGGTGAAGCAAACAAACTGTGATGTGTATGTTGAGAACGAGGGGAAAAGAGTGAGAGAACGAGGGAGAGAGTGAGAGAGAAAGGAAGAAAGAGAAGAAATCATTGTATCAGTGGTGTTGTGAAGGGAGCCAGTGTGATGGAGGGACAGGGTCGGCTGACACTGAGAAGAAAAGACAAGGCTGTTGTTGACAAAACGCGCAGCCGTACTGATGTGACAAGGATGTACACACCACAGAAAGAGCAGGCGAAGAATGTCTCAGTTTACGTTTAGATTATTGTGTGTGTGTGTGTGTGTGTGTGTGTGTGTGTGTGTGTGTGTGAGTGTGTGTGTGTGTGAGAGTGTGTGTGTGTGGGTGTGTGGAGGCCAGGAATAGACCAGTCCAAACATAAATCCTTCCAACATAAAAGTGTCTAAGACTTAAGAACAGACCCGTCAACACCAGGAGAGAGAGAGAGAGAGAGAGAGAGAGAGAGAGAGAGAGAGAGAGAGAGAGAGGTGTAAGAGACCATGCTCACTTTAACAAAACCCCCTCTTATGTGACTCAGCTTATTTTAATCTGCCACAGAGACGACTGAGCTCACGCTCACACACACACTGAAAAAAGTCTTATGGATGGCTGAGTCCTGGCCTTGTTAACTTAAAGGAGGTATTCATCGCGGATGCGCCCACAGATTTCCCATTAAAAATCCAATTAGGGATGGAGGAGTCATGCGTCGACTGCAGAGGACAGAAGCCAGCACAGATCCTGGGCCATCTGAATTATAGCATCAGTGCGGCGCGCTGACTGGAGATTAGCGCGGCGCTGCTGGGATCAACCCCCGCTGATCACCGGTGTGATGAAAACCTTCACCCATTAGTCTACTTCCCATTCACATTATAACACTTCACACAGGTGTCCTGTTTCCTTTTCTACTCAATGTTGTCTCCAGGCTAGCACATGCTGGCCCCCTGCCAGCTGAGCAGGTACCATGACGATCACGCGTCTATGACGAATGTGGATTCCACACACACCCATCTGTGCCCGCTCGTGTGTGTGTGTCACTAATCTATTTTGACCATATCCAAGTAGTGTGTTTATATCAAATAAGCTCAGCAGACCAGATAGTTTACCACAAAAGATTTCTTCCCCCATCAGGTTCACCCTGAGACATTTTCCTGAATATTAATGAGGTGAGCATTCAGGAAAATATTAATATGTAATACCATTGGAATTTTGCTACCACAATTAGTTTAAATACACAGTAGGTAATTCCAGCCACTAGAAGTCTCTCTCAATCGTGTGAGTCTGTACCTCGGGAGTTGTTTCCATTTAGCTCTCAAGTGTATGAGGATATAATTTTGCAAATATCGCAATCAAGCAATGCAAATGAGGTGCTTTTCCATGAGCTGGTTTAGAGCGAAAAAACTCAGCAATAACATGCATATTCCTGACAGAAAATGGTGGCATAAGTAATGAAACGCATGGCTTTAAAAAAAAAACCCAACAACATAAAGCATAGTATTTGAAGAGGAAGAGGTCGTCTCTGTTTACTGTTGAATGATGAAGAAAAGGAAGGAGGAGTTGAGTTGATTTTAATTTGCAGAAGTTACAAATGTTCTTCGATGTCAAGTTAGTAGCGGTCATGCTGTCTGCAGATGAAGACAAAGATTGTGAGCATCCAGGAAGACGCCAGCAGCACACACAGCTGCTCGGTCACGTGACTCGAAGATTTGCAACGTTAGATCTTATTTGCAAAAGGGGGTTTTCCTGCTCCCGTTGTGCATTGGCTCGATTTCTAAAAAGGAAAAAACAACAACAGAAAAAAACAACAACCACAGAACGCTCAAAATACAGGAATAGAAACTTAACAGCCACCACCTCTGCTGATGAATCTGACATATTCACATTATGTCATGTAACTGTAATAAAGCAGCCTCAGGTAACCATTATCTAATCTCACATTCGCTTGATAAGTAACATTTAGGTGAGGTCACTCATGGTGTGCTAGGTCAGCGCCATTATCTGTGGTCAAAACAATCTAAAAATAACATGATGAGTGCATCCAATGTTCTTGGAGAGGCTGTACAAGGGAATGAAACAGTTACTCCAAGTAATCTTAGTGATTTCCCTGGCTACCTTTGAGAGGAAGTACACGACGACAAAACATACCGACGTTGGTCTGTTTGGTTTTGAACAATTTAATTCAGGCATGTTACAAGTTTAATATGAGACTAGACTTAACTAAATTAGAAACTCCAAACACACCAAACTGTGTTATTTTGCTCTGGTTTACAGCAATTCATCACCGGCCACTAAAATGACAACTGTTGTCGAAACGTGGCTGTGTGTGTGTGTGTGTGTGTGTGCGCGCGCGTGTCTGTGTCTTTTAATGTGCAGTGTAGTGTGTGACAGAAGTGTCAAAACAACATTAGCCCCTCAAGTCAACCTCATATGCTCTCACACATGGAGCGTGACATGTTAACTTTACAACCGGGGCACTGGCTAGATTGTGTGTTTATAAAATCATAAAAAAACACGCTGTCGACTAGCAACGCGGCTAATATTTACCCCGTGTGTGTGTGTGTGTGTGTATGTGTGTCTGGCCAACAACCACATGCTGAATGTGTGTGTTTTAACTAACCACCGTAATCTAAATATGCCGTCAAAACATGGTCAGCAGAAAGAGAGGAAAGACAGGTAGAGTGAGAGACAAATAAAGGTATTTACTCGTCCTTTGCTCTGCAGGAATGTAATCTTGGCTCAGAATAGTGTTGCAACACAAAGGAACCTGCTGCAACAGCACCGCTAACACAGATCTAACACACACATTCGGCCTCTTTTTCTCAGACATGATGACAGTAGGTGTGTCAGGCTGGCAGAAAGACAAGCAGTGTGTGTGTGCGTGTGTGTGTGTGTGTGTGTGTGTATTCAACCCCTAGACGGTTAATAGCGCTTCATGGTTTTATGACAGGGACGGCCTTGTCGGGGTAAACAAGGACCCGCTGCTGCTGCTGCTGTTAGCAGGTTCATAGGAGGTCATGATTGATGTCATTTCAGCCCCCAAACTCACGCCACATGGATCTATGTGGATGTGTGTGTGTCTGTGTGTGTGCTAGAAGAGGATAATGTGAACCATCCTACCCAGGGATGGGTGTGGCCTGAGGTAAATGAGGCAAAAACCAGACTGAGCGGGAAAGCAAGCGGAGGGAGTGAAAACAAGTAACAGAGGATAAGAGGACTAGAATAGGCTTGTATTAAATGAAAAACAGGAGTCCTTTGGAGCCGTGCTGTTGCAGTTATTTAGTGAATATTTTCACAACCTAAGTTTACTTTTATAGCAATTAGCAACACTTACAACTTCCTCAACTCTCCTGCAAGTCATAAACAAGATATTCTCTGAATATTACGGCAGGTATAAATATTTAGCTGCAAAGATACACACGACCAGGATCAGTTTCTGCTCACAAGTTAATCATTAATAGACAAAGTTACAAAGCTGACTTTAAATCAGGGCGTCCAGGCGGCCATTATCCTTCTCCAAATATTTACCCCTGCGCCGATGTAGATGAGCCGTCTGTGCTGCACCAACTAGATACGCCAGCCAGAGCCGCACACTGGGGTTAAGGCCAAGTGTAAGGCCAATGCACAGCCGCGTGCGCACGCGCCCACACACACGCACACACACACGCACACACACACACACACACTAACAGCTCAGTTTTCTGTGGCCTAGATGAAAACTTGACTGATTGTCTCGCTCCAGGGTGTGTTATCCACATCTGATTACGACCATGAACATCTTCCCATGAACAATTGCTGTTTTAACTCTTCTTTCTAGTCTCAGATTCTCTCCTGTTCACTGCCATGTGTTCTTGTGTGCGTGTGTCTTTAACATGTGTGTAAAAAGGAGGCCAGAGAGAGAGGGAGAGACTGTTGGGGAAATGGCTGGGTTTGGGTGTGACCTGCTCAGCTATGCACTGGTGATCATGTGAGACCTGTTCTAATTATACACTTCTCCAGAAGAAGGTCGATCCTCTCTCATAGGCAGAAAGAAGTGCCCGAGAGAGGGTGTGTATATATAAATACATACATAAATATATGTGTGTGTGTGTGGCTACATGCAACACATTGAGAAAAACCCAACCTGTGTGACCTGTTTCATTGGCACACGTGACTTCTTAGTGTGTGTCTACAAAACAAGAGTAGTGTAACAGTGTGGTGACATGTTTGCGGTTGATCTTCTGGGGTCTGCGCACCACTAACGAATCAACAGCTTTCTGACTTCCTCCATCCTCTCTTTTCTCTCTCTCTCTCTCTCTCTCTCTCTCTCCTGCTGTTTCCACTGTGGGTTTTAGAGACGTGCTCTGTTTTTCATTACCAGTGGAAAAAATGGGGCAAACTGTTTAAAAAAAGTCACCCATCTCCATTAATACACAAGGCCTTGCAGAAAATGAGTCCAAACTACTAAAATAGGCCCCTCGGATCCTTCACAAAAAAAAAACCCAAAAACAAAAAAACTCCCGTATATCTGCCAGTTACGCCTTTCCAGTAGCTCCACTGCTTTTCCAGTGAAAGTCTACACGTGGTCATGTCCGGATAGTCAGAACATTTGTATGTCATCTGCGGCAGTTACACAGCCACATGAAGGGCATCAAAATGAGTCACATTGTGGTCTCTTACAACATGGGTCCTATTTTTCTGTTGGTTATGACAACACTGCGCATGCTCGCTTAGATGCTGAACACAGATGAGCCTGATTGGGATCCTTTTGGACAGAAGAAACTACAATAAGCCAAGTGGAACAAAACTAAACCGGAAAACCGATCTGAAAACTGTTAACAGGAACAGGATCTGAAAACAAAGCGTAAATGTGATCACAGCTGTGGGTCTTTTTGTTGCAGGATACTTCAGAAACGGTTGATTTGGTTCAATGTGGTGAATCCTTAAAGAGACAGTTCCCCTGAAAATGACCTACACACTCTCACGCCAATTGAAGAGTAGGAGTTTCAAAAGACAAGGCGTAGCAGTCATCGCCAGGACAACTGAAGTGAACAGAGACCAACGTTAAAACTGTAAAAAAAAAAAAAATTGTACAGAAACTCTAGAAATCCTCTAAACTGCTTGTTTTAAGGATTCTGAGCGTTCTAAAGCCTGGACACGCAGAGTTGTTTGGAAAAACGTCGGTGCTAACATGTTTTTATCCTACACGTTTTAAAACTGCTCACCACTTCCGGTCACCCGACCCTCCACCAGAATGAGCCTGAGTCGACCATGAAGGGATTTTCATCTTTAAAGGGTGCTTATGTATATATATTTATTTATTTATGTGGACATGTCAAAGACGAAGTAAATCTAATTTCTTGAGTCCATGTGCTTTTTAGCCTCCAGAAACATCTTGATTGAATTCTGGATCTTGGGCCAAAAATGTATCAGTTGATTTTGACGATTGTTACCATATGCTTTCTAGTTATTTCTGAATAAGATGCTATTTCCATTAATGAGCTGCTTTCATTCAAATGCCAGCTTAAATGCTATGGAACAGAGTGCAGCTAATGACTGACGACGTACTTCCTCATAACATCCATTGAGTATTTTTTCTAAAATGTAACCTGAAACATTTCTGTCTTGTTTGTATCGTGGTGTTTTTTTTTGTTTTTATTTTTGAGCGATGTCTCGCTAATAACGCTAAATTGTGACACAGCGCGATTGAGGTGTGCGTCTACACAACTGCTCCTCATCCTCATTTGATTATTGCTAAGTCTCTACGAACATCCTCAGGTTCAGGTCATTAGAAAGCTCTGTTTACATGGATCTTATTCAGAGAACTGTCATGATGAAGTCACTGTTGTATTATTACAACATACTTAGAGAACAATTTACATGGGAAGGTCATTTACACCGAGGGTTTGTCGTTAGGGGCTGATCACTTGATGCAGACTTTAGAAAGAGAAAATGTTTCCATATGCAATGTTGTTTAATCGATTAAAGAACGTTACAAAAAGGAGCCGAATGGAGTGTGACACGTTTATTTTTTCTTTTTCAGAAAGTTACCACTTTGCTCTGTCTCCATAACATAGAACTTTATTTAATAAACCGCAAATGCCTCTCAGTGTTGTCATGTTGTCTTAATCCAATCCCCTTAAAGTAGGAGCCAAGATGTTACACGCCAGAATAATCCTTTAAATTTAGCCTCTAATCTGACACACACACACACACACACACACACACACACACACACACACACACACACACACACACACACACACACACTACGCAAATGCACAGGCGTTAGCACATTGTCAGGAAACTTGGGAAGCATTCAGCTCCAGTCAGACAATGTTCCTCTGTCCACATCTGGCTATAAACACAGTTCTGTGAGTGGACTCACACAAACTGTCCTCATCCCAACCCGGCCCTGCTCACACACTGCCAATGACCACGAGTCACCAGTGTCTGCAGGGGCAGAATACAAACAGATGAAACAACAGTTGAACCTGTGTGTGTGTGTGTGTGTGTGTGTGTGTGTGTGTGTGAGTGTTGGAAACTTTGGATTGAGTTCCGCCCATCTCTAGAGATCCGATAAAATGAGAGATTGTGAAATACGGAGAATGAGGGAGAGAAGGAGGCGTCTGATTTCCTGTTGCTGCTTAAAAATGTGAAAAAAGAAAAAAAAAGACTGGTGCCCAAAGTCTGCCCCTCACACTTCAGTCTACACACACACACACACACACACACACACACACACACACACACGCACGCACCCCTCTAACTGCCCCTAGGCCTCACACAGGAAGTGGTTTGACTGAGCGAGAGCTATACGATGACGCTATCGCCTCGCTCCTCTCTGGCTGTTCAGACGTGTTGTGCTGAGGGCATCTATATGAGTTTGTACATGTGCACATGCTATTCATCTGTGTTTTCCTGTTCTCGCAGCAGACTTAATGACTTCCAGAGAACTGTGCTGATGTACTCATGCACGTGTGTTTACAGTCAGCGAGGCAGCTGACTAGAAATGGCTCCTGTTTGATAGAAAAGCAGCCGACATAAAGGCTTCAGCCAAGACAGCTCCACAGTGCTGTGTTACAATGCCTGACTTCTGCTTCCTGAATCTAAAGAGCCTCAATTCTCCCCGCCTCTCGATCACATGTTCCAGTCACCTGACCAGAAGTAGGCGGGACAAAAGAGAGCACATGCTGTGGCCAGATGGTGTGCTGTAGCATGATGTAAACCACTGCCATTTCCAGTTTTTAAATATTCCCTCAAACTGTCTGCAAGACCTCATGTGCTTGGTCTCTGTTTGACCTCCTGACTTCCTGCTCTCCATTTCTCTTTTCTTACCTTGAGCGAGTCAAAGCAGGCGATGACCCGGCCGTTGTCCACCTGGCAGCTTTTGGCCGGATGAGCAAACTTGCACTCCTGGTCCGAGCGTGAGCATGTGCCCCTCTGGAACTCCCTACATACCTCCAGTGTCAGCCACTTTGTATCACGGATCTGTGTTAGGTTCATCGCCATGGCAACACGCTGGCAAAAGGAACTCCCAGCTGAGATTGCTTTAAGCGTGAATAAAGTACCTCTAGTGTTTTAATCCACGTCCTGTGTTTTGTTTTGTTTTTTGATGTCGTTACAGTCTCAAGCTGAAATGAAACATTCAAAAACAGAAAGTTGCTATTGATTGAGAAGGCTCCTGGTCCAGGGTGAAATGATGCAGGACGGTGTTAAGCTGTGAGTGTTATTGAGTCATTTTCCTGATCAATTAACCACTGAGGAGTTGATGGTATCCAGGAGAGACTCTAATAATTAAGATGCCGCTCTTCTTTCTCTCTCTCTCACTGTTTATTGCTCGCTGATCCACCTCGTCTACAAAAAGCCAAGATGGTGAACAGATGAACCGAGAGCCCTCCGGTTAGACGCGGTGAAGCAGGCAACAAAGGTGACAGTCAGGGTGTAGCCTGCTACAGGAAGGTTAAGGACACTGAGGGCTGCGTGGAGGCTTAGAGGGTCAAGGCGAAGGTTAAAGGCAAGGTGTGTGTGCATGTGTGTGGGCCTTGTGGTATGGCTGGTCAGCTGGCGGCGGGCAGCTTGGCCGTCTGGTGTAGAGAGCTGGAGCCGGCTGGAAGGAGTGGATGGTGATGATAGTGGACGGGGGTGGGGGTGGGGGGGCACAGGCTGTTGTCGCTGTCCTTGTTACTATGGCAGCAAGCGAGCGAGGCAGGGGGAGAAGATGGAGCTTCAGCGGTAGAAGCAGGTCAAAGCTGCAGCAGACGTCAGCGAAGGCACTTCCTCTGCGGGGAGAGAGAGAGAGACAAAATTTAGTTTGTTGATACACGTCATAAAAAAAGAACTTTAAAGTTTATTTTTCACTCTAGTTTATCTTCTGATTGTCTGCATTCTTAAAAGTCGTGCTACTGCACAACTACGCAACTGTGGGAATGAAGAATATGTAAAAATGTTAAAAATGCAGTTTCTTTCAGCTAGACAAATACAACTTTCACCCGCCCTGGGCTCTAAACACACATGGTGCGCACACACACATGCTCATCACGCCACACACACACACACACACACACACACACACACACACACACACACACACACACACACACAGAAGTGCACAAAGCACCCATTCAAAACTTTCCACCACTTCAATGCAGGAAAATCCGATCAAATCCTGTATCACTTACAGTCGAGTGCAGCGAAGCCGGTCGTTGCAATTGTGTTTTAAAGGTAAAAGGAGGGAAGAGAGTGAAAGAAAATGTGGAAGTTGAGGCAGGGCATGAGGGAGAATAGGTTAGTCATTTCCCCTCTTGCGAATCGGTGCGAGAGGGAGGACCAATGAGAGCTGGAGTACAGAGTTGCAGCAACATTCTGGGCCGAGCGCCAGGTGAGAGCAAGGGGAGGAGCGAAGACAAGGCTGACCTGCCTGCTGCGAGAGGACGAGACATCACAGGCTAAACTAATCACTCTCAACATTTTTTGTTTTACTAATGCATCCTGAATAAGACGGTGCTCCAGCATAGCTCCTGCTACCATAACCCGCTTCACTTTTACACTCAAACGCAGTCGAGATCATGATTTATTTTCTGTTTTGTTCTGAGTTTTGTTGCCAGGCCTTTCTATTTTCGGTGTCTCTATTGTACATGGAGTGCTGGGGGAATTTACATGATTTGGCTCCCCGGGGGCCCATTCTGCTCTTATCATAGGAGCAGGGTAACTCGCCACACCCTGTGAAGAGAAATCCCTTTTCCCAGAACAGCATGTGCACTTTCAGCAACTGCAACACTGCAACGCGCTGTATCAGATCCCTGCACCAGCGCAGCTCAGGTCATGATGACCAAGCAACATGAATGCGCGAGTTAAAAAAAAAAGAGAGAGAGGGAGTGAGAGTGTGACCTTGGATGACCCTTATGATAGCAAAAGTAGCATTAGCGCTACAAATGACCTTTGGATTGCGAGTATTATCATAACACAGATGCGCCAACTGCCCTGCCCCGTGAGACACATATCACACAGACAAACTCTTTAAAATTTTCTAATGACATAAAAGAATGTTTCTTTATCAGTTTTACAGCTTTTTTAATGTCTCAGAAAACATTTTCTGTCTAACAGCAGCTGGACTGAATGTCCTGTTCTGACATGAAACTGGTCCAACATGCCTCTTGTCGTGTTTTTTTTGTTGACATTACTAATCATATATTTCTGTTCTCATGAACTTGCTCATTCATCATTTCATACTGTTTGCTGTGAAAATGTCAACTCAGTGTAACCTGGTTTGCCCGGGGCAGGACTTAGCTTAACAATGCTACATGTGTTAGCGGCTACAGCTGATGCTAAGCTAACTGACAAACTTTTACACCAGACAGACTGAGGTGCAATGGAGACATCAGTTACAGCTTCTTCTTTTTTTTTTTAATTGAATGTGCCAGGGGTTGTCTTCAATCAAATGTTGACGATGCCCCCCCACACACACACACAAAAACACACACACACCCTCCAGTGTTCTGTCTGGTGCTCTTATCTGTTTCTATGATTTCGATAAGAGTCGGTCTAGCACATATCTGTGAAAAAGAGAGAAGACGTATTATAGCGTAAGACAGTACCAGAGTGATAATGAGCGCTCATTATGATCCATCATGTCTGGACATCCTTCTCTCATTGATTTCTTCATCTCTCTCTCGCTCTCCCGCCACTCCCTTTATCTTACTCCACTTTGCTTGTGAGACGCGTTCACTTGAAATAGGCAACTGTTTAATAACCACTGAATTCAGAGGATGTTTCTATTCCGCCTGTGCGCCCTCAAAATGACCGCCTGGTCGACACTTCTCTCCCAGCATCCTCAGCAAGACTCCCTTTTAGACTCCAAGGTCTTGTAAGCTGGTGCAAGGTCGACCACGCTGGAAGAT